>NC_045649.1:14530000-14880000 GCF_009829145.1 Chiroxiphia lanceolata
ATTCCATATTGTTCATACAACTTAATTGTTGTAAACTTGTGTGGTTCAAAGTTATTGTTTGTTTTCTCTGATGAAAGTTGTGGTATGGGATTTGTGGTGGGGTTTGTGTTGTTTACCTTTGAACATGGAAACAAACCCAATGCTAACATATTCTTTTTTAAGTGCAGTTGTGTGTGTGGTAAAATGCTTTGTTTAGTAGATTTTTAGTTTATATTTATTATAAATCAAGGATTTTAGAAAGCATTTGCCCAGTTCCTCCTATTCTTCTACCAAGAGAAGTAAGGCTAAAAATAAACTAAAATGTCCAAGTAAAAAAAAAAACAACTGGAAGAAAAGTCAGAAAGGTGCTTAATTATTGCAGCCCATTAACATCTTAGATTTTTTAATTGGGACTATCACATATCACCTTAGCAGTGACAATGCGTTGGGGCGCTTTTTTTATTTATTTATTTTTATTTTATTTTTTGGGGGCAGGGGGGATTGAGGAGGAGGGATGGGAATACCCAAAGGTATTTCAGGCAGGTGAGATGTAGTAACTGATTACTTGTGAATTTATGCAGGAATGAGAAAAACTACCCAACTACCCATTACAGAAAGCTTGCTTTTTTGGTTATGTGTGTCTCTTGATTAGTATGAAGATATTCATATGTATTCAGTAGTTATTTTGTTTACTATCTTTGCCAAGTGAATGTGATTTACCTGTTCAATAATTCAGTAAACCAATGACGCAAGTTGATGGGAAATATATGAGGTTGCATTAGACCATTTATCATCAGGAGAGAAAAGATTAGGCATTCAGTGAATAAATAGCACCAAATTCATGACAGCATCCAGACACCTGCTGTTGTGCTTCTGGTCTTCTCCAGATGTGAGGGAGGACTGTAAGCAGCATTCTTCTCATTCATAATTATTCATGTAAGCACAAATTAGTTCCAATAACTATCTGCTGTAAAACCTGCTATAATTATTGCCAAAAATGGCACAAATGTTTCAGAAAGCAAAGCTCTGAACCAAATCTAGTACAAATTTCTTATATCAGATTTTGATCTTGCTTACATCAGTAAGAGCAAATCCAGCAAAGCTGATAAAGTTAGTAATTCCTGACTAATATGAGGAATTAGTTGTACACATGTAGCTGATAAGTTATTACTTTATTCTTGATTTTAAGCCATTCATTGATGTGGAAACAGTTGAGCTTTGCTTGAGCTCATTTAGACAAATGATTGTTAAGCGAAAAATTAGAACATTCAAAGAACTCTCCAAGGAAGTGCCCAACTTCCCTAAGGTTTTGGAAACTGTAATTGAACGTTTCCTTTACTTATTAGCAACTGTTGTCACTATCTCCATGACTATTGGCAACTGCCTGGGTTAGTTTTCATTTCTAAGTCTTTTGAACTTTGCTGTTTGGAGCATTGTGTGGGTTCCCCCTTCCCAGAGACTTTAATGCTGGTTGCCACAATGGTTCTTGTTGTGGGGCAGATACCAGAGTGTCCTTAGTACTTTTTTCGCAGAAAATTGAGGAGACCACAAGGCAAATCAACCTCCTTGTATGTGAATGGTTTAATTAAAACTCCAAACAAAACAAACAAACAAAAACTCCACAAATGCTTCATTATACCCTCTCCTGGTGAACTTCCCTTGCTGATGCTGTCCAGTAAATTCTCTGCTTGTGTCAAGGTTAACTTAGAGCTCTGGAAAACTTACTGTGCAAAAATAACACAGACTCTTTCAGCTACTTACAAGTAACATGATTTTTCTAAACTCTTGTGTTACCGAGATACAACAATCTGGAAGAAACTCAGAATTTTCCTGTCTTGAATTTTGTTTCTTGATCATATTTTGTCAACTTGCATGCATACACCCCTATAAATTTAGATGCAAAGTGCCTGATGTTCCAGAGACCACAAAAATCTCTGAGAATACTCTCATATTGCAACTGTTCAGTGCTAATGAAAACAACAAATTGGCAGGTCTGACATTTTTATGTTTAGGGTAAGAAGGGGAGATTACTTTGGATGGCACTGACTGGACTGAGTAGTGATGGGTTTGATTCTTGAAGTTTGAGTGTCAAAATGTGTGAATGAAGGCCAAGACTGCACATAGCAGGGAAAGCAAGGATGGAAAGTATTGGTGTGGAAATAGAAAAGCTAATCTTAAAAAAGACTTAGCTAAACCCCATTTCTGCATGATATAGAGAGCCCAGGTTGAAATGCACTGTGCAGCACTCTTCCTGTCTGCCAGCTCATTTTGTATTTCTCTTTAAGACTTGATCTCTTTGAATTACTGTTACAGATGTGAGCTTAGACTCTTATTTTATTCATTTGTTTTATTCTTGTGGGTTCTTCAATAGCAGAGACCCATTCCAAAATGAAATGTGTAGGACTGGTGCTTAAGGTAATTCAATTTTTTGTTTTTTCATGGTTTCTGATTTTTCTCTTTTGGTGCCTTATAGACATCCTTAAAAAAAGCCTACTGAAGTTTCTATGAGCAACTGGGTTATTGCATTGAAGATAATTTCTTGTAAGGTTTAATTGCTGCAGAATCTTGGGCAGATTTCCTGATTAAACTCTCATCATATTTTGTATTTGAGCTTCCTGCATCAGATGTCTGCTTTGTCAGGTCTGAGTAGGCTGATCTAAGCTTCTCTGGCAACAGGCAAACGAACAGAGAAATGCAGTTTAAGACAGAAATCTGGAGCAAATTGCATCTACAAGGTTGGGTTCAGCTGAGGGCTGAATTGTTTCCTGACATAAGTTCTCAGAAATCACGTAATACAAGGTTGGAAGAGGCCTGAAGTGTTTGTCTTGCCTGAAGTCAGGAGCTATAACTTGGTGTTGTCCCTAACAGGTCCTTACTTAATGTCTTTATACAAACTTCTTATTCTGAAACCTCCCAGCCCACCTATTCACTGCTTCACTGTCCCTGCAGCTTCCTTATGCAGAATGTGAGTTGTCTTTGTGTTGGATTAATTTTCTTCTCCCAAAAGTGGTGTTAGAAAATAGACCCTTCGTTTCTATGTATTTGAAGCATAACATTCATCTCCCCTGCTCCTCTCTGTGTTCAGCTCTTTTGCTTTATCCTTGATTCATTTTTTTCAGCCTGCTCATTCCATTCTTTTCCTCAGGATTTTTTTATTAGGTTCCTGTCTTTTTATTCTTTTTCCAGAAACTGAACTTTGAGCTGTCTGGCTCCTTTTTTGGTTGAGGATCACTTCTACAGGTAGTTGGAAAACGGTGACTGCAGGACCCCTTGGGTTACTTCTGTTGTGAAAATATTTACTTTGAGTGCAAAGGGATTAATTTGTTACTAATTTGAAATTTCTCAAGTTTGGTTTTGTGTTTCTCGTTTTTTTCTTTTTGGTACTAAAATTGCTTGTATACATGTGTCAAAGGCAAAATTGTGCAAAACCAAGAGTTAATATATGATGTACCTTTGGCTAACAAGGTAACACTTTTGCAAATTAGTTATGTTTGAAACCACACTGCAAGATTTTATGATAAAAATTCCACCAAGAAACTCCATGATGTGAAAGTCCAATTATTTTGAAGCTGTAACTAAAAATTGCTCAGAATAGCACTTTTGTTACAATGCCAAAAACCTAATAGAGATACAAAATAAAACAGTGGAAAAACTTTTCAGATATTCACTCAAAGCTCTAATGAGCTCAGAACATAGTGCACAGGCAAAGCCAAATTCTGTTTTCAGTGCAGGCTGCAGCTGAAATTTATGGGTGCATTATGCAGAACTTAGTGATAGAATTGTAGGAAATTACCTCTTTCCGTTAACATTGCATTTACTCAGTGCTGTTAAATTGGTGCCTTTCCTTTTGAGTAATGTTCAGTAGAACTGTAGTTGTCTCTGCTTCCTCTTGGAGAGGTTCTCTGGGAAGAAACAAACTGTCAATAAGTTGGATTACAAGGAAATATGTTGACTGACATCATTCACGTGCACCAATACTTTCTGGATGCCAAAAGCATGCAAGTGTTCCTTGAAATGGTACACAGCAAAGAGGGAGTCTTTTGGCAGTGATACAATGAGATTTTAAAAGGAATTATTGTACCTGAGGTGTGGGAATTTATGGTATCCCTTTGTACAGGCAATCTAAATGTTAATTGGTAACTATAACAGTTTCCATTTTTAATATCTTCAAGCTTAGCATTAACCATTTTGTCTTTCCTTGCTTTGCAGTTTTAGTTGCTTTGGTTTATGATGAAATGTCTTGGATGTGAAGTTCCACAGTACCTTGATCTCTTAAACCACAAAAGCAATAAACTTGTCAAACTATCCACTAAACCCTGTGCAAACACACAGCATAACATTATCCATCATTTGCAATACCTGAAAATAGCCTTTTGCCCACAGCTCCCAGGGTTACTTGCTAATTTTAAGACCCAAACCAAATGCCACAAGTCTGGAGCCTTTTGGATTTTTTTCCTTCACATCTGCCTCTTTTAATTGTTCTTTGTTTCTTCCAAATTGCCTCTACAGGACACAGTTGCAACCCTGCAAGTGTGATACAGCCTCTGAGACTCTTGTGTTTGAGAGGCAGTGACTGACCCCAGAGCAGCAGTTGGAGCCACCCTGTGTGACATTACAGACTAGTTACAGGGACAGCCCAAGAGGCTTAGGGTGGTGCAGGGCTGTGTGTCAGGGGAAGACAGGGGAATAAAAGAACTGTGATGAAGAACAGGGCAAGGATGTTAATGATAGTGAGTCAGTTAGTGATAAAATGTTTTGAGGGCCTCTTTTTTTTTTTTTCAAATTCTGCATTTAAAATCATGTCACATTGTGTTTCTTGGGGAATAACATCCTGCAGTATTTGAGATATGAAATGAGAGCATCACAAGCATTTTGTTAGCAAAAAAAGCAGAGATACTCTCTCAGAGGTGGTGTTATAGAAGTTAGACACAGTGGAGATGTGATTAGTCTGGAAAGTTGTTTGTGTCAGAGGCTGGACTGTCAGATGATCTTGGGAAGCCACAGGAGAATTTGGTGAATGAGTAAGGTGAATGAGTAGAGATCAGAACCATGTTTAGGCTCAGTAATAGCTTATACTGAATCCAGAAGAGGTACTACTTAAATTTGGGATGAGAAGGGTGTGAGATTGGGAAAGAGCTGCAGTAGCAGATGTAGAAACCAGTTCTAAAAGTTCCTTTATGAAAGAATTGGAAGTAAGGTCAAAAAGTACTTAAAATCTGAATGAAGAGATCAACTCCTTTATCCCAATTCTTTCAGTGACAGGGGAATCTTTCCTTAACTACAGAACTCTTACTGACTCCTGAGTGTCATTCCAGAGTTGATAACCAGTGGCACAGCAGTGACCAGTGAACCGACAGACCTGCTCTGCTTTTGCTGATTTCTTTTTGGTTTGGGGATGTTCCTTTGATTGTTGCTTTATTGATTTCTTATGTGACAGTATTTGAATGTTTCACTGTTAGAGAAAACTCACACTGGCTGTGTCACTCCTCACACTTCACCTCCGTTCTGGCGAGCTCTGTCTCTCAGGGATGTTCTCACACAAATGGTACTGTGCACGGGCAGCAGTTGCTGTCCCCAGGACTGGGTCCAGGTGTGTGCTGTGCCAGCAGCATGGATATCTCCATGCCTGGAAGTAATCTGATTTCACTGGCTGAGTTGTCAGCAGCTGGAGTGGATTCTGAACACCCTGGATGTCCAGACTCAGGCTGCTGCTGCCTGGTGTTAAAGCACAAGGAAGTGACTTATTGCCTGTCTACTCCCAGACAGGAGGAAAGTGCCAAACTACTTTTCATGGTTTTCCTTTGTGGAACCCCTCTATCTCTTCTGCTTTCTGTAGCTGGAGGAAGCTGATTCTGCCTGTGTGCAAATCCCTTTAGATTTCCTTTTCCCTGTCTTTCAGTGTCATCCGTCAGCCTGTGAGCTGCCCAGACTCCTTGTCCTCCATAAACCTCAGCAAAATGGCTTAGGAGGGACTGGAAAGGGCAACAGGTAACCTGACAAAAACAGTAGAATCTTAGAATTAATTGAATTTATGTATTTCTTAGTAAAATAGCATGTCTGATAACAAACCCCATATGTCTTAGCATTGATTTATGTTTGCAACGTGCTAGAAGTATAGTGTTGATTGGTTTGAATATTTTTGACTGAGGAGAAGCAGCAGCAGGAAAATGTTAGGGTGTGTTTATGTTTTGCAGCCTGTTTTCATTTGAAGCTACCTATCTTGTAATTTCTTTTCACTTTCAGAAAAGGGAAAATGGCAGACCTGGGGACAGTTTCTTAACTCAGTTCTGTTCCTTTTTATAATGTAAGTCATTGAGCACTGTGAAAACTGCCTCCTAGGGGAAAGCCTCTCTTCAACAACTAACACCACAGCAGGGCTGGTTTTGGTCTTCCAGCTGCTATCATGTTATTGCCTGGGTGCTGTCCCTGCTGAGAGGAGGAATGCAAGGAGAGCTCAGCATCAGCAGTGCCTGCTGCAGGCTTCTGTTTGGACATACTGGAAACTCCTCTCTTGCATGGGAGCTGCCCAGGGCTTTTGAAGAGTAGTGCTGTGCAGTGGATGCCATCTCCCAGGGAGAAGCCTGTTTCTTGGGCATAATAAAATTCAATCTATCTCAAGTAACAAAACCACAGGAGAACTTCATCAGTGTGCCAGCTTTTATGACTCCTGATTTTAAACAATGCGCTGATGAGCTGTAGGCATGTCCCCTAATGGTACTGAAATTAATTTCTTTTCCTTCTCTATCAGTTTTAAGTCTTGCAAGCTCTGTGTGAGCAAAGTGTGTGGCTGGACACAGTCTGGGGATAACTGTGCTTCCTTGAGTGGCTATTTCAGTAACCACTTCTGTATATGGGATATCTAAACAGACAGAGGAGGCAGGTGGCTGATTAGAATTAATTACTTGAGGATTCAGATCTGTCTTGTTTAAGTTCCTGTCACTGAAACCAAAAGAAACATAAACCAGAGCCTGAAGTGGTATTATTTGTGTCAAATTTCTTCCTGAATCTGAACTCAGAACAAAAGCTGTTACAGCTGTCTCTGCTTCCAAGGAGTGCTGCAAAATCTTGCTTGGTTTATCAGTTACTGGAATCCTTGAAAACTGTCATTAGCAAACTCTTTTCAAGTTTTTTTATTTTAAAAGTAATCTTTTTCCTGTTTATATTTTGAGAAAAACAGATTGAGAGTTTCCAGAACTAAGTTAGTGGATGACTTTCCCTGATTTGGAGCAAAGAGATTATAAACAGAGAGTTGGTACAATGGTGAAGACTTTCTTGTAGGGCCGTGGGTGATTCAGTTTTGATTGCTGGATTTGGGGAATGGGTGAAGATAAATGGGATCAGGAAGTGGGGGGGGCTGGGGAAGGAAGGGAAAGGAGAAGGTCTCTGACTTCTAAGGTTTTATCCTAGATCTGTGAAATCAATGCACTCATAGTTCCTGACAAGTCAGCATTTTCTAAAGCAAAAGCATTTAGGAAAATTCAGTATCTGTTCAGTGCTTAACAGCATAAATTCTGTATCCTCTCACTTTGTTTGTTTGTTTTAGTACTAGCCAAATTTGCACAAAAGCGGGATCTTTTGTTTCTTTGTAGTTCAGTTGATCCTCAGCATAATATTTATACCGTTTGTGTTTGTTAAGTGGTCGCTGTGTAAATTAGCATATTGCATAAGGTTGTAACTTCAGAAGGAGTATATGGACTACAAAAACATCTAAACAGCATACTATTTTTTATGTAAATGTTTGTGTTAATCAAAATTGAAGAAAGGAATGGGGAGAATGAGGACTTCAGAATTGTTTTGAAGGTGTTTCTATTGGGGTTTATTCTGTTCTTTAAGCTGTGAACGTGAGTGAATATAACCTGTATTCTCATTATATGCACAGACAGAAGTTTTATGTTGCTTTCTACCTGCTTAAATCAGATTTTCTTCTTTTCTCTTGTTATGCAAATAGGAATGGGAAGAGCATTTAGCCTGCAGTAGGCACTGTGTAAGCATCTTGACTTCAGTCCCAGAGCACTCTTTACAGATAAAACTTAGAAAATTATGAGTAGTATTACATACTGGAGTGTATCAAAGAGACTCAAGCAATAATGCTTTAAATTGAATTAAGTCACTGATGTTTTGATGTTAAGTAATTTTTGTATGACTGGTAACTTCGTTCAGTGCCCTTTCTTTTCTTTCTGCAAGACATTTTGCGAATAAAACTGTAGAGATCTAATTATGTAGGAGTTAGAATAAAATACCAGTTTCTGTGCTGGTTTTTTTCCCTATTTTACTCAGGAGCCACTCATTGAAAAGTATCAAATCCCTAAGGAAGGCAGATCTTTCCAATCATGGGTTACAGTTTGAAATCTTAACTGTGATGTTGATTTTGAGGTCAGTAACACTTATCTTAGAATAATTTTAAAAAGAAAAGGAAATTGATTTTAAAAGAAAAAGACATTTTTGCTAAATCAGCCTCCTACAAACATATTTTGAAACTGGTATTTATAGTAGAAAAAATATTCTAAATTATTTGCTTAAAAATGAATTTTTAAACATTGATTTGAAAATATAATAATTTCACAATAAACAACAAAATGGGTCATCTTTTATTAAGCACTTATGAGGTCTTTGAGAAAATGCTGACCAGTACCTGCTCTTATCTTGTTCAGATGCACATTGAAAACAAAGGTTGAACCTCTTGAAGAAAAATGTTGAACTTCATAAAGAAACAAAAAATCTAAGATTCAATAACTTATCAGAACTTTTTGTGTTTATTTACTGCTTGAGGAGAGACTTATCAGAGATTTCTTGCAAAACTAAAAAAGTTTAATCTGGTAACCTCTGTAACTTTTCTCTCAGTGGCACCTTTTCTCTTTTGAAATATCAGCCACTCTACTCCCTTGGACTTGAGAACTGAATAAGGTTTTTTTTAATTGGTCTCCAATGCTAATGAAGCTTTTTTTTCTTATGAAGACATTTTAAGAAACCACAGGAATTGATACTACACAAAGGGCAGGATTTTTTGTCTGGTGTATTTGTTGGGGTTTTTTGACTTGTTACTTAGGACCTTAGGACCTTTTAACAGTCAGAGGAACTCAGTAAAAGCCTCTTGGCTCCTACTTGTTTGTGAAACATCTGCCCAGAGGGCTGTATAGAAACATGGCTGAAAAAAGGAGTGAAAAAAGTATCCAAAAGTTTCTCTAGAGAAAGAGATGGAGAAGAAATACTTCAAAATTATGTAGAGCTCACTTCCTTTCCGTTGTTTGTTTGTTGTGTTTTTTTGTTTTGGTTTGGTTTTTTGTTTGTTTGTTTGTTTTTGGTTTGTTTTTTGTTTTGTTTTTTTTTGGTGGGGAATGTAAGAGAAGCCAATTCTTCTACATGTTGTCAAACTGCACAAAAATAGACTTTCAAGAAAGTATATTTGACCTGAAGCAGAAGTTGCAGTGGTTGTGTAGGCCTCTAAATTGAAGAAATAATCTTTGAACTGCCTTCAAATGTTCGGAATGGTGTGGGTCAGAGAGGCAGACATGGCACCTAGAGGGAAATTTTTGTCTATTATGGAGAGGGCGAAAAAGTGCCTGAAGGTACCTAAAAAACACTTAAAATACAGATGTGCTGTCAAACTGGAACAGAATCTGTCATTTTGGTTGGGAGCTTGCTTTATTTAAAAGAGTGGAGGAATGACAATTTATATTTTGAGCTTTAGCCGTGTGCAATTTCCAATAGCAAAGTTATCGGCCCCTTGAAGAGTGTGGTAATATCAGGAAAACCGACAGACCTCAGCCCACAGTGGCTCCTCAGAGCAGAAGGCTGTGATGTCCAGAGATAATTGCAAGCAGAGTAACAGGGATGTTCTCTGAGCTGCACCACAGGACCTCACTCTTCAGTGATCCAACAGCTCGTCAAAACTATGAACTGAAATACAATACTGGAAAATAAAACAGCTTGTGCCCTATTGCAGCTTGCAAAAAGCTGCAAGATTCAGGGGTGCAGTAAAATGTTCTCAGCCTTGGGTTCCCCGGCCCCAAAGGGAGAACTTTGAGGCATCGATGTTCTGCTGACCAAAACATCGAGGCAGCTGTAGGTTCCTTCCACAAGTGACTGAATGCTGAGGTTTGCTGCACAAAGTTGTCTTTAATACCTTGTGGGAAAACAAAACCCAGATTTTAAATCTTACACCTCTCTCACTTGTCAGTTAACGTGTAACTTCAGTGCAAAGTGAGTGGGGACCTCTGTGTATCAGGTGCAGGGAAGCTGCCACACATTTAGTTGATGGAGGCTGTGCAGTGTTTTAGCAGCATATAATGAATTGCTTAACCATGTAAGCAGCAGCTAGAGGTGATTGTTCCAGGGAATAGCAATGTAGTTTAAAAATTGCACCATGGAAAATAGTAGATGTTTATGACTCTACTCTTGTGCAGGATTTACAAGAAGATCTTTAATAATAGCAGTGTTGAACAATACTAATACTTTATTAATTCTTCCTATTTTTTCTGTTTATTATATTAAGAAGTTCATTAACTCCTTCCCTCCTTCCTTCAGATAGGATTAGCCATTGTACAGGCAGTGCAGAAAAAACTCTGTGTGTTCAGGAAAAATATTTCGTACAGAAATACAGTATTGCTTTCCTCTCCTCATCACTAAAGCACCTATATGCATATTCATTGAAACGAAAATCATTAAAATAGAAAAGTGAAACAGGTTATATGGTCATACAGGGGCCTTTTAAAGAAGGTCTATTCTTACCTAAGCCATATACCTGACCCCTCTTGTGCTTCTAAATCCAGTAAGTACAAGTGAAAAGAGCAACACTTTTCATCATGCTTCTTCAAGAAACTAATGGCCTATGTGACCATCTTTGTAATGTGGGAGAAGTCCTCTTTACAAAGATAGTTTTATTTCATCTTAGCACTACATACACAAGAAATATATACCTGATGTGTGGTTACCCATTACTCCCTGTTTTAAATGTATATTCCGTAGTGGTACCCTTCAGGAATCCCACAGGTCTCAGCCTGTCTCCTTTTCAAAATTCTGTGCATTCCTTGAGATGCTTTGAATCACAGTTGAGATTCTTCTAATACTTGCATATAAACCATGATCCCAGTAGTAAGCTGTGCTCATCATATTCTTTTAGAAGTTATTCTTGCCCTAGGAAATGTAATTAGCCAGAACAGACTGGGTAAGTGACCCTGCTGGTACCATTCAGCTATAAGGAGGCTGATGTTTTACATTTTGCAGGCATAGAGGTTGCAACCACTGTCAGGCTTTGTGTTTAGTTTGTTACTCTTTATCAGTAATTCCTTGTTGGCATGAAGAAATATCTGTGCTTTAGGAGTTTGGCACTATGTAGCTTATTTTAATGGTGTTATTAAACCTATCTCGGTTTTATCTGCATCAGGCAATTCCTTTTTCTGCTACATATTATGAAAACATTCTTAGTCAATTTATTATTGATATTAATTTTTAATGTTCTCTGTACTATATGCTGGATAGTGTTATGAACTGTTTCTGAAACCAAAGTGGTTTGTAATCTAAGGAATTACTTACGGGGATGCTTCAGTGAGTACCTGCTGCTTGCACGTGGGCTCATGATCTGGTCCTGCCTCCCAGCCCCTCTCACCTGCAATCCCTGCTGGACCCTGGAGGTTGTGTAGGGTAGTGTGATGTGCTCTTTCATGTGCAATACCACATCCCTGCTGGGCTAGGGGCAGTCTGATATAGTGAAGAGGGGGAGCAATGAACAGTTCAAAAGCTCAGTTATGTGGGGTTAAGGAAAAGTAGGAAAAATATGTTAAATGCAGGTCATGGCAGAGTTGGATTCAGAAAAGAGGTCCAAATCTTGTATCACCTTTTTTTGCATTGATATGTTATTTATTCTATTTAATTTTGACACGAGGAAGTGACTGAGGAACTACATGAAAGCCCATCTCTTTTCCAATTGCTCAAAAAATACAATAATTAGCTGTTGAATATTTCTTCTAGTGTACAGAGCCCTCTTAGCTCCATTAACAATACACTGTTATGGAAGTAAAATGCCATAGCCAGTGGATCTTTGTTGTAGATAAAAGCAGATCACAAAAACAGTTCTTTTCTTCTTCACAGAAGAACTTGCTCTAATAAGATTTCCTTCATAATCTTAGAACCTGAGCTTTGCTGCAGGTCTCAAGACTTAGAGGTCCCAACTTTTACAAGTCCAGCTTCTTCCTTTTAATAAACAAATCTGCATCACTAAGGACCTCCAAATGAGTGCTCAGAGATCCATGACTCTGCTAATGCATTATGAAAATGAAGTGGACTCTTCTAAATGGAATACAGGTGTTCATCCAGAGCGCTGTCAAACTTGGTTATTGAGGGATAATGGGCTTCCCAATGTAAATGACAGTGGCACAGGGACCAAGCTTTCCATTTTAAATACAGGCAGTATGTGAAGGCCCATGCCTGAAAATCAATTAAGATGGCTATCATGGTGGAGATTTTCCAGGGTCAGAGTCCACCAGTGCAATAACTATCATGTCGTTGTTAATAAATATCGAATGCTTTGCATGCAACCCTGAAAAATGATTCATAAATGAACATTTGGATTTGCCTCAGATGTAACCAGGATGAGCCATGTTTAATCCTCTGAAAAGGAAAACATGATTGAGCAGCCTGCATTCCTCGTACCAGTAAGGATCTCCTACCTGAGGAGAAAATGCAGGATCAGGCTTGATGTAAGAAAAAAGAAAGAATTTGTACACTGCGTAAACATCTCATAATGAACCACACAGATGACAGCAGTAAAACAGGATCCATTATTCATGCTCCAGGCACAAACAACAGTGCAAGTGTATTTCCAACACATACAGATGAAAGGATGCCTAATAACAAGCCAAAAATGCCTAATGTTTGCCAGCAGTCCTTAATCAACACCACAGATGTGATTGACCATTCAACGGGGAGATAATTTCTCAATATATGACCATCTCTCTTCACTTTCTGGGCAAAAATCTTACAAGCAGTAAGATAAAGATCATTTTAAGGCCACTGGCATTTCAGAGTGAGGGATTAAAATAGGGTACAATTCCACCTCTCTCCTCTGTAAAAGATGAAGAATGTGAAATTTTTGAGACCTCTGTGCACTTTTCATGTGCTTCTGCTCCAAATATACCAGTGCCTCCATCTCTGCAGGTGCCTAATTCTCTCTTCCTTTTGAATTGGCTCTAAAATAATTTCAGAAATGACATCCTTCTATGCCATCTTCCTCGTATTTCCTCAGCTTCTACCTTAGGAACTTGAAATAGCAGAAAGATTGGTAAAAGGAGTCACAAACTTTTCTCTTTGGTGGTTTCTAATTTTGACCCAGTGAAAATTAATACAGTGTGTAACTTTATTGCTAGCTGTGAAAGAAATCATTTGAATTGAAAGCAACAAACATTGACCACTAAGAGATTATAATGTCTGGTAGATCCATGGTTCAGTACATCTGAGCAAAATTGCTGCTACTGTCCTATGCATTGAAAATGTTCTAATGATAATCTGTAGTGTAATTCAGGGGTGATTTTTTCCCCCCCTTCTTTTTGTCTTGGTAGTCGAACAAGGCATCAAATACAAGAAAAAAATGGTCAACATAATATCTTGGGAGGGGGACAAAACTACTGTGATTGTTAACTACCTTTATATAAATGTTTTCATTCTTGCACTCCACAATAGGTGGTTACAAAATTAAGAGTTTGTTTATTTAAACAGATAAGACAGTATCTAAAGGTATGCAAACTGACAGAATAGTACAAATATAATACAAATTTACAGATGTTGCAGTATAATTATAAAGCAAAATCTATGGAAAAATGAAGGTTGTAAGTAGAGTTTATAGAAATAAATATTTCTTTATTATTATTGTGCAGCCTTGGAGGTATTTTAATGCTCTTTCTTCCTGGGATAAAAATGACTACTTGATATGCTAGAAGCTAAATCTATGGAAAATTTTCACTTAGTTCTATGTAAAATAACTATGGACTGTGTCTCATTGGGGCCTGGCCAGCTTGGTGATGCTCTGTATCTGATAGTGGGAAGAATAAAAGCCTTAATTTATAGTCCACTTTTTAAATTTGAAGGATTTTCTGTGCACTATATATCTTTTTATGGTACAGAATACCTTGGAGGAGTATCTGTGGCTCCACAGTTCACTTTCTGGATGTTTAATAACAGCAAACAGTAAAATTTATTTAGTGATGGTGAAACAGAGGAACAGAAATTCCTGAGGGGGCTAAGTTCTGATTTACTCAGCTGAAGTTGCAGGGAATAAGTAGCAATGAAATATGAGTAAAAATATTATGGCTAAACAAATGTACAAATCGTTTCAATCTCTGACTTTCTTTGGGCTGTTAAGAGAGCTTCAAATCCCTAATGATCTTAGATTTCAGATGAAAGTGGGTCAGCAAGGTGCAACTCTTATGAATAGTTGTTATGGAAAAAAACCAGCACTGTCTTTCAGTCATTTTTCTGAAACAACATTCATATTTGGTCCTTGTGCTGTTGGAAAATTTTCATCAGAGATGTGCACATGGCACAGCATTGAGCTGGATATTCCCAACACACCCACACAGGCAGAAATCCCCACCCAGGTTGCCAAAAGCAGCATTCTTGCTGGAGGCTGTGCTCAGTCTCCACATGCAGTCCAGGTTTCTGGCCCTTACACAACCCAGCTTAGCTAGAAAAGTCTGCATGAAATGCTTTCTCCTGAAGAGAGAGATGATCCTGTTCGATCATTCCTTATTTTGCAGCTGATGTTTATAACTTAATAGGCTTTCTGTGTGTCTCTAATAACTCAGCTGGGTTCAGAAGTATTTAGTGTGACGGTCAGGGAGTGAATTTTGAGGTGAAAATTCTCAGATGTAGACTGTAGAGTAATTGAAGGGTGGTCATCCAGGGAACAAGAACTGTAACAAGCAATAAGACTTGTAATAAGTAATAAGGTTTGGGATCTTTGAACTGCAACAAATAGAGCATTTGAAAATATTTTTGTGAAAAGTGAGGAAGATTCCAAAAGAGTAACTCCAAGGCAGTGGAGTGTTGGATGATTTACATACTGTGGGAGCAGAGACTGATGGGATGACATGGATTTAGTGACCGGGACACTTCCCCAGGATGTGCAACATCTGAACTGATATCCTTGCTTCATATTTCTTGACTAGCAATTCCCTTCCTGACCTTGCAATTGATTTCTGACAACAGCCTTTTCCTGAGGATGGGGAGTTGCTGTAAGAAAGTTCTGGTTTTGCTAATAGCATTTTGTAGTTGAGGGAAAAGTATTTAATTGCATTGGCTCTGATGTGAACACAGGGAAATCTTTTAGGAAAAAACAAACAAGCAAAACCCACAAACAATCAAAACTCTTTCAGCAAGTAGTCCAAGTAAGAAACTGGAGATCTGAATAAGTCTCAAACTTCCTAAGAAGTTGTCATGTGAGGATTACAAGTATTTTACTGGCAGATTTCTGTCCTGTGTTACCAGTGTAATTTGAGGCCCTTATTCTCTGTGGATTCTGGTCAAGAATTTAAAAAAAATTTGACTATAATCTTTCATGCAGATAAATATGAAGGCATAGTTTTAGTTTAAACATAACTTGAAAAAATCAATTGTACGCATTAAGAAAACAAAATAGCATGTGCATACAGAAAGACTCTCTTATAAAATCTCTCTTATCCTATGCAATAAAAAACCTCTTACATAGGACTGCTGGAAGGAGTGAAGAAATGAGAGCCTTTTTTATTGTTATTTAATGTGACCTGATCAAAGATAAAATTGCTGATGAGTGTCAGTCCTCAATAATTAGTGAAATACACATTTTCCTTTAATGTCCCCACTGTCTACTCTGTAATAAAAATTATTTAGTTATCAGAAATATGTTGTGCTGTACTTGTGTTGAGCAACATAATTTCATTTGTCAGTGGTGATGCCCTGTTCTTCTGGATTATTTTGGAAGGTACAGCTCAAACCTTCTTTCTTGCAGCAGTGCATCTAAATTTGGACTTGATTTGCAGGGTGTGTGCAAGGGCCCCAGCACTGCTACCCAGGCAGGGTATGTTAGTGATGTCACTTTCCAAAAATTATTTTTATTTCTTTTAAATCTGTCAAGGTGTTATTGCTAGAGAGCCAAAAGCAAGCACACTCATAATCTTTGATTTTTCTTTTCTGGGCTGGAGAGAAAGGCAGAATATCTAAATGGGGATTAAAAAAAAAACTCTGTAGTAGAAAAAGTAAATTCTCTAATTCCATGTCAAGGGATGGCAAGAGAAGGCTGTTGCCTCACCTCCTGGCTCCTGTACAGCTCTGCTGATGAGGCAGCCCATTGCCAGGGCAGACAGGCACTTACCCGAGAGGCTGCAAGGGAATCAGGTCAGGACACGATGGTGCTTCCCATAATTTATCTGTGGAGAATTGTTTTACTCCAATCATCATTATAGGCAGAGGTGAAGGGAAAATTTAAAGGAAATAAATTTGTCAGGTCTGTTGTCGCTGATTTCACACAGTTGAACTTGAAGCACTGTTGGTTCTCCATTGCCTCTGTTTCACTTGAGCTGAACGTGGACAGCCAGCTGAAACAGGAGATACTCAAAATCACGCTCAGGGTTAATCTCTTGCAACCTAAAGAAATTTCCTAAGCTGACCCTCATCTGTGCTTTTGGAAATAAAGGAATCATTTGGCCAACGCTTTCTCCATTTGCAATTAAACGTGCTGGCAGCTCTCCAAAGGGTGCTCTATCAGCAGGAATATTTAGCAGCACAGAGGATATCATTTCAATATAGTGACCCAGCCTGTTGCCAGATGGAATAGAGGGCTGTTGAGTGAAAGTAAAGCTACAAATGTTTTTGTGAGCAAAGGAAACCATCTCTGATTTTGGGTGGGAGTGTGATACAGCGATAAGGAAAGAAACACAGATTTCTTTGTTCTTTTCAGGATTTTCTACCCTTTTGTTTTCCTTTTTCTTGTTTGTTTTCATGTTATCTTGAAAAAGAGACTGCAAAACTTCTTTTAAACCATATTATCTTTCATTTTGTGCCAAACTATGAAGTGACATGCAGCAGAACTGCTTTTTCATGCCAGCAGCTGGGAGGTCTGCCCTGAGCCCAGAAAATGGGGGAAGAGTTGGGGGAAACTGCAGGTCTTCACAGTTTTTGTTGGCAATTTTGCTGGGCTCTGGTTTCAACAATGCTGCTGGGGAAAGAAGCTGCCAGACTGGCACAAACAGTCCACTACTGCCCTTTGTTTCCTGGTCTCCATCTCATGTCAAGGTTCAGCATGGTCCTCGTTGCAGTGTGCTGGTTCATGGTCATGGAAGTGGAAAGGTAGCTTATGAATCAACTTTTCAATTCCATTCTCCAGTAAATGAGCCTCATGCAGTGTTTGTTATGTTGACAGCTGACATTTAGCTTTGATTATTTATGTTTCATAATATTTTGGAGCCTGGATTTGATGGCATAGGTTTTAAAAGTAATGAAGACTTCAAAATAATGAGACCTCAGCATTTGGCTGCTCCTGCCACAGTGAGAGCTGGGGAGGGAGGGGTGAACCTGCTTGTTGGTCTCTACAGACTGGATGGCAACAAACTACATGGGGGCTTCTTGAAGAAATTGTCTTTTTGTTGCTAGAAGCAAAAGATCTTTAGGCAGTTCTTGGTTACAGAAAGAATACTACATTTCTGTTTGTAGTAATTATTTTTTAACCTAATTAAATTAATCGTCCATTCAGGAATTTCTTTGGGATGCTTAAGAATTGTCTGGTTTGGGGAGACATCTTCCTTGTCCAGTTTTAAAAGAATCATTCTTTCTAACTACTATATGGCAACTGTTTTTAAAGTTGTAAGTCAGAGAACATAGTATACATTACCTTCTTACCACAAGTTTCATCTGTGCATTTGTACTTTTGTAAGATCACCAGGCCTTGATCTTGTTTCTGCTAAGCACTTTTTCCTTGCAGTAATGAATGTCTTGCTGTAAGAGGATTTCAGCTGGGCAGATGTACCTTAATGTCTTGCAGCAGGATTTACTGTTTTATAAGACTGATTCTGGATTATTGTGTTCTTGGTTGGAATGTGGCAAGTACTGCCCATCCTGGGACTCAGGTTAAAGGAGCAGTGCTTGTGGGAAGCAAACTTAGACCTATAAAAATGCAGAGATCCTTGTACTACAAACAAAACAATTTAATTAAGCTCAACTGTATAATTAACTGTTATACTCAAACTAGCCCATACTGTACTGCAGAAATAACAGACTTCCAGCAGTGATCTGAAGCTGGCTGAATCCTATTATGCAGGGACATGCCTTCAGTATTGTTCTAATTAGGTGTTGTATTTGAAACTCTTTCTAGCTGTTTATAGTTAAGTTTCTGAAATTACCATTATGCAAGTGCCTTTCCAGAATACCTCATGGAGAAAGATCCTTTTGGCAAGGGGAAAGCTCCCAATCTGTGATTCCCATACTCAGTTTTATGAGCAAGCCATCTGTTGGCTAGAGGGGGTTTTTAGAAGGCGTTAAGGCAGTTGAGCAACTGCAGTTGCTCAAGATACTGCAGTGGAGAAACTCTACCTGCAAGGCTTTGTGTGCCCCTCAGGGCAGTCCTGGGGCATGTCCATGTCCCTGCCCTGTCCTGCAGAACATGCTAGTCTAGTAAAGAGCAGTGATCACACTTTGCAGAATTCTTGTCTGTAGATTGTTTTAGCCACATACAGAATTATAAAGCTATTAGTGCTACAGAGGGCAAACACTCAGAAAGCTCTACAGAAACAGGCTTGTTCCCTAAAGTCTTTGGAGGTTTCATGCATTAGCTAATGTAATATATTTTGTTACCATCAAATCTTGTTGCCTGAATTTTTATATGTGGTTGTTTTATTGCTTTTAACTTGGTAGAATCATGCTAGTTAGGATTGAGCCCTACAGGATGTAGCTGCTGTTGAGTAGCTTCCTAAATGTCTCATGTACACCTTTTGTTGTTGTATTTCAGCCTTACTTTGACTACTGTTTCATTGCTGTCATTGCTGTGGGTTTCCTGGAACTGCTGCCTTTTGCTTTAAGACTCAGCATTTCAGCGAAATGATGCTCTTTTGTTGGAAAATTAAGCACAGAAGGTATGGGAGAAATCCCAAGAAAGACATAGTTTTCCATTTCAGCAGCAGACCTTCAACTTCTGTCAGTGCCTACCTTCCTATTCCCTGTCACATATATCTGACGGGTTTGTTGTTGAATGTTAATTTTTTTTGTACCAGTTTGACACTTTCATATGGCAAGAAGTTGGCATCAGAGTTGAATGTTGAAGTTGAGTGTTATCCTTTTTTTCTTGCTTCTTACAGACTTCTTCCTAATGTCTTCAACAATCTTATGCTTTTGCAAATGTGCTTGTCTGAAGTACTGCTGCAAATTAATTTCCATATCTAATTCTTCTTTATTTCCCTCTGAATGTTATTGGGGAATAAAATCAAATGTATACAATGTGCACCAAATGGGATTGCCTCTTCCTTTAAGGTCTAGATATTGTAGACGTTTGTTCTTGCTGTGCAGAAAAATAATGTTAACAGCTGCTTAATCTAGTTAGAAATGCATCTTGCTGTGTATTAAAAATTACTTCCACTTATCTTTTCTAGTGGTATAATTTGTAAAATCACATTTAAAGAACCGAAACAGCCTAAATGTAACCTTGTTCAATATTTTTTTGTGTTAATATGCAGAGGGGGAACATTTAAAAGGCCTTTGAGCATATGACAATTAAAATAGATACCTAGGAAATATCAACCTTTTAGGCACTATAGTACTCCTAGAAATCTTGCCCAAAGGGCTTATAATGGTGCTAGATTATTTCAATTAAAAAGAAAAAAAAGAAATCATTCTGCTTCTTTTCAAATGGGATTTGCTATTTCTGGAAACTATTAAATGTTCAGATTGAGGACCCACCCTTTATAAATTAATGCAGCACAGAAGAGTAATTAAATTTGGTAATCTCATTAAAGCTTTTAATGGAATTGATCATTTCAAAGAGTTTTTCTGGTTATTGGGATTTCTGAACAAAGGAGTCACTATTGGATTATTACTGTTCTTTTCCAGTAGCAGTTTGTTTTCAGCTGCCATGCAAGAAAGTCTTTCTGGGACCTTGATTTGTTTCTGTTGAGGATGGGACCAAAGTGCAATTCCCCAAGGAGATGAGAAGCTCATTTGTAGTGTTCTCCTCTAGATTGTTAGTCACTAGTTACATAATTTTTTCCTAAAGCTGATTACAAACTTAGGTCTAACATCTATTTTGAAAATGCTTGTTGATTAAAGCAAAAAGCTAGAGCAGTCATTTTTTACTTTTTGTAAGTATATTTAGCAAATAACTTGCTCATATCTACCTGATTGAATTCTTCAGTAAAGAACCACTTCAGCAGTCTATGGTTACTGTGAAATAAATAAAATCCTTATTCCCGTTTTTTTCCATTTAGAAACTTAAAGTTGTACTATTGCAATATCATGAAACTGTAGTGTATCGCTGTAGTTATTTTTACAGAACTTGGCTCGTTGTGTCCAAGTTAAAAGAAAACAATGTAAAAAGGCAAGAATAATCCTACTGAGCTTTTTTTTTTTTTGTATAGCAGTAAGTTCTACAGTGTGGATGTGTATATTTTCCTTATTGCTGTATGCATATATATTTAAACCCATTACCTTGTTTTGATGGCCCCCTTCTCCACGATATATCTGACTTTTCTTCGATCATATCTTTTCTAAACTGAGAAATTCCACTAATTAATCTCTTTCTACATGTAATTCTGTACCTCTGAGTAATGTTTTCTGCTCAATGATATCTGTTACTGAGATAATCTTTTACAGATGTGAGAACCGTGTTCACTATTAAAGGTGAATGGTGACGGTAAACTTAAAGGAAGTGAGAATACAGTATAAATGACTGCTTTATGGGTTAGAAATAAGATTTGTGGACATGTAGCCAATTTTCCTGCCATACCATACATTTTTGGTTAATCTACAGGTCAGAATCAGGACTGCACAGTAAGATTGTTTTATGCACGAGTAGAACAGTAGACCAGGTTAATATAAAAGGGAAGCAGAGAGAACCACTGTTTCCATTCCTAGAACAGGCCCTTCAACAAGATACTTTGAAACCCTAGATAATACTTAATCTTGTGCCACCCTGTGAGTCCATCCCTGTCACTCCCCTCCAGTCTCATCCCAGCTGAAGGGTTGGGTCAGGAGCCAGTGCTCTGTAGGCAGTGACACCTCTAGAGAGACACAGACTAAAATTTGTTCTCAGGTCTTAATTCTGTCCCAGCCTCTCCTGGGAGAGCAGATATAATGGTGGACTTGGTGTAATTACAGCAGTTTTCAACAATATTTGCTGTTTTTATCCAGAAATGTACTGTGAAAACTTTTATTGGCGTAAAATCGTAATTAATGTCAGACTAAAATTTTTCATTTGTCCCTTACATCTCAAGTGCATCTCCAGAAATAAATGTTGAGAGATTGCTTCAGACCTCTGTGAGTGTTTGCTGTTAGAGATACCATTTATTTTACTTCACTGCTGCAAGATTTATTGTGAGAAATGTTTGTGGAAAGATTGATAGACCTCATTTCAGAAACACTTGCTGGGGACCCAGGCAGCTGATTTGCAGGTACTTCCAGGCTTCTTGGTAAAATAACTGAGTGGGGAAAACCAAAACAGCAAGGACAGAAGGTTTCTGCAGGTTTTCAGCCATTTCTGTGCTGTGACTGTTCTCTCAAGTGTCATGTAGGAGACAATCAGATGCCAGTGGAAATCCTGACTGCCTTCCTTTTATGTGCAGTGACTGGGGGCACAGGGGACAGCCCTGTTCCTGCCCTTTCCAGATTGCTTAGTGTGCAAAGCAAAGGAGCAGCCGTGGGCACTCGTTTGCCTCCCGTTAACACACACAGTCTGCAAAATGTATCTGCCAATCATCGTGGTGATTCCTGCTGTGCTTTTACGGGAAGAGCCGATGCCTGTGTCCCTTGCTTATCTAAGATTCTCTGCAGTCAGTGATAGAAAGGGAAAAAGATGCCTCTGATTCTCCAGCAGAGAGGAGGGTTCTCTCTGAAATTGCACAAGTAAATCCACAGTGCTTGATCCGAACACTTCCTTGTACAAAAAGGGTCAGTTTTAATATCAGGGACATCTGCTTAATCACTTCTCTACTACCTCAAAATTCTCATTAAACTATTTTCAGTAACATCATCACGATTAAAGTGCTAGTAAAATACTGTAGGAGCTACTAAAATGACATTCAACTTAATCTTGGCTTTGCTAATTATTAGTCTTATTCCTATGAATGAAGGGTACATTAGACTTTTTGTTAGTCTCTTCTATCAGGCAATACCATATACTAAATTGAAAAAGGAAAATAATCTTGATTTGACAATAAAGGAAGCAAGAAAGGAAAAAAAATCATGCAAGGTTCTCTCTAACAGCTGATTTTCATGCGAGTCTGGTGACTTCAGAATATTGAAACATGGAAAGAAGGAGAGTCCAGTGGTGAGAATTAGGATGCAGTCTCTTATTATTGGACCCCCAGCAATGCTCAAGGAATAGGACTTCCATGTGCCTGATGTACATAATTCCATCACTAGTTCCTTTAAATGAAACAATTTTTAAAATTTCTGGCTTCAGACTGTATTAAAACAGCTGCACTTTCCTGAGGAATGCTGTTCAGTATAACTACAGTTTATCAGCTCACAATAGAATTTCCCTACATTTAAAGCATTTGAAAATTAGAGTACTCTGAGTCTAACAAAGACTTATGTCTCTGATACGAAAAGCTTACCAATGTAAAAGTGTGCCAGCTAAAGACTGGGTGCTGGGAAATCAGATAATGGGCTTCATCAAGTTTTCTGAAAGAGTCAAACTGAAATATTTACTGTTTGAGGTCCCACCAGCTCCTTCTACAAAGAGATCCCTCTGTTCTGGACTCATGAGCTGCAGGCTGTGCCTTGCCAGCAGTATGAAAACAGGCTGGGCAGAGAGGGAATGGTTTAGGTGAGGGTGTCTGTAAATATTCTCATGTACAAGAGATAGTTTCTTTAGTGATAGTATAACATGATGCCTGTGAGACTGTGAGATTATTTACTGAAAGAGGCTATTCACAGGAGCATGTAGTGACAGGATAAGGGGGAATGGCTTCAGACTGAGAGTAGGTTTAGATTAGATATTAGGAAGAAATTCTTCCCTGGGAGAGTGGGGAGGCCCTGGCACAGGTTGCCCAGAGAAGCTGTGGATGCCCCATCCCTGGAAGTGTTCAAGGCCACATTGGATGGGGCTTGGAGCAGCCCAGTCTAGGACTAGTGGAAGGTGCCCATGGCAGAGTGGTTGGAAATAAGTGTCTCTTCCAATAAGTGTCTCTAAGGTCCCTTCCAACCCAAACCATTCTATGATTATATGATTCTGTGCCTACAAAAAGCTACAGGATCATACACATTTTGCTGTTCATGCTGTCTTGAAGTGCATCCCTTTTGCCTCCTGAACTTCCCTTTAGGGTGCTTTCTGGACTTCTGCAAGAGAAGGGGGGTCAGTCCTACAGGGATACAGATGGAGACTTCCCTGCTGGAAGGCATAATGTCATTGTCTGTGGTTAACCACACAGTATCCTCCTGCCCAAGGAAGCAGTTTGATGTCCTGGGAGCAGCCTTTAGCAGTTGAGAGCTCCATGCATTACTTGGTTACAGTATTTAGCAGACTTGAGGTCCAGTTTTAAAATGCAAAGTGAATAGAAACCATTCCTGGATGAGATTAATTAATAAATCAGAATGGTCCCTCTCTCAGCATGCCCCAAAGGCTTCATATAACACAGAGGTACTGACCAGCAGACTCTGGCACATGGGCTTTTATTAGTGCAGTTTATCTTTTACCTGGGGCCTCAGCTAATTGCATTGGCTTTAGTGTAAGGTGTTTTCAGATGGTTTTGGATGTGCTTTGTAATGTATTGTATCCATGAGCATATGATCTGACTGAGGTTTTTTCCAAATGGGTTTAATTTGCCCACTAAAAACTGAAATTAGCTGAAATTCTCTGGACTCTTTGAGTATGGAGTTGGATTTGGGGGGGGGGGATTTCTTTTTTTTTTTTTAATATAAAGTTTTCTTTTCAAGATATTTGATAAAATGAAGGCCATTCTTGAGGCTTTGTGTTTCCAGTGCTGCAATTCTAAAGGTGGTACAGGTTAGAGGTGTAGTTCTTTTGTTTGCTTTTGAGGAAGTAAATTTTCATGAGAAATATTTGCTATACTGCTTTTCACAGTATAGTATAAGCGGTACTGTTAGATGACAATTTTTGGATGTATTACATCAAAAATGGAATTTTACATCTATATAAATTCAATTATAAACTGTCCTAAATATTTTCTGTAGGCTAAATGTTAAGTTTTTCAGACATATATTTCAAAACCAATTTCAATAAGAAACCTATTTTTTATGACTCTTAGCCCATAATGTTGAAATATCTTGGCATTTTCAGAAAGATAGAACTTCAAAACGTCTCAGGTTGTCTTGCAGAGACCAGAGTAATTCCTAACAGTATTTATTGTCCACCCACTGTTAATAAAAATGTTTTCATGCAATTTACAGCTGATATTATCAGCTACTCTTGAAAAAAAAAATATTTATTCTCTTGAAATTTACACCAGCAAATATTTAAAGGGAGTGAGGAGCAGGCAATTCTTCCTTTATATCTTGCTGTACAGTGAGGAGATTTCCAGCATCAAAGAGCACCTGGTCCTTCTGCTAAGGAGTGTGCATGTGTCTGTGTAGCTGGGCTCGTGCACTCTCTGATCATCACTACATTATTCTTGTTCCCCAAAACATGCTGTTGATCTTGTGTGAGACTGTACTGTGGGGACTTGTAAAAGTCGCACATTTTCCAGGAGAAGTTAGGCTTTGTTACACTTAACAGCTTGTGTGTGTGTGTGTTGATTAAATAGCACATTATTTTTATGAGAAAGTCTCTTTGTATATAGCTTAAAGATAAGGTGGAAACTTGACATCGTTGCTTTAACAGTGCCAAAATAAACGTCTGGTAAATTAGTACAAATAAATGTACTTGTGGTTTACTGTCTGTGGGGAAAAGTGTTTTTCACTTCAAAATGTTGGAGCTAGCAAATTGGGAATGTTGATTTATCCTCGCTCGTGCTCACAGTCTTTTAAAATTCTCAGGTGTTTAGCACATGTGAGTGTTTAAGCTCCCTTGTGATTAAAATGCCAGTCCTGCTTGGCCTCATAATAATTATTAGTGAGACTGAGAGTGTACCCAGTCAAACACCACATGGGTATTTGAAACTAGTTTGGAGCAGATGCAACACTGACTTGTAGGAGGCGGCTCTGGATCCCTCCTGGGCACATGTCTGGTTTTTCAGACGTGTACCCAAGGTCAGGGAAGATCCCTTTGGGGTGCCTTAGGTCTGGGCTGCAGACAACTATGTAATTTCTCCTGCACTTGGATGGTGGCAAGGAAGTGCTGGGAATTTTCTGCTTTAATAATACTGTCAGAGTTCAAGCTCAGCACCAGCTCACATGAGTTAAATTACAGAAATAAGCTGTACTAGACTTGGTGTTCCCATGCAAGGGCTTTGTAAGTGTATATATTAGTTATAGTGCTCCCTCTTTCTGTGTCTTTGGTGACCCAGTTTTCCTGCTGTCTTCCCTATCCCTAAGCATAACTGAAGGAAAGTTGCTTAGAGATTGGTGATCTAATTTTGATTTCCTTTTATGACAAGGTAACCCTCTTAGTTGATCAAGGGCAGCCAGTTGATGTAATCTTTTGAGATTTTAGTAAAGCTTTTGATACTGTCTCTCCCAGGATCCTTCTAGACAAAGTGTCCATCCCACAACTGGATAAATACACCATGTGGTGGGTCAGCAATTGGCTCATGGGTCAAGCACAGAGGGTAATAGTGAATGGGGTGACATCAGACTGGTGACCTGTTACTAGAGGGGTTCCCCACTAGGTAGCACACTGCCTATCCAGGAATCATAAACTAATTTTGAAAAAATACTTATCACTCTGATAGACAGAAGTTTATCCATGTGAATATTTTATAATTGACACAGCGTTCTCTCATCTTACTGGAAAAGGCAGATAACTCATCTGACCCTGTCCCTTACTCTGTAGTACTTCAACCTGGCACATTTCTTGGGGGGTTTGATTTCTTTCTCTTCATGAGAAGTTATAAATGACATTCACACAGCAAGTCTGTGGAGGGGACTGAAGATGAATTCTGCACTGTCTATAGCAGAAATTGGGTGAGGGAAGACCAGGCATTTTTCTATGCTGTTGTATAGGCTGTTGAACCCTATAATACCTCTGGGCAGATGTTTTGGTGCCAAGTGAATCTGGGAAATTGCAGTTTATTCTTCTGCCTCCCCCATAAGTTCAGGCCTCTCTGGAGATGAACTCCCCTTGTGTCCCTTCACTGGGGGAGCTGTGCTGGTCAGTGTGTTCTGTGGAATTTCATCAGTGAGTTTCGTTCCTCAGGAGCTACTGTCATCCTTCAAAACATTCTTTTCCTGCTTTCTTCCTAAGCCCAGCTGGAGCTCTAGGTCTGCTATCCCGTTTCCCCCAAGCCGCAGGTTAGGACCAGCTTTCACTTGCTGTTACTGCTGATACAAACCAATGTTGATTCAAAGGTTTTGCCCCATGACATCACCTCCTTTCTGAACCCAGACTTAATGAATGTCAGTAGAGTCAGCAGTACTGCCTGAAGGGCACGTGTGAAAACCAAGGCAAGAGTATCAAGAGTATCAAACTCTAGGCCAGAAAGTACTTTATACATTCACCACTAGAAATCATGGAGCTCGGGTCACACCGTTACTGATTTCGTCCGAAGCTAAGAGAAATAAATAAATCTTGAAAGAAGCTGTTAGGGATTAATTTTGAGAAAGGTCAGCTCCTCAACATTTTCTGGATTCCAGAAATACTTGTTCATTCAGTTGCAATGCCGTTGGCAGTTTAAAATATGGGTTTGGACTTGTCAGAAGGGGGGTAATCTATTAATCAGTACTTCATCATCTACAACTGCTTATCTTCTCTTTTCTGTGGTTCCTCTTATTAGTTGGACATCAGCATTGTCTACATAATTCATACCATCCATCAGCAGGAATGAAGTACACAGCAATATATCAGTTTGACTAAGCTCAATAAAGCAAAAGAGAAGTAGAAAATTATTGCAATAATCTTAAATCTTTAATGATAGTGGAGTTAAATATATATCATTTTCTTTACTCATTACTGTAGCGATAAAGGCCTGTGCTAGTACATAGTTCTAATGGGACATAGAAAGTTTCTTCTTATTCTGTTAGAAAAAATATTGTTTCCTTTTTCTTTTTTTTTTTTTTTTTGAACCTTTGGGACAAATGGTTTGATGCCAGAGTTCAGATAGATCTTGGAGAGTACTTCTTCCGAACTTTATATAAAAAAATTAACTGAGCTTCTGATGGAATTAACTTCAGTCCAACTGTGCCTCTTTCCTGTGTGTTTGACAACCAAAAAAAAAGTGTGTTAAAGTTTTCAATGGGAGAGATTCAGCTGTTCCAAAGAATGAATGGCACTCATTTTTGTCTTGGTTAAAAATACTTGCAGATGTTTCATTAATAAACTGTGTCCTCCTATGAGAAGGGATTAAATTTGATGGGAATGCAGGAAATGTTCTTGCTGCAATTTGCATGAAAGTTTCCTCAGCTTTGGCAGAACCATATGATGCACAAGGCTTATTATACTTGTTTGACAAATGTTCTGAGGATTCTACAGCTGGCTAGAAAGCACCACCCCAGGGCTGCAGGGACTGAGCTGAGCTCTCCCAGCACATTTTCCTTGGACTAGGGCTTGGATTAGAATGGACCTTAAAGCGAAAACAGAGCTGCTCTTCCTGTCCTTACAGACGTGAGCCCAGGCACAATCAGGGCTGAAAGGAGACAGAGGAGGGAAGGATGAAGGAGGTGATGTGAGAACTGCAATCTGGTGAGGCTGGAGTAGGTTGGAGCTGCCCAGATTGGAGACTCAGGCTGAAGTCATGGTGTGAGGAAGGGCAGACCCAGATGGCAGATGGGACACAGAGATGGAAACAGGAACCGTGTGGGGCCCTGGGGAAGACTGGTCAGTGGGTGAGGCAGAGCATGGAGCAGAGGCAGAAGTGCAGACAGTGCTGGAAGACCCTGTGGAGGATGAGGTGAATGGAGGAGGCATGAACAAGAACATGTGTTAGCCCCACCAGAACTGGGGCAAACCCACAGATTTCTCTGCTGTCAGTGTTAAAGGGTTCTCAGGAGTTTTACAGTGATTTTCTAAGTTTATCTGCCTTTACACAATTTCGTGCTGTATGTTCAGCTCTGCTTATTAAGCTTTGAGACAAACATTAACGTAAGGCTGAATTAGGAAATATTACAGGGAGCAGAAGGAACAGGTTCAGATTAATTTATTGGTTTTCTCCTTTTCTTTTAGTCTAGGACATCCCTGCAAAGAAACTATAAGGGGAAGCTTTTGAGACTTGACAGGTTCAGAACTGTTGGGATTACCTGTACAATGATGGATGGTGCTATACAGCAGCAGCACAGTAGTGTTTTGGCAGCCCATTTGCCAAATCTTGCAGAGGATTGACTCAGAACCCACAGTGCCTCAATCAGTGAGAAACTTTCCAGGTTAAGAGCAATCCATGGGATGAAAATCACACCCTTTTTGGTGCAAAGGCTTAATATGAAGTAATTGCTTTTAATTAAACTGTTCTGAGTGAGTCTGAACTTTGCAACTTCAAAGCAAGTGTAATAGATGTTTTTGTTGCTTTATACCTATCTCCATAGTCCCAAGAATTCTGGTCACGTTTTAGGTAAGTGCTGGTCATGAAAGCAATTTATGGATTAACATGGATTAAAGGGAGGTTCTTTCAAAGGAATATTTCAGCAGTAAGAATGATAGGCCTAAATGGCACTTCTTGTAAAGTTTCTAAAACCTGCACTTTCTGCTGTCTATTGGACTTATAATCAAAGCTCTGATTTAAATTTTCCTTAATAACTTCATGTGATAACTTTTCTGTGTCCTCTAAATTACTTTGTCTATTCCAGATAAATTGATCTCATCAAGAGTGAAAGGACATCTTTTTTGAAGCATCAAATCTTTCTTGCTAGAATCTAGATTTATTAACTTCACATTAGGAAGTTAATAAATGTTGTCCCTCTCTCCCTTCTGGGGCCTTTAAGGAGAGAATGGACCAAACATTCAGAGGTTTAGGACATTTATGTGTAATGAGGAGTACTTAAAAATTAATGCATCTTTATGCTTAGAGGCTGACACCTTATATTTGAGAAAAGCACCTTTGGAAGGTTTTGTTGTTGTTGTTGTTGTTTCTGCTCTTTTTTGTTATTTGAAGAAATCCATCTGGGACTTTCAAATCTGTTCTCTCAGACATTCTGTGTGTAGTAAGATGTTCAGCTCCTTGCTTCAGGCTCCAAATTGAGAATTAATGAAATGGATAGTTTTAAAGCACCGGTCTAAACATAATTACAGCAGAAGGTGTTACTGAGATTGTAACCTCGAGTTGTACGGTAGCTGTAGAGATATCATTCCCCAGGGACACCTCCCAGCAGTATAAAAGGATGAATAGCAATCCAGCAGCCCAGACCAGATGTGTAGAGCAGGTACATACAAGATAGACAGCAGAATGGCAGAAGCACTGATGTACAGATTTCAGAAGCAATACCATCTCTGTGCTCCTGAAGAAGCCTCAGGAAAAACTGGGAGATGTTCTTTTTAAGTGCTCAAGATGTCTGCTGATGACAGCTATGCTTCTAGAAAAAGATGAGTTTTCAATTATAAACTGTAGTTATTCAACCTATAGAACGCTGTTCCTTACATATACAAGCTATTCTCAAACGTGGTTGATTTTTATTTAGAACATTTAGGATACTCTACAAGTATTTGGACCCAGGAAATAGATTTATTCAATCAGAAATACATAAATATTGATGTGGCAAAAAAAAAACCTCAAAGAATCTACTTTTTAAAAGCATTTAATGGAAATATTTACATTCTATTTGTTGAAGAGGTATAATTTCAACTAAAGCAACATTTGAAATACCTTTAATTTGCATGAATAAGTACAAATTCTTTCCTCTGTGACTATTCTTTTGAAGAAATCCAACCAAAGTACTTATGACTTTGCCTGAAAGCTATAGTTAGCACTAATTTAGCTAAAAGTATGTAACAAAGAATATTTTATCCAGCTGTAAGTGTGTGATGAATTGGTGGGAATATATAGCCATTTGTTATGCTTATATAGCAGTTCATAGCTGTAATAATCCTGGATCACTTCACTCTTCTCTGTGAATTAGGCAATATTAATATCCATTTTTGTCAATGGAGATTGAGAGACAGGGAGCAAGAGAGCTCTTACCATCTGCTCTTAATGGAGGCTTAACCTTCTATCTCTCTCTGCCCATGCAGATGAACTTCTTTCAAAACTTTGGAAGTACTTTATCTGTAAAGTTCAGGTATCTCCTAGGACCACATTGTCACAGTTTTGAACTTTTGAACAGAATATCTCTGTTCAGGGTTGAACCCAGAGGTAAGGCAGAACCAGTGTGCTACAAGGTCTCCCAGAACATCTTCAGAATCACAGAATCATGGAATCAACTGGGTTGGAAAAGACCTCTGAGGTCATGAAGTCCAACCCTTGATCCAACACCAACTGTGGTTACCAGACCATGGCACTAAGTGCCCAATGGTTTGGGTTGGAAGGGACCTTAGAGATCATCCAGTTCCAACTCCCTTGCCGTGGGCAGGGACACCTTCCACTATCCCAGGATGCTCTGAGCTCCATCCATTGTGGCCTTGAACACTTCCAGGGATGGGGCATCCACAACTTTTCTGGGCAACCTGTGCCAGGGCCTCCCCACCCTCCCAGGGAAGAATTTCTTCCTAATATCTGATCTAAACCTACTCTCTGTCAGTTTGAAGCCATTCCCCCCTTGTCTTGTCGCTACATGCCTTTGTAAAAGAGCCTTTTTGGGGGCTCCCTTCCAGCACTGGAAGGTCACAATTAGGTCACCGTGAAGCCTTCTCTTCTCCAGGCTGAACAATCCCAACTCTCCCAGCCTTTCCTTGTAGCAGAGCTGCTCATCCCTCTGATCCTCTTGGTGCCTCCTCTGGGCTCACTCCAGCAGCTCCATGTCCTCCCTGTGCTGGGACCCCAGGGCTGGAGGCAGCTCTGCAGGTGAGGTGTCACCTGAGGGGGCAGAGGGGCAGAATCCCCCTCTGCCCTGCTGCCCAGGCTGTGGGATGAGCCCAGCACACGGGGGTTCTGGTGCCAGAGCACATGGCTGGGGCAGCTCCAGCCTCTCACCCACCAGCACCCCCAAGTCCTTCTCCCTAGGGCTGCTCTCATCCTGTTCGCCCCCAGCCTGGACTGATACCGGGGTTGCCCTGACCCAGGTGCAGCACCTTGTGCTTGGTCTTGTTAAGCCTTGTGAGGTTCCCATGGCCCACTTCTCGAGGAGTGGGATGACATCCCCTGCTGCAGTTGAATGAGTGCCGGCTACTTTTTGAATTTGTCCACTGGCATCTGTGGTGAATTCAATAACTCTGTGCCTACAATAGCCTGGAAGATAAAGCAGTACTTTTGGGGCTTTGCTATGGGCATGTCTGTATGAAGATTTACTGAATTTGGGCTCCTGTGTCTGGCTAACTAAGGCTGTAAAGCCTTCAATGATTTGCCTGAAGTTACCTAACAATTCTATTGTGGAGCAAATAATTTAAATTGATATCTCCAAAGTTAGTGCCTTCCCACTCACTGTCGATACACTGATTAGAAGCTGTCTGAGGCTATAAGTTAGTACTTGTAACTCTGTTAAAGCTGTTTGGAGTGTGACAGCTTCCAGCCTGGTGCCTCTTACCAGGCAATTTGCAGTTGAGTTGGAGAGCAGAGGAGCAGCGTGGGAGCTGCAGCTGTGCCATTTCCAGCCCTACACCAAGCACTACCAGGCATTACCTCTCCAGCTCTGAGGCCTTATGGGCTGAAGTCAGGAACTGGGGAGAAATGTTTTCTTCTTGGTTGTTCTCCATATTCTTTTTTACACGTGTAAAATACTGATTTATGTGGAAAAAATACTCCTTACCTTGGCAGGAGGTAACTCTCCTATCTTTGAATTCAGTTTCTGATAACACTGTCTTATCTTTATATTAAAGTTGACTCATAATCTTACCATAGTACCTTTGCCCATTTCAAACCCATCAGGTTTTTTATAGGTTCTTTTCTTTTGTTTCTGATATTATTGTTAACACACTTTTATTAGGCAATCTATAGAGCTCACATCAGGCTATTTCACAATAAGTGTTCCTAATCTTCTCTGTAAAATTCACTCTGTGCATGTTTATCTTCTGGTGATTCAAACTTGCTTCCAACTGTCTGCTTTTTGTATTATCATAATCTTGATTCAAATCTAGCTGGTTAGGAGTTGACACAAACAGGTTTATTAAGGTGTCTTATTCTGTCTGACAGATCTCATATTTAGTAATGCATTGTACTCCTACCTTATTGATCAAAAAATCCTTTTACATTATTCATCTTTTTCTGCCAGTTTGCAGAGCTTGTTGCTCAATTGATTCAATAGTTCATTTTACATTACAGTATTTGTAAACGGAATTTCTTATGTTCTAATGTAGACGTAGGGAATACCTTAAAATTCCCTTCTAAGCCAGTCAGTATTTTCTGAGTAATAAATATATGTATCAGTGTTGTTGTAAATGAATTTTACTTCTTCTGAAGGTTTAGGGGACTCTGCTATGAAGTTATCTACTTGCATTAAGTATCAAGAAAATACCTACACCTTTTAATGCACAAGAGCTTTAGGCCTGTGACTTCCCAATCCCCAGCAAGTATTCTGAGAGGCAACTGCTGTATAATATCTGAAATATCTACATCATCTGCAACATCTATATTTTTTACAGATATGCTGATCAAAAAAAAGCCAGAAATGGACCTCACCTGGGCAAACTAGAGGTAAGTAGCAACTCTTCTGTAGCCATTCTGAGCTATGCCCTTTTGTTCCCTTATTTCCAGAGGAGCCTGCTACTGCTTATTGTACCTGGTAAAATTGGCAGAAAATGTTAATTTGTGTATATGTGTTTATGCTGTAGGTACAAGTCACCTGTGCTACAGTACAGAAAAGGAGGATAATATAATCTATACTGAAGGTTTTTTCAGTAAAGACTGGAGGTTTTTTTAATGTGAATTATGCCCTGGTGCCCTCAAATCACAAAATTTGATTTTCTTCTTGTCGCAAGGAAAGTTTCAACGAGAAATTTAACGGGTCTGATGTCGGTGTAACTCTGGAGCTATATTGTAACTTCACTGCTTCAAAACTTTTTCTTGGCTCCAGCCCCACAGCTGTGTTAAAGTACAGGTGCCCAGAGGAAATGCACTCAGACACTCAGAGTACTTGCAAAATACTCAACTTTCCTGAACAATACAGGCTGAATGTTCAGGCATAGCAGAATTCCTGCTTTCTTCCCTTGGAGCTCCTGTCTGTGGACTGGTACAGTTGCCTTTTGTCCCACATCACCTTGTGGTGAACACTGAGGGCAGCAAGCACACATAGGGATCAGGAATCTCCTGGGGCTGCTTTTGCATTGTGTCTCCATCCTCTGCCACCACTCCCAGAGCAGAAAATGTGGCCTTGGGGTCTCGGTAACAAGTATTCCCATTCCTTAGACATGCCCTGACTAGGTGTTTGTCTCATTACGAATGTGTTAGGCTCACAAAAATCTCTTACCTGCTGGCATGATGAGGGACCTGGAGAAATATGCCTTCTATGTAGCATCTCATAGTGATAAACAGTTTCCATTCACAATTTTAGGCATCTGCAGGCTTTGACTGACTTCACAGTGCTCACCTGCATGACATTAGACATTCATTAGACATGGTGATTTGTGTTTCTTTTCTTGCTCTCTCAGTTGATGTAAATTGGTATGGCTGACAAAACACCAATCAGTCAGGTTGTCTTACCCTAAAAAAGCCTCCAGCTGGGTGCTCTAATGTGACACAGACTTTCCCAGGGCTTAAAAAAGGGTCTTTGAAAATTAAAGAGACTAGTTTAGTATATAAACGGTTGTGTGGATATACACTGTACTTTATATGATATAGCAAAGGTAGAATGGGAGCAATTGTGGTTACTCTCTATAAATGGACCAAATGGAAGGTAGAAATGTTGAGTTAAAGGGCAGCGTTGGCACCAGAACTGATATAAACTTTCTACAAATAAATTTAGTTTGGTAATGAGAAGATTGAGGTTCTGGAGCAACTTTTCATTTAGAGTAGTGGGAACAAGAAACCAAATTACTTCTAAGATGGAACTTGCTTGTTTATGAAGTGTCTGTGCCGTGTGGCTGCCTGTGATAGCCGGGAATTGCATTTGATGACCCAGGAGGTCCCTTCCAGTATTGCTTCCTATGAATATGCAATCATTATGAAAATAAATAAAGCTTCTGGTGTGCTTCACTGGTTGCAGAATCCTTTCTGTAATAACCCTAGGAACCTTGCTGGAAATAATTAGCAGAATTACCAGTTATAATCTGAAAACACAGAAAGCTGAAGTGACTGGAGGAATAATGTGAAGAATTTTTCACTCTCTGGATTTGGGTGGCAGAATTGTGTATGATGCACTTCCTTGAAAGGGTAGTTGCTATTAAAGCAATTTGCTTTATGTCTTTTGCTTGCATTTACAACAGAACATCTTTGTATTGAACCGTATATTCCCTCTGCTATTGTGCTGTATCTGTGTGCATTTTTAGCTGTCCATCCCGTGCTTCTATGCTGTATATTTAATTGGCAAAGGAAATTGCTGGCATTTACTGAATATCCAGAATTAACTTGTCCAAGATTTCCTTCTCTGCTAAGAAAGCAGGCCCTCCTTGCTGTTGCAGTAGTCAATGGTTCCTGAGTGACCTCCTGATCCTCAATTCAAGCCTTTCAGGTGGCTGCCTCACTTGTGCTTCTGCAGGTGGAATACAGATCCTCCCAGGGTTGCTGGGGCTGCTGGCTGTATTTCTGAGCAGATCAGGCCTAACAAAGCAACACTGCTGGAAATCCAAATGTGCTCTGTAAAGCATCATCAAAATACTAACAATAAATCACAAGAGTCTGTGCTATGCTACAAATCCTGTGATTCAGTGTGTCAAAAAGGAACTATTGGGCTTCCAACTTGGGATAAAATAATCACAGGGAAATAGGTGGATCTGTCAAGTTGTTAAAAGATAATGCTGAAATATGCAGCAATCTGCTCAGCAATCAATCTGTCAAAGATGGTAAATATTAGTCTAGAAAATAGGAAAATAGACCTTTTTTTACGTTAGTGCTTGTGAAAATAACTTGTATTTGACTTTGCATTTTAATACTTGCATCTTTAACCCACACTGGAAGGTTAGAGCCAAAAAAAAAAATACAAAAAAGAAATTATGTTTAAAACAAATGCAAAACACGAATTAAAAAAAAACCAACTTAACAACCCTAAATCCCTGCTGTATGACTTTGTAGAAGACAAAGAAACAGTTTGTATTTAGAAAAAAAATTACTTAGCCAAATCCAGTTGTAGTTTAAACAAATCTTTAAGGTTCATTTACAGTACCAAATCCTAATGGCCCTAGAGACCTGACAAGAAGGAATGGAAAGTTTCAGCTTCTTCCTGCGAAATTACAAAGTCACCTTATCCATTATCAATTGCCATAAATCTCCCCTGTGTACTTAGTGACCTAAAAGATGGTTAAAATACACTGACTTGCAATGGCAAAAGGATGACTGGACATATTTGGCTAGTTCTGTACTCAAACTGTGTACAATATGCAAACACAAACCCTACATTTTCAGTTTTTTAGCATCATGAGGGAATCTGCTTTTGGGATTGCTGATAATTGATCATCTCACAAATGAAAGGAACATTTATGGTGCAGCATTGCTATTACTTGGTGCCTATTAAAGAGGGTGAAGAATTCTGCAAATGCTATAGAGTGCAAGAGGCTGTTTTCAATCCACTGCAGATGTTCCCATTCCTCACCATTTCAGACATATGGCTTAGCTAGGAAGAAACTTATTGTCCTCTTTAACTTCTCAAAGATCATTAAAAAGCAATGCACTTAGCTGTGCTGTGCTTTGCTGTCACTGTGCAGTGCAGAGGAAATGCAAGCCTGTAAGATATGATGTAGATGTAGCTGGTCGTGCTTCCTAGAGTTAAGGTTTCTTTGTATGTCCGTTTTGTAAGATTTGTTTCTGCTGAGTTGAGCTTTGTCAAGCTGAAGTATACTTGGCTGCTGCTATGGGATGAATTTGAGGCTCTGTCAGCAGAAATAATTGAGCTTCTTCTTGGAAGGAGACAACATTCTTAATTGTTGGCTGGAAAGCTCTCACACTTCCACGTTTCAGACCAGACACATTGTCTAGAGGGTTGTTTTGTTGCTGGGGATGAGCCTTTTTTGTTATTCTCCTAAGAATCCAGCTAAATCTAGTCATGTTACTGAGTTACAAAGCATGTGCTTTGTTAGAGGCTGAGCTGGCTTCTAATTAAGATCTCACTTTTCCTGGACCTGCCCAGGCTCAGGGATACATTCAGACCTGCTTTAATCAAGCAAGTTCCAGAAGGGCTGGTAGAGGTGGTGGGTGCTTGGAGTGGCAGCAGCTGGGATCAGTGGAGTGCTAAGGGCTGCTCTCTGTGAGAGTTGTCCAGCTGAGGATGTTCCTGGGGTAGGAAAAAAGCATACATTCATGGAATTGTGCATGCAGAATGCTGCTTAACTGGACTTTGCAAACTGAATGATCTGTCACAACAATATTTTGCATGCAAGAGAGGTAGGTAAGTTTAGTTTCAGCTGGATGTCGGGGTGGTTCAGTGCAGAGAATTTATTTAAACAGTGTTCTTTCATCTCCCTTACCTCAGGATTCACTACTCCCTCCAGTGAGCCCCCAGTCAGTGCAGTTTGTCCTTCTGCCTCCTACCAGCTTCAGGGTGATCCAAGATATGTATCCCTGTTGTAAATACGTTTTATGTGAAAGATGTAGTTGTAATGTGAGTTCCTGGATTTCTTCCTGTGTATTTGTGGCAGACAGCTCTGCTGGTGTGTGGCATTCTCAGTCTGTAGCAGATGTCCACCTATGTAGCCTCTACAGATGCTGCTGACAGCTTAACAACTGATGTAGTCTAAAGATAATTAAATATTAAGTCTTGAATAGGCTCTAGTATCCTATCAGTAATTGAACTACCATAATATATTTGCCTCTGTTTACTGCTGTGCACTAAGCCAGATGCATTTCATCATTCTGATCCTTTTCACACAGCTTTTCTCCCATAATGCAGCTTCATGTGTAAGCAGTTGTGTTAAGTAGCAGCCCTACAAGCTTCCCATCTGGCTTTGCCATAAGAACAGGCTACATGCAATAAATGCACCTCTGTTCTTAAACCAAGGAAGAGCAATTGCAGAGACATTCTGCAGTCACCTGTGGGGAAAAGTCTGTCCAGGGTATTCATAATTCCTTCAAGCTTTTATGACTACTGCTTGCTATCTTTCTCCTCTCCTTTAATTATCCGGTTTGTTTCCTATCCATGATGTTTTTCCTTGCACCCTATATGTAGGTATATTTATTGTTACAGGATTGAATGATCCTGTATGGTTCCCTGAAAATGTTCCACACAAAAACCTATGGCTTCAGTTTTGCCAGAACCATACAGATTTTGCAAATGCATCAATTTTGGAGACTCACTTCAGTTACTCCTGAGACAGCTTTGCTGGGGCAAAGGGAGGGGGGGAGGCAACATTGCCTTTGAAATTTCTGGCTCTATCTGGTCTTTCACTAGCTGCCTCTCAAACATGAAGTGAATTTTCTGCCTTGCTGTAGCTGCTAGTCAAGTCTCTTGATATGAGTGTATGCAGCAAAGCAGTCTCTTTCAGGAGGGAAAGAAATGACAACTGAAACCGTAAAAGCAGGCTGCGTGACAGAGAGCTAGATACATGATATCAGCTAAAGGTTTGGGGTTGTTTTCCTTTTTTGTTTTGTTTTGTTTTCATTTTTGCCTTAAGGGGCAGAACTCAGTTCTACTGGTTCTTCATGCAGTCCATTAGACAGCAGCATCCAATGGTGTGTATTCATTATTCACTATAAATTGAAAAGTTATTCTAATTAGACAGTGATGTAATCCTCCTGCTGCTTTGGATCAGATGTCTTCCAGTGTAAACAAAAACCCATCAGACTTGAAGAAGTGGGTCAGATCAAGAGACATCACGGTGCATTATAGCATAATCCAGTGGAATTGGTTCTAAAATGGTGCCTCTTGGTGGGGGAAGGGGACACTGGACTACAGCCTACACTTTGAAAAGGTCGCTGTAGTGGAAGAGTGTAAAAATTGTTTCTTCATGTCATGTTTTTTTATTTCAGGGTATATTGTAGGTGCTACATTTATACAAGAAACCCCATGTTCTTTCATGTGCTTTGCCTGTCAGTGCTGCACGAAAATTTGAGTGAAATATTCTTTCAAAAGTCCATTTGCAGAGCAATGAAGTGAAACCATCTTAATCTAACAGTATGTAAAAGAGTATAAATTTGGCAGTGACATATGGATGTATAATTGTACAGCTTATGTACTGCTTTAATGAGGTATAAAACTTGTCTCAGAAATGCAGCTATGCAGTGACTTTCATTCCACAAATCCATCAGAACAGCATATCAATGAAACCATATTCTTTCCACAGTGTTGGAAGACATTTGTTAAGCATTAGCACCAGTTGTCATACGGTTCAGAGAGTCCCCATAAGGCCTGAGAGTGTTGCATTTGCCCTACTTGGACTTACTCTCACTGAATGATTCTGTTATGATTTAATATTTCTGTCAAATGTTAGACTCCCAGGCTCAAAGGACCATCCTGGATGTGGGGAAGTTTGTTGCAGGCTTTGCTAGCTCTGGTTTGGAAGGAATTTGAAGGGGGTGCTAGAAGAGGTATGAACACAGCTGCAGGGAAGTAGAGGCAGAAACAGAAGACTAAAGCACCAAAAGAACACACAAAAGAATAGAGGTTTTGATCTACTGGAAGTGAGGATTCTGGGGAGAGCGATCTTGGAGGTTTCTCTGTCTCCAGGCTGTTTGCATAGCTCAGCTCTGTATCTGAGGGATCCCTTTCCATAGTCTGTATGTTGCTCACAGTCCCACGTGTTTGGGAGACAGTGAACAACCCCGGCATTGGAGGAGAGATGCTTTTGTCTGTATGGAGCTGGAATTCAAAGCTCGTGGACACTACCTTGAAGATTTACAGAGGTAAACGGGGGGCATGCAAGGCTCTCAGTTAAGATCAGCACCATGGATAGATAAGCAGACTAGTGAGAAAAACTCAGTTTTAAGAAGTTTGAAAATAAACTTTCCATCTTGCCTGAGTAGTTCAATTTATAGAAACAAAACAAAACAAACAATCCTCCAACAAACAAACCCCAAACCAAAATATAACCCCCTTACCCCCCCCCCCCAAACCCTCCCCACCTATTCCTTGTTTCATTTCTTAATAAGTAATTTCAGCCAGATCTTTTTTGTTCATTCGTTAATGGTGTAGCTAAATGCAATGGAATGCCTTTCCAAAGCTGATCAGGGTTTCATTTTGCACTTTATCAGCATGAAGTAGGTAATCTGAGCCTTTTCATCTCTGGGTACTCATCTGTGCTCAAGAGAAATCTGTTAATTAGAGCCTTCTCTCAATATGGATTTTCTTTCTTTCTGTGTGTATGTGAGTGGAATCAGTCTTTTAACAAAACAACCAAGTAAGTTTGTGTTAAGTGCTCTGTGGCAGCACTGGATTTGCAGACACAGAATGCAAGCCTGTTGCTTTTTGTGTTGGGAGGAAGGCTCCATTTCTTCTGTGGAGGAGAGAACTGAATAGAAGAACAAAGAGTAGTTTCATACCTAATTATTTGCCAGTGGCCTAGGCCCTGTATGAAATCAATAAATCTGGCATCTATTTTCCCCAACTGCTTGTTGAGAGAATGGATTGCAGAGGTTATATCAGCCCAGGATATCAGTATGATTAAACATGTCATATGTGAGCTTTTGTATTGTCTTTGTGACCTCAAAAAACGTATGAGTCATAAGAGAATTGAAGAACGCCACAAATAACCCCATTTTCAAATGGGCCCTGAATAGAGCTTTAGTTCAAATACACAGGATCATGTCTATTCCACTGTCAGAATTATTGTTATCTGTCTTCTAAATATGTAAGGACTATCACAGTAGACAGATGATGTGCAGATGTTACCAAAAAAAAGAGAAAAGAAATAAAAGAGGGAATGTGAACATCTCTATCACTAAAAATATCAAAATCAGTGGTGATCAATGACTGAGCATTGTCCAGCAAAAACTAGAGGGACCAAAAGAAGTCTGTCTTTCCACAAATAAAAACAAAACTATACACAAGATTTATAAGCATCTGCTTGAGATAATGGGAGACTTGGAAAGGAGATTGAAGTGATAGAACAAGCAGGCAAAAAGTAATGCATGGATGATCCTACAACTGCCTATAAGATTTTAAAGTTTATCACTATAATAACTTCTCCACAATGTACTGATAAAAAACAACTTGAGAACTTTACTGATGCAATTTTAGAAAACGATCAAAACATAGTAAAATTGTGTTAAAACAACATGGAGTTTAGATTAATGAGTTAACTGTCTTTTGCACATTTTCAGATAATTTACTTAAACCAAACTCTATGAGGAAAAAAGATTTTATGAGTAATCCTAGTAGCAGTGCATGTGACTAGGTGGTATTATAGTATTGTATATAAATAGATGTATTTTTCCTTTCAGTACCTGTTCATTAAATGCAAAAATTCATTTATACATTCCTGGGTTTATTTTACTGTATTTTACCCTTTTGCAGTCTTGCTTAAAATCTCTTACAGTGAATGTAAGTTTTTAAATTTCAGTAAAATTATTCCATTGTTTATGTCAAGGGGATTAAAGGAGGTCACATTCCAGTGCTCTTTTTTTTTTCCTTAGAGCTGAATTACTGAGAGAAGTCATCACCTTTAGGCACTTAAAATTTTACACAGTGTTTTATCAAATACTAGAGCCATGTCTTTGGCTTGAAAATTCAAATTTAATTGATTTTCTGGCCATGCCAAATTTAACACTGACAATGGCAGGGGTCCAGTGTACGTGAGTCACACATGAAGCCTGTCTCAAATACAGAGGCATCTCAGCAATGAATTATGGTTTCATTCTTTCAGATAGTCAGGTCATGGTGAGCTGACAATAGTAATAATTCTTGCCAACTTAAAACTTATTTTCTTAAATATGATACATAATATATGATTGATAATATAATTGAATATAACTTATATAACCATGAGAACAATGTTTTTCTGTAAGGACAGTCAAATACTGGAATAGGTTCTCTGGACATTTTTTGGATTCTCCCTGTATAGAGATAAATTTAAGTCTCCATTGGAAACAGCTCTGAGCAAGGAGGTTGGGATGAGGCGATCTCCACAGGTCCTGTCCAACCTCAGCCTTTCTCTGATTTAATATTTGCAACGTGCTTACTGTGATTTTGTTAGACTGGGCCTTTCCATACCAATTTTCACCCTGAAGTGCATTTTGATGACAAAGTTTCAAGTCCCAGTAAGAGGTTTATAGTGGAAGTGCTGACAGAACCTTTCCTCTGAGAGTACAAGTGTGTCACTATTACATAGAGCAAGAACATGGAACAAGGTCTAGAGTTAGGGATTGACCTATAACTCCTGCATGATAAAGCATTAGTAATGACTGTAATTAGCAATTATCAGTAGCAGTCTCCTATGATTTTCTAGATCATATAGCCCTTTAATGTCTGCTTCCAATTTCCTCTTAAATTAGTAGAACATTTATTTCATATAGAACATCTGTTTCATAATGCATTTGATCTAATTTTCTTATGCTTTCAAAAATTATAAAAAGAACCAGCTGCACCTACTTTTATTTTTTTGGTTCTAGGATTACATTTTATCATTTGTGCAGGGAGACATTTTCATTTTGGAGAGGTCGTCCTCTATGTACAATATCTGTTATTTCAAACTCTAAGGAAGCTTAATTTTTGAACTTAGGCACCCTTTTTTTTTCTGTTTTCTTTCTCTTTAATGTCGTACTGGGCGGGATTTGGAAGCAGGAAACTGTTTCAGAGAGAGATGTTCAAACCTAGTGAATGTTAGTCCCTTCCCCTACCATTTGGGATCTGCTGCTGCATTTGAAAGAATAAGAGGAGAAATGTTGCTGTTCCATATTTCGTATTGGCAGTGGTTTAATTTCTGCACTGAGAACAGTGATTTGGTGTTACCCAAGTGTTATCACATGGACCTAACTCTGCAAGTTGCAGTGCACTCATTTCCTGTTAATTTTATCAGCTGTTGGGACCCCTCAGAACTTTGAAGCCAAATTATGCAAGGCCAGTTGGGAACCTTTGTGGCAGAGGAAAGGTATAAAGGTAACCTATTTAACCTCGTAAACTCAGCGACAGGAAAGTGGTTTGAACAGGAAGGTGGAAAAGGACTGAAGGGAAGAAGAAAGGCTCCTTGATTTAGGATTGCAAAGCCAAACTTATTCTTCTTGTAGATGCCTGAGAATTTAGTCTTCAAAGAAAGGACAGACATCAAACTGATTATTAGAGAATGTCATGGTTTTTATTTTATTTGCAGCTATCTACTCCTAAATTTTAGTGCCAGGTATAGTAACAATCAGTTATATATGTTCATTCGGGAATATTTACCAGTTTATTTAAATTGAACTGCACTTACTAGATGAAGTTTTAAAGAATAATCTGTAATATCCCAGAAGCTTCATTGTGCGAATGCACTCTACAGCAGGGCAGAGCTGTAGAATGGAAACTACTTGGGCAACATTTTTCCCCTCCAATCTTTCAGATTTTCTGTAGTCCTTCTCAGCAGTGGTGAAGGATTTAGTACTCTTTATATTAGCTGAGTTCTTATAAGCGTATCTGATAAATTACTCCTGTATAAATGCATGAAAATATACAATATCTCTGGAAATGACAAGAATATCAGAAGTGACAGATAATTTATTTGTATGGTTGTTGACTGGACATGAAGTCAGTATGAGCAATATGTCTCAGACAGTGAAATACTGACTTTAAACCTCATCAGGCTTCAAGGTTTCTGCCTACAATGCTCTGTAAAAACTAATTGTTAAATATTCTGTGGGACCTCTGGCAGCTTCGCTGGTCAGACGTAAAGCTGAGTTTTCTTTTTTTCTCCATTAATAGTTTAACTGTGTATGATTGTGGAGAAGGGGGCTGAAAAATTCCACTGGCTGGATTGCTCAGGTGCATAAAGCCATGCACACCTGGGTGTCCTCGAGAGCAATGAATCCAGGAGCTTCCGTGGCTCCTGCTGCTGGACTGGCATTGCTCACACTGGGGAAATTCCCACAGTACTCCCAAACACTCACAGATTCCTCAGGTCCCAGTTGTAGCTCCTGTCTCACTTCTGTTCTCGTGTGGTCTGTGGGTCTAGATGCTGAAGGGGAAGATTTTGCAGGCTGCTGGGGTGTGCACACTGGGGAATCCCATTTCAAAAGTCCTTTTAAGCCATGTCAGTGTTGCACCACTGTCATTTGGCTGAAGCATTTTGAGTCCTTGTCAGCTCTTCACATTGTTTTCTGAACTTTTAATCTACTTCCCCACATTTAAATGTCCCTTGGTAAGCCTCTCAGAGAACTACCAGGCCTGCTTGCTTGCTTGTTAAGCTATTGTTGAGATACAAAGTGAGATGTGCATGTCATTGATACACAAGAAAACAGAAGCAAAGTGCAAAAGCCCATTACCTTACTGAGTTCCCATACATTGGGAATATATGTTGCTTTGCTTTTTGTCAGGGGTTTATAGTTTCCTTCTACTTAACTGTCACAATTAAAATATAACTTATTGTCAAATATATTGTCTTTGAAAAAAGAAATTGAGTTCTCTCTGGGGCAGTGAGAACCTTTGGTCTTTAAAGTCCAGCAAAGCTTGCATTTTTTGGGCTGTATGAGCCTGGAGGAGCAGCACTGTCATTCAGAAGTCAGTTCTGCTCACCCATTAGGAAAACACATTCACACTAATGGCTCTACAGTCAATCAGTGACAAAGACCTACAGGAAGACATACCTGTTTCACTGTTCACTGATCTTGCAATTTGATCAATATCATTTTGAATGAATTTTTTTTTACTTTGTCTGTAACATCTCTTTTTACAGCCAGACTGAATGTGCACCATAAAACTGTTCTGCAGGTATTGCTGAAAGGACTAACCATGTCCAAGTCCACAGTAGAGGCTCGACTTCATTCAGCCCCATGGTTTTATCTGTTTCCAAATGAGCTCCTATTATTCTGTAGTACCCTGAGGGAGTTATAGTCATGATCTCTTTGCTGGCTCTTTGAGATGTTGCTGTTCTCTGTAGCAGAATTTCTTAGCGTGTACCACAGCTTTCTGTTTGCTTCCAAAGTGTTAGGGGAGCTTTCGGGCATTTAAATTTTGCTGTTGTGTTCAGAGTTGTAAAACCAGAAGAATAACTCTGAGTTTATTAAAGGTGGTGTGTGCCTGTGGTTTTGAGGTCCTGATATCCCATGGTCCTGGGGTAGGACCATAGAGAGATCTCCCTGAAATGTCTGTGCAGGCTGTGCAGAGGATGGATTGGTTTTCTGTGCTCACCTGTCTCTGGCTGGCTGAAGAGGTCCTTCAGCTGGGAGAGTCCGTGGGATCTGCGTGGATGTGACTTGGTTGCTCTTGTGAATAAAAGCTTCTGCCAGTGCTTCATTTCCTCTCTGCTTTTCACCACTGCAGCTGCATTCAAGCTAGATTTCCAAGGAGAAGGTAAGAACTTTAAATAAAAATACCTACACTTCTGTGAGTCAGTTGTGGTTCCATCCAAAGAGCCAATATCATGTAACTTATGGAGCACAGAGGAGATCAGAGGCTTGTAGCAGAGCAGTTTGTTTATTTATTTTTAGTCAGTCTTTCATTTCATTAAACACGTGACTTTCTGTAAGCTGTGTATTACCCAGCAACAAAAATATTTCTGCACAGAGTAGGAACCAAGTAGATGGTTCTCTGTTGTTGCTTTCAGTTGAGGGGCGCCAGAGGTTACCAGGTAATCTAGTTGTTATCTAGAAGGTGCCAAATTAGGTACAATATCAAGGAAACCATGTCTAGAAGATACTCTATAGCAATATGTAAAGCAGTTGACTCTTAGATGCCTTACATAACTGAGAAGTTAACTGTTAGAGCACAAGTGTTAGTAGAGGCAACAAAAAGATATCTGGATGTTGACATGTTTTGTAGAGATTTTGCAACAAAGGGGAAGCCTGTGACTGGGAAACTAGGATCAAGAAATTTCCTCAAGCCATATAGTCTGAAAGCAGAGAGGAGAGTTGCTGTTAGTTGTAAGCAGAATACAAAAATGAAGCAATCATTGTAAATAGGGGTTAATGCAGTGCTAATTAAAAAAAAAAAAAAAAAAAGATTTCTGCTGCATAAAAAATAAGGGAAAGACACAGTCTGTGTCAAGTAGGATGGAAACTTGGCTGGGCTCCACTCTTATGGTCTCAAAATTTTTCAGTGACCTGCTGGATGGTTCTCCCATCTGTAAAATGGCATAGAATTAATAATTACCTTCTGAGGTGCTATAGTATCCTACCTTAGCAAATTAATCAGATTCATAGGCTTAACAGCAAACATATGTAACTAACTTCTTCCTATGACATGTAAGTAACTTGTCAGAGATGCCAGTAGGTCTTATCTTCTAAAATGTGTCTGTTCTTTCATGGGTTCATGGACAAAATGTTCAGCATATCACCAGCTGGCCCACAGCAGAACTAACTTCTAAGTTCACAGACTATAAACAGCAGAATTATGGAAAAGTAAGAGTGTAACTCTGAGAGAAATAAAACCCATTGTTATGATAATTCTTGTGTGCTGCCCTTTGTTGGCTACAGACTGTAGTCAGAAGGGCCATTTTTTATCTAACCCAGATTGTGACATATCTGCATTTTACAAAAGTTATCAGTAGGTTTTCAACAGAGATGTCTGGAAACTTTCTGTTTTCTCAGTCTCCTAGCAATACAACTCCATGATAAACTTGAGGTATTGTGAATAGAAAGTCATGTTTTTGAAGAGCATTTAATAGAATAAATGGTAGAAATGCATTTGTAGTTCATATAACTGGTACCATGTAAGAAGAGGTAAAGCCAAAACTTCCACTTTTTAATGTATAAAATGTGTTTTCATTTGTAATTCATTGGCAAGACATTTATTGGCATTTAAAATAGACACTATTAGATGTCAGTTAGTGGTTTTTTTTCATAAAGGTTATATTTACTTTTTTTTAAATCACTTAGTGAAAGTAAGCTTTGCAAAAGCACAGACAAGATGGTCAGCCATTTATAGACTTGCATTGTCAGCACACTGTTTTGCAGTCAATTGTTACTTGTCTCCTACACTTGAAAACAGAGGCTTGGTGTTCTTTCTTCTCTTTTTTTTCCATTCTGCACAGCTAAATGCATATATTAACACAGTGGTATCTGTCTAAAAATGATAGCATGAATTTTAAGAAAAGAGTAAGTGTCCCTAACATGTCAATAAAATTAAATGACATCCTTCCCCTTCTAGCTTTTCTTAAGCTCAGGATTTCCTGTGTCCTTTCAGCAGTGCTTTTAATGGGCTTTGAGTTCATCATGTTATTGCGTGGAGGATAATCTCCATATGGTGGAGGTCCTGCCAGCCCTACCAGAAGGGCATTGCTGTTCCTTAGTAGCTTGGAGATTTTGAACAGAATAGCAGGCAATGAATTTTGGAAATTACAAACATAATCAAGTCCCCGTTTCCAAAATTAAGAACGTTACTTGCAGTGTACCATAATTTTTGAAGCTGTTTTCGGAGCATGTACTCTCTTTGTCAAAATGAATCCCCCAGGGGGTAATGTATTAAATGAGGGTGAAAATGGGTACCTTCAGTGGGAGTGCACTGGAATTAAATTCATAGCACATTACCACAATTGTAAAGATATTGCTAAAGAAGTTTTTATCATTTTGTATTTGAGGAGTATTCAAAAAAGTATAATTGAACCAACAACCGTGGCATGATTTTAGGAATGCGTGATAACCAAAGGTCTGATTGCATTCATCCGAAAGGATTCTACTCGAATCCCTGAAGGCCTAATGAATTAGTGTCTGCCCCAATCATGTTATAATGAGGCATAAATTATTTATAATGTTTGTTGAGGAAAGGAAAACCTCTTTAAAACCCAGCTTTTGCTACCGGTATTTAGAAAAGTGCTTTTTTTTAAGTTGATACACGGAACGGTTGCTGTGCTTCCCACATTTATCTTCAGTCTCATTCACTTGTCCCATAGCGTCAACTTGTTGATATTAGTGAGCTATTCATATTCTGATTAGAAAATATCTGTAGGTTGTTCCTAAATTTTTACTTTCCTGTGAAGACAAAGGCAGTCCTGGCATGAGCCAAAGCTCTTGAAGTCACCAAGGACATTCCTATTGCTCTTAGTGGGCACTGTCTCCTTTACATGGCATTTAGTGACTTAGTTGGCTGGGCTGAAGTCCTCTCTCAGAAGGAAAGGCTGGCAGAGGCCAGGCTGGCATTGCACTCCAAATGCAGCTGGGAGATACTCAGAGGAAGAACCCATCAAGGCCAGAGTAACCACAGAGCTCTGCCCTGTGCTCTGTGTGTCAGCAGCCTTGTCAGGTGGGAGGGAGGAGGCACATGGAGTCCAAAAGCACCCCTGTTCTGAAGACTTCAAACAGGGCAAGGGAGAAAAAAGAAAAAAAAAAGAAAAAAAATAACAGCACCCCAAAACCAGAGGTCTCAAAGTGCTGCTCTGAACACACACATTCACATCCATGTGCTGTGTTTTACACTAACCAGCTGTTCCATGCAGGGCTGAAGTGGGTGAAGGGTTCACTCTGACCTCACTGTGCAGTGGGTCCAGGCTGACCACCCTAAGCCCTGCCTTGGAAATACTGTAGGCTCAATACTGTCTAGTTCTCAGGATAACCCCCAAATTTTAAAGTTTTACTGTTGTTTTATTCTGTTTATTTCAATCAGTACGGGTGAACAGCATTTTTACACTCCATACACACATATTTTTTCAGCATGTAGAATCTCTCCCTGTAATGGTGGTACATGAAAACACATTTCTTTGACAGGAAGTGAAAATCATGGCTAAAAAGACTACTTCAGAACACCTGCTGAACAGTCAGAAATCTCTCTTAGACTACTCTTTTTAACAGACCTGTAATTTCACAATCTATGATATTAAAATAGAGTTTTGCTATATGGAAGGTCAGAATGGTAAAAATGCTATTGTGAGAGAGCATTATCTCAGCATTCTCAGTTTGGATCCAACTAAATCTATCAGATAAATGACAGGTGATTTATACTAACAAGGAATTGTCTGAGAGGAAAAGAGAACTGAAAGAGAATTCAATTGAGATAGACATGAGTGAGGAGAACAAGACACTCGAATTTCTCAGATGTGTCTAAGCATGTCATTGTATAGACAACAGCTAAGGGAGCAAAAAGAAATCACTGATCAAGCACAGAGGCAACCACCAAACAGTAACCAGGAAAAAAAACCTCTGGAGAAACTAATTTAGGTATTCTGGACAAAACTAGATAATGAGGAATGTACCTTAACACCAGTTTATTTCACTGACAGCCCTAAAATGTCACTTGTGTATTTACTAAAAGCATTTATCATCATACTTTTAAATCATAGCTAATAAGAATGCAGCTGAGACACACTGGCAGCTGGTGTGAGGGGAGCATGGCAGGCAGAGGAGGTTGAAACCTGCCTGTGCCTCTGAGTGTCCTCTGCAACACATCACTCGTGGTGCCTGATCTCACTGGAGCCAGTCCTGATCTCAGTCAAACTGGCATTTCCCTTTCCGTATTTCTTCCCTGTGCCTTTTTTTTTTTTTTGGGGGGGGGGCATGGTGGCAATTCTTACAATTGGCAATTCACTGGAGCACAGTGAACCTTTGTGAGGGAAAAGGCCACCATCGTAGTACACCTCAATTGTTAACTTCTGCTGTTGGAAAAGGAGACTTTGTTCCAAGAAAGAGCCGACTGAGCTGATGGTTCAGGTCTAAATAAAGCCCGTGCAGCTTTTGAGGACTGGCTTATTGCAAGGCTCAGGGGAGTCCTGCAAGAGGGTGAGAAGCAGAGCAAAGAAAGGAGCTCACAGAGCCCAGCTGCCCACACGATGCTGCTGCTCCCCAGGGCTTGGGCAGCTGGAAACAGGGGCTGTGTCACTGGGAGGGAACATGTCATGGGGTGAAGGGAGAGCTGTGTAAGGAGGAGACCACCAGGCCACCTGCCCCCTGGCAATGGGGAGACAACAGTCCCCTCAACACCACCAGCAGAGCAGGGCAAAGGGACAAGGGAGTTGGCTGGTGGCTGGGTGAGCTGCAGGGCTGGCAGCTGAACCACACGGTTGTCAGTGACTTTAGGCATGTGTTTGTCAACCTGACGTGCATTAGGAAGGGGGATGTAGCAAGGAAATTCGCTTAGATTTTCACACTTTCATTTTATGAAAAGCAATGAATATTCCACTTGTTTAGAGGGCAAATATAAAAGCTTGTCTCTGGTGCAGCTGCCATTTATTCTGTTGCAGTGTACCTTTCTCTTTTTTGAAGTGAAAAATTCATTACTTCAGACCAACTGCTCCTTTTTTCCTCCTTTATTATTTTTAAATAATCTTTGAAATTCTAGAATAAAAAGCTGGAAAGAAGTGTCAGAGCTGAACAGATCCAGTTCCTACACTTTGGTTCCAGCATTGCATAATTAGATCTTCTACAAACTTAATTAAATCTTCTTTTAGTGCTGTTCAGACCTGTCTACAGCTTTCCATTTGGTTATATAATAAACCTGTATCATTGTTTAATTACATCAGCTATGTTGGTTGGCTGAGCTGAAACCAGGTTGCTTACTTGAAGACACAGCATGTAAAAGAGAGAGAGCAAACATTTATTCTCATTTTCTTCAGTGTGTGCTTTGATGTGTGTAGTGTTCACCTGTGCCTGTCTGTTCATTGTTTCCAGGTAATTATTGCAATTTAAGATCCATTTAATTATAACTTGTTCCTTTTATTTTATTAATAAGTCAAAAGAGTATATATTTCTCCAGTCTGTACAATGAATTCATTTTATGGTAACAAGGGAAGTTCTCTTTTCAGTAATGATGGTTATATTCTGGTAATTTACGTAGCCTAATTGGAATACTTCTTGTCGTAGTCCTTAAAAATAACTTTTTGGGTGCATTGCCAGTGCATTCTAATGCCAATTACTCATACAATTTGTCTTATTGATGCCACTCTTCTGTGACTCTACGAGTATTAAAAATTCTTACTGTCATTCTATGGATCCTGTTAAATGTTAAAACTATCTGGGAACGTCTCAATCGATTAGTCTTGTGCAAACATTAGATGGAGAACGATAGCAGTAAATTCCATCTTGAGCTTATGCTGCAAGTACTAATGCTTTAGTCCTTACGAAAACCTTCTGAATTTTTTTAAATGTTTAAAGTGATTATAGGGAAAGCTGACAGGTTTAGGGCCTAGAAGTCAGTGCAAGTATCTATTTTGCATTCATATTTAGGAAGTTTGTATAAGAAATAGCAGTTGTAGATATGCAATTTATACCCTTCTGCATTAGTTTACTGTATCAGGGCATGTTTTGCAGTTGAACAGGAAAGAAAAATCCATTTGCTGCCTGGGTAGTTCCCATTTTATGTTTACATGTAGTTTACAGTGAAGAAAATGCATTTTTCTTTCCTCTGAGAAAGATGACTTGTATCCATTTGCAGTTTGTATGTTATCTGGGAGACAGTGTATACTGCCTATAAAGTGTAGTGTCTGTACTGAACTATAACAAATAGTCAGATTCTCATATTTTCCAAGGATTTCAGTCTTAACTGAAGCAGAGTAGGCAACAGCTTGCTTTACACTCAGAAGATTCCCAAAAGATTGTTGTCTTTTGAGGCAAATAATTAAGCAGTAATAATAATAATTAATCACTGATGACCTCCATCCACTTTTCCTTCAGAGGTGTCCTTCACAGGACAGTGACTGTGAGACACATGCCCTTTGTAGGCAACAGGCTCTTTTCCCCAGTAGGTCATGTTTATCAGTGTGATCCCAAACTCTGGGCCAGCAGTGGAAGTGGGAGCCCACATGCTGATTCTGCCCCAGTGTGCTCCTTCAGACCTGTCATGGATCTGCCTCTGGCAGGTCCTTGGGGATAGGAGTGGTTCAGTGGGACAACAGATCATTCCCACTCACTACCTGTGCCATTGCATTCCCTCAGCTGTGCTGAGCCTGGCTTTGTTTCTGCCCAGAATCAAACTGGATGGCCAAGCTGAAGGATAACATTTTTAAATGTCATTGTCTTAAGGCAGTTTTTATAGATTTTGCTCTAAACACATGGAACAAAACCAAGCAGCTTTAAGAGTCGAACATAAAAATATCAAGAACAGAAAGTTTCAGTGCCTGTGACCATAGAAGCTCACTAGAAAGCTATTGTATTAGTCTTTGGTATTCCCTTCCCCTTTCTCCCTAACTTCAACCAAAAGTATAATCCACTTCTGATCAAGGACAGTGTGGCAGATCCCATAAATTATTATTTGTCTGTGGCTGCCGGTGCTGATCTCTGACTTGAGAAGCCACCTGGGCTGGGAGGCAGAGATGGAAGGGGTGGCTGCCAGGACAGAAGGGATGTGCTACTGCCAAACCTGAAATGCCCTTTTAAAATAGCAGCAACTGCTGGAATCATCTCGGTTTAATTTTTTAAAACATGGAAAGTTGCTTTCCATGACTGCAGTCCTGTTTCACTCAAGAAGGGGCCCCACAGTACCTTACCTGTGTTTCACCTGGCTCTGCCACTGTCTGTGACAAAATCAGAGAATGTAGTTTGAAATTGTGGGCCCAGATAATCTGTGGAGACCAAAGGGGATGCCCCTGTAGAACTTCTGACTGTCGGTATCAAAATTTTGAATCATCCTTAAAGAATTTGAATCTACTTATAGCTTTAGCTTCTAGTCTTATCTAATATTGTCTGCTGGAGAAAATACTAGGAAGCCCTAGTAACACACACATGCACATGTATCTTGAGCAAAGATCAAGGTAACTAGCTAGTATTTGGCTGGTAATTATTCAAGCCTAAGGACACCATTTTCTTGAAAATACACACAAGGGAGAAATGAAAAATAACCATAATAAATTATTAATTTTAAGGAAATTAATATGCTAGCTGCAAAAATAACCACTCTGAAATGCAAATATGGCTAGTATAGTTTAGCTGGTTAGATATGTTATAAATATAACAACTGTTTATGGAAGTTATCATAAAAGGTTATTTATAGGTTATCATAAAAGTTAGTTTTGGATACACAGCTTCTCCCACTTTAATTCTATGTGAATTAGGTAAATATAAATTATGCTATTTCCTGCAAATTTTTTAGACTAATTTTATTTTTATTTTGACCTGAATACTTATTCTGTTTATATTTGTAATTCTCCAAGGTATAACTTCATCTGCTATACAAATAGAAAATTTGCTTATTGCTGAGAGAGAAGCCTTTAAATATTTAACAAAATCATGTTATGATTGCAAAAGCAGAAGAGGAAAAATTTTGGAAATCAAAATGCTGACTATATAAAGTTTATGTTTTTAAGGAATGTGTGATAAATTATAGCTTTGTCTCACATGTATGTGTTTTGAGTGTAATAGTCCTTTGGACTTTTATGCTATGGACTATAGGTAAAGAAAGTCACTCTATTATTTTAATTTTCCCCTTTCTCAACGACTTTTACATGTTTAACATGTTTGCTATTAAAAACTTGCATTTCAAAACAATTCAGGCCGATCTTACACTAAAAAATACTTAGAAAAAGTTGCCAACATTTCTAATCATTGTAGTCAATTGTGATATTTAATGTTGGAAATTCAGTATTTGAAATATAACGTTATATGTCTTGGATTGGATTGGCTTCAGATGAGACAACAATTTGCTTCATCAGACAGATATAAACTGTTCTGTATATAGACATGCACAGTTTTACTTCAGTCAGGAAACGTTAAGTGGATTTATTTATGCAAACATATTCCTCACCTGCTATGCTACATGGCACTGATAACTTATTCTGGTGGGAGATGCCAGTGGTATCCCAGTGTGGCTCCTCCCAGCTCCTGGAGGAATTCTGTGCCCCTGGGTATGGAGCAGTTCTGCAGCAGAGCCCTTCAAATGTGCCTCGTTGTGATCCTTCCCTCAGGAGACACAACAGCAAGATCCTTTTCAGACAAATTAGATACTTTGAAACCTTAGGGTAACTTAGTTTGCATCATCGATAGTTGAAGAACCCACTATTTGATGGTAGTTTTATAGATTCTTATGATCTATGTAACAAACTAGCTGATAATAGCTAATTTGATCAGTATTCTCTTGGAAAAGATTGTCACTGGTTGTTATTTGTTTGAAATCTGGCTGTTATGGAAAAAAAGGAACATTGTTAGAATGTGTTTCAAATCCTGGGCTCTTCAGTTTCAGTCATATCAAGGTAAAAGTGCAAATGTGTAGGTTGGGTGTTTAAGGTGAATTTAATTAGGAATTGCTGTACAATGTTATTCTGTAGAAAGATGCTTTTCCTAGTAGCAGGTATAGTGCTACCATAAGAATATAGGGGAAATATTTTAGTCTATTGGGTGCCTTGATTTCAGTCTTCTAAACTCTTTTGTTCAGAACCTTGTGTTTTAAAATCACAAATGTATCTCTCAATAGTGGCAGATGATTCCCCTTCCAGACTGTAAAAACTAAAGCCAGAAAAGGGGAATTGTTCACAGCAGTGCTCTCACAACTTGATCTTTTGACAGTTCACCTGTAAATCTGTTTAATTTCTTGGACTTTCTAGAGGATTCTGGGTGATGTATCTTTGTTACAATGCAAATCATGGTCACCCAAAGAGCACCTGAAGTGCTTACAGGGTTGCACTGGCAATTAGTCTGACTGAAAGCAAAACAAATAATTTTTTTATTGCAAGAAAAGGTCCATATGCTTACAAAGCTCAGTACAAGGAACCTTATTCAGTAATTTTGGTGTTAAACTCCCGTGTGCTTTGGTTATGATAGTTATCCAAGTCACCAGTTCTCCAGCAGTGGGGTGACATACCACTTCTTGAGGACTAGAGAGGAATGCCAAAGGAACTGGAAAGGAGCTGAAAAAGTTTTAAAGAATTCAGATTATTCTACCAGCTATCTCAGAGTTTGCTAGCAGATGCAAACAGAGGGCCAAAAGGTATTTTCAGTAATCTGGGAAATACTGATGGAAGAAATCCTTAAATAGCTCCTTTCCTCTTTATGTTCAGATTGTTAAACAAGGGTATTTGAACTGCTTTCTGTGCATGGAAAAACACAGAGGGAATCTGCTGGATATTTCTATTCTAATTTAAAAGAATATAGTATATCAGGGGAATATGAGGGGAAGGAATATTATGGAAGTGTGTAATCTATTTTTTGCTAATCTACTGTAGTACATGAAAATGAGTGGAAAAATAATCTTGGCAGTCTCTGAATCACTTTAACATCAACACTGACTCCATGCTTTGAAATTGCATATTCTGCCTCATCCACATTCTGCCTCCTTCCTTGTCTGTAGCTGTAATGAATGTCTGGATAATGCCTATTGATGCAGATGATTGTACTGGCATTTTTGCCTTTCAGTAACCTTCCCTTTCAAGCTGTGTTTCTGCACTGATCCTTTGCTCTGCCAAAATTCCTTCCTTTGGTTGTTTTATATGGAAATGCCAAATACTTACCATTTTCCCTGTGTTTCATTTCCTTGGGCTTATTTAATTTTGTTCTTGCAGGTAAATGATACTGTGAATTACTAGGGGTGTAGGGGATAACAGATGTTTGTGAAATGCAAAATTAAGCCTTCCCTGGCTTTGTTTTGAATTACTGTTTTTCATTCTAATTACATTTCTGGCAGAATTCTAGTTAAAATGAATACTCTTTTTATTTTGTGACAATGTCAGTGATTGCTTTTTTGGACATGCGGTTTGTCTGGTAAGTTCTATGTTTGGGTTTCTTTTCTCTTCATGCAACCTCTCTCACTGCCTTCTTCACATGTTTCTGGAGCTCCTGGCTCTGTCAGTGATAAATTTCTACCCAGGATGGGTTTGTTTCTGTCTCTTCTGACTTATTCAGTGTCTTTGTATTGGGAATAGGAGAAAAAAAGTGAGAACTTCTTTGGGTATATGAGAAGACAGAAATCTGCAGTTCAGTACAGTTAGCCTTTAAAAAAATACGGGGGTGGAGGGGCAAGAAAGAGGGATTACTCTGGAAAGCCTCATAGATTATACATCTGCCCCTGTAATTCAAACTGGGACTTAACACAAAAGTAGTGAAGTTGATTGAGTAACTTAATAGTGGCAGAATAATCTCCCTTTTTCCGTGGCATGTGTCTTGGAAACCCTCCCTCACTAACCACCCCCTCATCCTCTAATGTTTGAATGCTGTTTGCTGTACCTGCCAAATATAAAATTAAACACCTGCATGGTTGTTATGCACAGCTGTATCCACCTGCTGAGCATGCCACTTGCCATTTGCTTTGATTAAGAGCAGGTTAAGAGAGACTTCAATTAAAGAAAGTTTGTAACACAGTTAAGCATTCACCTCTTCAGCCTCTTGCCTTGATTATATGTTTTCCTGCTTTTCTACTTGATAAAGGTGAGGTATTGACTCCAGAAGAGACACAATTTAATGATAACAATAGATACTGATTTTTCAGTTTAAATATAGAGCATCTAGACAGCATGCTTAGGCTGACACATTGGCTGTGATTTTATGAACCAGCAGTTCTTTCTGAAAGTGTGGTAGGGGGCTAAAAAACTGCTCTTGGTTGCACAGCCATCATGTAGTGTAGTCATATTGTGTTGTCCCTATTTGTAAAGATAATATATTTCCATGATTAGGATAGGAAATTATTCCATGGAAAGGCACATAAGCCAAGAAAAGATTTCACAGACCTGTGTCATAATGGGGATGCAAGACAGCCCAGCAGTATTGTGGAGTTACCCCTCTAAATGGCACTTGAGGGCACTGAGGGGAATGACCTCAGTGCAATCCCAAATAAACATTACAGCACCCAATCAGTGTGTGCTCAAATCACAAACTTTCTTCTTTCTAACTGCTGTGACTCAGTAGATTTGTGTCTTGACAAGAATTAGCTATACTGAAGCAAACAGTGATAAAATGCACTCAATTATCCCAATGTACAGTTGATACAGATATTCTTTGTGTAGCACCTTTTGCCTTACAGCAGTCACAGCCCATGGTCTGTAGGTTGCAGTAAGAGGAGTAATCAACTATACATTTAAACAAAGACAAAACATATCCTATGTGTGCATGTGATTAAGAAACTCAGAGTGGCATCTGGAGGCATGTAGTCTAGTTTGCTGTTAACATCCTGAATTTTACAAGGGAAAAGAGAATGACAAATAACTAGTGATGTTAATCTTCAAGGGATACTTTTTGGTTCTTGGTGGTCATTCTTCTCAAAGGGAAGCCCAGAGGACCTCTCTGGAGTGAAACTGTGAAATTTATAAGCCCTATTAATACTACACACTTCCTCTGTTATTCCCAAAAATGTAAAAAAAATGTATCTGGATTGCATCGGAAAATTGCTGTTAAGTCGTCATGGGTGAAATTAAGCTTCCCTTGTTATTTTCCTTGTTTGGGAAGTATTAGGGAACATCTGCAGCTAGAAAGTATGTCCAGAGTAATTTTCTGGCTTTTTCAGCATGGTTCATCCAGTTTTCCAAAGGCAATAAAGTGAAATAAAGAACTTCAGGAGAGCACTTAAACAAAGCAAGTTTGAAGCTTTGCATTGAGGCAGCACTCAGAAAAAAGGTGCAATGTATTAATAGAACAAACCTTATGAGGATTATAGAGAAAAGAGAGACTTTCTTTTCAGTTGAATGGCAGTCAATTTTTGAATTAATGTCATGTTAAGAGAATATGTAGCTTTAAATCTGAAATGTATTGATTTTTGCCTCTTTGTTTTATGACATTTACTTTTCAACTTAGCTGGAGTGTCTTCTGAATCTTTGCTACTTTTCATCACGTATTTTCGTATACAGACCTAGCAGACGTAATCTAGGAGTGAAAGTAGGAAAGAACAGGTTTCAAAAGAAATCTTCCTCTAAAACACAGGCAATATGTTGAGACTTCTAGCATTTTTATATTTATTAAAATTTTATCTAACCACATCTTGTCCACAAGTTTGAGACTTATTTTGGATGCATGAAAGATTCCTTTGTTCAAATCCTGCAATAAGCATTATAAAGAATGTCAAAATTTTGTATAATAATAATTTTTGCATTATCTATTGAGGTCGTAAATTAGCCTTTCCAAGGTAAATCTTGATATCTTCCTAGAATTTCACACTGCAGTAATGCTGTAATAAATGTTTTCTTCCTGACCTTCTCAGCCTATTGAAATAGAGCTTTTCTGAATGCAGAATGTTTTCGACATTAATTGGCATTTGGGAATGTGTGGCTTTGTCAAGACTCAAAAAAAAAAATCTGTTTTCGTGACAAAAAGAAATGAGAAGGGTTTTTTCTCACAATTCATTTATCTGTGTTCTGGGAACTTGCTAAGACAAAGAATAGACAGTTTCAAGTGTCCATGCTGAACACACAAAAGATAGGGTGAGGGCCGTGTTTCATCTCAGGTACCTCTTGTCTTAGTAAACACAGGGAATTTGTGGGTGTTCTGAGGTCTCATTCTGACCAAAAGTTTTATCTCAGACATGAAAATATGTCTATGTGAGATGATCAAAATTTATGGTCTTGTAAGGATTTGGCTTAAATGAATCTGATTTTTCTAACTGGAAGGAACCATTTTGCCACAATCTTCTGTGCTGGTGTTGGTAAAGATTCACTCATGCTCAAGAGGAGCTGCATGAACTGGCATGTTGCCACTGGCAGCATCTTTAGCACTTGTTGCACACTTCAGTTTTCTCAATAATCTGGAGGAAAACAGCCACTGCCACTGCAAACAGCTACAACTATCAACTAAACAATTTATAAAAAGGTTAGATTAGAATATCAATCAAGATGACAGGTTTTACAAAACTGACCTTTGTAAGCAAGAGAGAACTGGGTGAAAGTCACTTTGCATTCTGAATAATGCTGGTAAACTGCAGTGCAGATACTTCAGCCACTTTGACTGTGGGGACGAATGATCTGTGGTGGGATTTAGATTATAACAAGAAAAGTCTGTCTGTTCTTTCCATCCAGCCTCAAAGCTCTATCAACTGACCTCAGAATTGAGGTTAAAAAAGAATCTGTAATGTTAGCACCTAATAATATTGTGGTGTTACTGTGTTCTTTGAAATCACACTGCAAGTTTATAGCACTTTATAGTGATTTCATATTGATTTAGCATCAGAGGTTATCAAAATAGAATTTAACCCAAAGGTTATGTCCTTTCAGTGAGCCAGAATCTGAATTTGCTTCTTTATCTTACTCCCATCCACTAGCAAAATCCTGCCCTAGATTAAATGCTTTCGAAAATAACATCGTGAAACGATCAAGACTAGGGAAGAAATCAGCCTATACTTTATAGTGAGGTGGTAATAGGAACCAGCCTGGCTAGGATCACCAATATCAAGTTAATTAGACTGTGCCCAGGGCTGGGGCACCTGATGAGGTGAAACTCCAGGCTGCAGCTGTGAGTTTATGCAATTCATCATCAGGCAGCTGTCCTGGGCTGCAGACACCATCACTCTGTGGTCAGAGCTGTGTTTGCTTGCCTGGATTAGGCTGACTCAAACCTGTGCTTATGGGAAGGAGCAGCTCAGTGAAGACAAGCTCCAGAAGGAGAATCTTTAGGGTTTATCCCAGTCCTTGTACCTCCTATATTATGTTTCCCGTTTGATCCTTTCTAACTCAAAACAATTTTTTCTTTTGATTGATAATCTAATGTCCAAAAGCAAACAGAATACATCTACCTGGCTCTCTGCATCTTGTCATGATTTGCCAAAATTATTTTGGAATTTGATTTTTTTTCTGGGAAGTCTGTTAGCAGAAAAAGCAATCAGACTTAACAGCATGTATGTCCTCTAGCAAAACAAAAGCCCACATCTCCAGTATAGTAGGAGTAAAAGAAAAGGGGAAATTGGGACAGCAATAGGACTGAAACTTTTATTCTAAGTGCTTTTTTCTTTAGTACTGTGGTTCAGCTACTAGTCAGAGGCTGTCTAAACCATATTCTGCTTGTATTCTGAGATCTGCAGGTCTTATGGTTGTCTTATATGTACATCTGGCTTGCTGTGAGTAGTCTTAATGCTTTTTAAAATGTCATCTATCTCTGATAATGGGTTATTATTCAATACACCAAAGAACTGATGTCTGTTGTGAAGTGGACACAGCAGGAATGCAGCAAACACCATCAGTGGTGTCCTGGATAGGAGAGGAGCACAAAATTCAGTGATTTATTTCTCTGACACTTTATTCGTTAAGGCATTTGTCATTCCTGCTCTGTTTGGGGAGATATTATCCCACTGACTCTAGGCCAAACTGATGATATTTCACTTGTATCCACTGTAACTATATCTGTTGAGATTTTTCTTTTCCTTATAGGCTGTTTTTTCTTTTTGTGGAGTTATCTTGGCGAAATGGATAAATAAGATCTGTGTGCTGAAGGATTCAAATCCGGTTGTTCACGCCCAGCTCCCAGCCTGTTTGTAGCCTGCCATGGTCTGGGTGCAGAAGAATATCGTTCCTTTCACAGAAACACAGCTTGGTTGTCAGCCAAAGTTTCCTGTGAGAGACTTTCCTTCAAAATCCCAATGTTAGCATGAAGGGGAGAGCATGGAAAATGGTGCAGGCAGGAGCTGGGCTTGTGGCCTTGTGACATGGAAGTCTTTCACTGGCTCTGACCTGCTCATAATATGTTCACTCACAGGAATGAAGGTGAATTCCACTTATTTGTCATTCCCCCACTGCCAGTTCTTTTCTGCTGAACTGCCAGAGCCTTTGTTGCTGCTACAACTTTTAGTCTGAGACACAAAGTGAAGATTCACTAGAACAAGAAGAGATTCAGTTCACTGGTATTATCTGCCCATTTTTCCTGCCCCTTTCTTGTTCAGTCAAGGTTTGCTTCAGAAAATCTTTGGAGCAGACATAAAGGTGCAGAATTTCAAACTCAGTTATGCTGAGAAAAATGCCATCAGTGTTTTTTCAATAAACAAATAATGTCTCTTCCCCTCCCCTGTGCAAAGACACACAGTGTCAATAGAAACAATTACTTTGTTGTCAGTTAATTTAAAAAGCTACTTGGAGAGAAACAGGCAAGCAGTTTAGCAAGATTGATGTAAATGGTGGATTACTTAGGATAGATGTGGATCCAATCTAAAAACAGGAGGCTTCTTCTGTGTGTTGAGTCTTACATATATGTTGAGAAAGATTTGAATTAAGGAAAGTGATGTTTGGTTTTTTAAAAATATCTTTGTTTATAAAGCCTGCAGCTAAAGTGAAATAGGACCTGGATCCCAAACTAGTAATAGTAATTTTTTTTTCCCCAACTAAACTCAAACTCTGAATTTTTCTAGTAACTTATCAAGTTTTGCCCTTAAGTTTGCTCTGAGATGTCTGATGTAGGAACTCTAGTTTAATCATGTGTAACAATCAGTTTTAACAACACTGTTACTTCTTGAAATCACAATAACCCAGGTTTGCTGAGAGATCATATGGTGAGATATCTTCTTATTCCAATAAGAACAACAAATTGCTTTAAACAACTTGCCTTGAGGCAAACATACAAAGGTGAAAGTTCCTGCAAACCCTGTAGCATCTTTACCAGTTTTACTCTTTCATCAAATAAGTCTTGGCTAATCTGTAGTTACAGTATGTAGATGTTTTGTGATCAGTTTTCTTTGAAGCAGTTCAGTGAACATTAGAGTTTTGTTCTGAGCCTTAAAGGGCAGTAAACTTTATGGCTTTCTGGTAAACTTTTAAACTTTACACAGCCAGCTTTCTTCTTAACACCAGCCTAATTATAAAACTAATATTTTAAAAAGAAGCAGTTATGCAGATGACCCAGGTGTAAACACACACACAAAAAGAACAGAGAGTCTGCTTTCCAAAACTTGCAGGTGAGCACCATATACTGAACAATTCACCCAGACTGTGCTTCTGCCATTCCTGGCAGTTAAGCATACAGGCATTAGTACTTCTTTTAAACTAATTTGATACAGATCATTTTGGGCAGACTGTGTTCAGGGGAATGGTGATCTTGAAAACTTATCCTTGGGTATGTAGAAGTCTGGGAAACTGGGACATGAGTCATGGAAATGCTTGCAAGTCTGCTTTCTTATAACTCTGGCAGTTTGGATTCTTACTTTGTCTGCAGGGCACAGATTAGGCTGGTGCATGGAGATGCAGGCAACTATCCCTATTTCAAAGTGACTTTTTTCTGCAATGTCTCAGTTTCCCTTTAAAAATGAAGTATAAAGGCTTTTCTGTGTGAAGAAATCAGGGTGAAGCGAGATGTGCTGCAAATTGATGGCATGACATCTTTTCTGCTCTACATACTCCTTCATGCAGTCTCCCTGGTCATGGTTAAAGACATTCCCTTTCCCCTGCCTCTCCCAAATGAAATAGTTATAAGTGATGGAGAGATGTCAACTAAGCCTGAAGGGAACCTGCTATGATAGTTTGGAGAGCTGCAAACTGCCTTATTTATTCTGGCACAACGTTAATCAGCTGTCCTGCACAATCAGCTACATGTCACCCTTGTTAACAATTTAATTCTCCCTGTGAAAAAGGGAGGGAGAGGATGATGGATATTTATAGTTCTGTCTTTGAGACCTCTCATTTAGTGCCACCAAGAGAAGGCAGTTACTGCCTTCAGCATGAGCACCACTACGGGTGTCCAGAATCCACCCTGACCAGAGTAGGATAATGAGGAGCCTGTATGGACTCAATGAATTTATTGCAACTCACATGCCAGGTTTCTTTTCAGCTTCCAGAGCCTTGTCATCCTTTGCTTCACATGGATCTATAGCTATGCATGTATCTGCATTTCCTCATTCTCTGCCTCCTGCTTAAAGAGATTTAGCTGTGCAGTGGGAAACAATATTTTTAAGGAAAAAAAAATTGCCTTTCTGAACCACAGCTGCAGGTTCAGTTGAAGTTTAAGAGGTTTAAGAGGTTTATGTTGCAGACCAGTTCTTAATCTGAACAAAATTATACCTGCTTTTAATACAGGTAAAGACTTCCCACTGGGAAGCAGAAAAGAATGAGTTCAGATAAGTGGCAAAAACAGTAAAACAGAGAGGGCAAAATGTAAATATTCAAAGTGACCAGCAGAAAACATTTGGCATTCATAAAAAGGCAGATTTGCAGGCACGTGGAAAAAGAGGCTGATGGCTGTAATAGCAGGAGCAGCAGCATCTGAGGCAGAAATGAGAGAAATGGTAGTAGCTGGGACAGGAACAGATGCTGAAATAGCAATAGCAGTAATATCTCCTTGCACTGCACACCCGAACCACCCATTTAGGGGTGGCCAAATAGACTGTTACAAAGCAAACAGACCATTATGGTCCATTGTACAAATATGTATTTGGAAAAATGTTGATGTGCAGTGGCGTGGTGGAACAGAAGTTGCTGTGTGTGTTAAGCAGCCCTGGATCCAGGCCATTCATTAGCAGCAGCCTCTCTGCAGAGGGGCCTCTTTTCCTTTCTGTGAGAGGCAGTAATAAAACCACTCCAAAATTTCCAGATATACTTTTAGATTTTTAGTCATTGGGTTTTAGTTTCATAATTATTTTTTTTAAGGGAAAATACTTTGGGCACCAAATCTGTCTTCCTCAAAGGTTCTCTACATTCCTTAACACATTTTTTCCTGGATGATTTCCAGGGTGATTTTCACAGCTCCTGTTTAAGGCCAATGCCTTCTCCTTTAAAAAAAGTTGCTCTGGTCTTTTAGATGTTACAACTCCACATTCTCCCTTTGAATTATGTTGTGCTGCAGCAACTTAGCAGAGAAACAAGCCTCTTGACTTCTGTTTGAAAAGTGGTACTTCAATTCTTAATTAAAAATCAGTTACTACAGTTATGTCAGCTGACTTTGCAGTGGGTTTGGATTAGGAGCATGCATGTACATACATTGCCTATGTGGAATAATTAGATTTCCCATCCAGTCCTCATAAGACGTCTTCACACATTTAAAATCTCAATTCATTGTTTTATTGGAAAAAAACAAAGTATAGGGAAGACCCTTTTTGCCTTTCAGCATAAAAAGGACTCTCTGAATAGTCTGTGTGCAATATAAGTTGCTTTAAAGACAATTTCTTAGAGGAGCAGGACCTTGATTCAGCAAATTCTGAATCTAAGCACTGGTGCTTAGCCCTGCACTCAGGAGCTGCCAGACTGCAGTAGCAAAGCACTTTGTTCAGTGCTGTGCGTGACTGGTTTTAACAGTTCAAGTATCCTGTTAATCAAAATTGGGTGTCTGTGCTGTGGGCATCTTCCAGCACTTGCTTCCACTGGCCAGGCTCTGACCTTCCAGGCACATGTGCACAGCTCTGCTGCCCTTGTTGAAGTTTTTGCCCCCAAGTATAACCTAAAAATGTCCAGTCATTTAATTGTAATAATAAAGAAATTGTCCCCCATGCAAAGATGTCTGATGGTGCCTTTAACCTTGGAGCTAAATTTTAGATCTAAATTCTAATTTCTAGTAAACTTAGGATTAAAATGGAGATGTTGATACAGCAGAATCGCTGCCATAAAGAGAGCAAGTCACACTCTTTATTGTAACAGCTCTTGATTGCCTAGCAAAGAAATGCATAATGAATAAACATTATTTTAAAAAGCTTGATAGCACAATGAATTTTTCAGTGGGAGAAACAGAAGAGAGAGTATTTAAAAATACATGAGTTTCATATTTGATTATAAGTCAAGAAGCAGCAGAAAGAACCAAAAAAATTGATAGCAATGGCAGCAGGCACCAAGCTTTCAGTCTTGAATTAATGAGGTAATTCATAATAGAGAGGGAGTGACATAGTGATTAGTTAATTACTGTGCAGAAACATACAATTAATGCACAACTGGAATTAGTATACAATGAATTAAACTGCCACAAAATGCAAGCACCAAAAATTGAGAAGGAAACCTTGATTGTTGATTGAAGCTGTTATTACAGCAAAAAGTCTATTGAAATCACAATAGTTTAGCTCTCAACGTGTTTTGTTTGTGTGATCTGATTCCAACCTGTTAATAGGAATGCTGTGATGGGGAGTGTGCATTCATTACAAACTCATGTGCACACAGGGGCAAATGAGACTGTAGGGCCAAAGGGCTACCAAGGCAGACTGATGGGAAGCTTGTGTGCTTTGCAACAGGAATCCTCTGCAACTTTTGACAAAACTAATAGGTATTAGTTTTGGCTGGGCTGCCCTGTCATCAACCTGTCATCGACCCAGGGATGTTTCATCCCATCCCAAGGCTGCCAAGGAGTGATGAGGCACAGAAGAGAGCTGTTCCTGCCCATGGATCCCACACCAGAAGCCCTGTTGCAGCTGCTCCACGGGCTTTGCTGTACATTTGGTATCTTGTATGAGTGCAGAGGTAAGGAGTGATTTTGCACATGGGTGTAGGTATCTATTTTGTGTGATCTTTATGGACCATAAAGCGTAAGGGCAGCTGCCAGGTCAGGAGCAAATGGTGTTTACCAAGGGAGTCTCTTTTCCTTCTGAGAGAGTAGGGGTTAGAAAAGGTTCAATAGTGTGAGGGAAGGAAATATCTCAGACTACATCACATCATAACATGCCTTGGGTCTGTTTTAAGCTATGCCAGTGGAAAAAGCCTGTTCATCTTTATCTGTCTATCTATCTATCTATCTGTCTATCTATCAATCAATCTGTCTATCTTCTATATGTATAGCAATCACAGTATAGCATGTTGCACAGCACAGGCTGCATGGGGGCTGCAGGAACTGTGCTACAGCTCACAGCAGCTTAACAGAAGGCTGCAAACCTTGGTCTGCAGATGCTGCATTTGGTGGAGCATTTCTGCAGCAGTTCAGACAAGAGTTTGCAAGTGCATGTTTTTAGCTTAGATTGCAGGAAATTGAGCTGATAGGATTGAAAGATCATACTAGTCTCAAAATATTATCTCTCTTTCCATTTAGCAGTGTAAATAAGAGGTATTTTAGATCTAAAATAAGATCTGGTTTCTATCCCAAGGAATTAAAAATCTGAAGTAGAAAAGTAATTTATAATAGTGTACCTAAAGATATCCTTAAGGGAATTAGGTGGAAGAGGAAAACTAGAATCTGCATTTTGCAGAAGGTGCTTTATGCGTGGAAACTCTGAAGTCATGATCATTGATTTAGTGTCTTGGATATTTGTTGTGGTCTAACATGTACTGCATTGCTGATACTTTATTTCAGCTGAATTTGAAAATAAGTGGTAGTGCATTTTCTTGGGACATGGTATTTTACCCTTTACCCTTTTACTTCAGATGGCTTATAAAGATCAATGAATTAATAGCAAAAACATTTTCAAAATAGTATAGTCAACTTTTATGTCAATATGAAAGTATTAGTGGTATATAGTGTTACAGCGTTATAAAAATGCAAAAATTTCTGGACAGAAACAGGAAAAAAATTATTAACTGATAATTTTAAGTGTCTTACTGAAAGAAAGCTTTTATCTTAGAAATAGTTAAGATTTAGAAAAGAAAATCTAAAATAGAAATTCTAACACTCTTCTTCCAAGGGCCCCAATTTAGCAAAGAACTCAAACACTGTTAATTTAGTTACTCAGAAAGACTCTGCCAGACAAGCAAAGGTCTCTGAAAGCCTTTCATTATTGTCACCAGAAGCTGTAAGAAAGTCACTAATTTTGTCCAGGTAATTTCTGAAACAGACCTTTTTTCAATAAGTGTGAGAAAGTCCACCTTTAGTAAGTGCTGAAGTCTGACCCTTTAAGTTGAGGACAAAAATCTCACTAAATTAAATTGCTGGCATTGGTGATGCTGGGAGTTACAGCAGGGATGAGGCTCCTGGGCTGTGTGTGACTGCTGGAGTGCTGCATCTTCCTCTCCTCTTCCTGCTTTTCCATAAGATACCACAAAGATTTCAGCAAAACAAAACCTTTAGAAATATCCCCCACCACAAATCAGCAAATTGCTGGCTTTGTCACATGTGAATTATTTTGAAAACAGGCTTGGACTTCTCTTCATTGCTTGCTGAAATAATTTTCATAATCAGATGTCTCTACCAAGATCTGGTTAAAATTGGTACTATGTCACTCAATCTGCCTTTACCAAATTAGAAGAAAATTGGGGTTTATCCAGCCTTATCTCAGATTTCTTTCTCTTTCTCCTATCCCTCTCTCCCACTGCTGTTCCACTGAGAAATTAACTCAGCCTTTCTGTCAGTGTGAGGGCTGGGTTGGGAATAGCAGGAAAACCTCAGTTACTAGGAAAGGTATTAGTTTATAATAAAGTGCTGATCCTTGAAATGTTATTTTGCTGTTTGAATACAGTAAAATAAACAGCAACAGAAAACCAAGTACTCTGTTAATTTAAATGGTTGGCTTCTTAATATTTACAATATTCTAAGCAACAGAAATAACTGTCTCTGCTTGTAGAAGTTATTTCAGCAGTATTGTCATGAAATGATCATGCTTTTTCACAGATATTAAGTGGGTATGAAGTTTTTGGTATTCTGTGCTGTAGCTGAGGAGGAGGGAAACTTCCCAGTGATTAACAGTTACAGGCTTCTCTCCTCACCAATAAAGCAAATAATTTACTAATGACTCTTCTCAAAGATGCTTCTGTTGACATGAGCGAAGCAGAAAAACATGCTGCTCATCTTCAGCTCTTAGTGTGGGGAGAGCTGCCTTTCTGGAATAGGTGCCATTTAAGGTAGAAATGGATGTGATTCAGTGTTTGCAGCCAGGAAAGCAGTAAAATCTGGATCTGCTAAACACACCTGTACAATAATGCTGACTTATATGCTGTAAGTCTTTTTTCTAAATTAATCATTTTGAAGTATGTTGCTCTTGACCATTGGCTCCCAAGCACTGATGAGGTTTTTTCTCTAAAGTAAAGTATTAACAATAGCAACAAATCTCAAAAGCTGGGAGGTTTTAATTATTTGCCATTTCCATGGTTGGGTTTTAGCTGAGATCAAAACCCCTAAGAATGATAAAGGCTGATTTCAGAGTTCTTGAGTCCAGGATTTGCCAACACTTTCACAAGAGGCAAGTGGTATTTCAGGCTGTAAAAGAAATTGTCCTTTACAGAACATGTGACAAAGCTTTTTCTTTGATAACATCATCCTGTGTCACAGAAAAATTTCCTGTGCTCCATTCTGAGGAAGAAAATATTTTACCCTAATGGCAAACTAAAAGTAAATTGCTGTGTGCTGAAGAGCAGAGAGTGAGTAGGGAAAGGTTCTGCTGTAGCCTAACAAGAAAGGAATTACTTTGTATTACCTCAGATGCTTTTTTTGGTACAGCAAAGACCTGCATCATAAAATACAAAATGGTCTGAAGGGCTTTAAACTTTGCACACCACAAAATGCATTATGCAGCTCCATCAGACATGAGCGAGGGTTGTGCCACTTTCCACCCTGCACAGGTAGAAGCTGGAGTTTACCTCAGTTATTCTTCTGCAGAGGTTTGAGACTTGAAGGAACATTTTTCTTCTCTCTGATGTGAAGCTTTAGTTCCTTCTTCTGGAAATGGGAAATCTGCAGGTAGATTTGGAACAATTCAACATATTGAATGTTCTTAATCCAACAGGTACTGAGTCTGACTGGATAGACAGTGAAACTTCAGTTACTCAGGCAGGGGATATGGGATTTAGTTTGGGGGCAGAAAGATTAACAGCCAGTGACCATGATCTGTGTCAGAAAACCAGCCCCTTACTACAGGGGCTATGAAGATGTACTTGCAAGTTTTTATTTATTATCCATTCGGTCAGCTAGTCTCATCTTGGAGTCTTTATTCTCAAATTAAAAAACAAACAAACAAACAAAAACACAAACAAACAACAACCACCAAAAAGCAAACAACAGTTCCCTCGTTTGTCCCAAAAAATTAAACACAGATTCTATCACCTTGCCCCAACAAAACCACTGCACAGGGGTGGATGGCAAATTGCTGCCATGGCTTCATGAAAACTTCAGAAAACACAGTGTGTTGTTTCTTCAGACTCAGTTTTGCCAGACTGAGTCTGAAAATACTGTGCTGAATTCCCTGAGTTCTGGAATTATAACAACATGTCACAAATAGATGCCTGGCAATGCACAGCCTCACCAGACAGAGTGACAGAGCAGCACATCAAGGCTGCCCCTGGTGTATCTCCACTGACATCGTTGCACCAGGGATGAGTTCCACAGACACCACAGGAGGGAAGGGTCCTGTGCATCAGGCACAGGCACAGATCCTGGCTCACGTGAGTGATTATCTCATGTTAAAAAAAGCAAATGTAAAACTAAATCATCCCCGTGAATATGTAACTGAGAAAGTTTTACTTATACATCAAATGATTATTCAAATAACATCTAGATGTGGATGGCCTCAACAGAGATCTAAGCACTGAAATAAGTTTTAGTCTAGTATATATTTTATGTTTAAACATAAATATAAATGTATAATATAGATAATATTTTTGTACAAAAATACCATTTCAGCGTTACTGTACGGAGGGGTTTTTAAGTGGGCATTTGGATGCTATATGTGGCTATACCTCTTATATCTAGGTGAACTGAGAGAAATAGGGAGGAAATACTCACCTCCTTAGATGCTAAAAATGAGGTGCAGCTACAGTCTAGCTCTGCAGTGTTCCCTTACAGCAATGGGGAATGGAGTGAAAAAAACACGAGTTCATTTAACATGGAGGAAAAGAAAGGAAGATGGTAACATGTTGACCAGTACTAAATGACATTTACACAAGAGGTTTATTCATCAGGCTCCTGTACCATTTCTGAAAATGTGCTCAAGTGTTTTTTTCTTTTATTTCCCTCCCTTTTCCTGCATTTCTAAATGCATCCCTCGTATCTGTTGTTTTTAGAGCACCTGCAAACTTAACGTTTAGGTGCAAGGTCTGGCAGCAATCAGGTATCATACTCTGACATTCGCTTTCCTACATGTTATATTTTATTTTACAACGTCATAGGAACACCAAACAAGTTTTCTATTAGCTTTAATTTTTCTTTCTCCTTTCCTTGCTCTGTGAGGGTAGCACACCTCTCAGGATATTTTAAAATACCTTCAACATTTTCTCTGGATAATTCCATTTCTGAATGCCTATTCACATTCTCCCCACATATTTCTCTTAATATCTGATATTTTTCAAAGATTGGAAGGCAACATTGCACAGTAAAAACAGTTGACATATTTGATTTCTCTCTCTGCATCTCTCAGGTGGTAGCATTTGTCATCCCAGGGCAGAGCAGCTGTTACAAAGCTTTATGGTGAATTGTCCATGTTTACCGTCCTTCAGAATGGCATTTTTGCAAGTCTTTTCCTTAAATTGTTTATTGCAGAGCCCTATTTTAAGCTCTGTCTCTCCATACAGGCTGAACTGAATAGAGGGGCACTTACTGCCTTGTGGGAAGTGCAGTCTGGTCTGAGCGCTCTTGCCAACAGTCGGGTTTTTACATTGATTTCAAGGGGCTGCTGATCAAATCTCTGTACTGTGAGCTGCAGCTCAGTTTCTCCCAGTGAATAGCTTCCTATGCTTGAGGTATTCAGGAGTATGATCTCCTCCACTCCAAAAAGCTCTGTGAGAAATTTGTCTAATATTTCTCATCTTCCCATTGATGCCAGTCCCTCAGATGTGTTTGTATCTGCTCTGGCAGAGCTAGATCTCCTGTAGTCTCAAACAAGATTTTTCTTTTTTTCTTTTCCTTTATTTTTGAGGGGGAATAGGAAAATATGGTCCTGTGCTTTTGAGTCCTATGTTCTTTTAATGCTCATGGCCATCTGTGCACTGAGGCATGACTATGTATTAAGAACTGGATTACAATGCAATACTCTTTTCTTGGGTTTGGTATTGTTCCCTATCTTTCACCTTCTTTATTCCTGCTTTTTTCTGATTTCCAGACTGTATTTCTTATGCAGTGCCAAATTTTTCTGTTTCTTTTGCTCATCAATAGGACTTTAACTTCACTTTCGGTGAAATTAAATTATAAAATAGGTTATGCTTTAATATAATTCAGATACTACTATCTGGTGGACATTTTTAACCTCTGAACTTAAAAATTCAAAAACATACCCTGAAATATTTTTCAGTTCTCTTGGAACTAAAAAACTTTTCATTTGGCTAAGCCAGATCTGACACATGAAGCAGCTCTGTAGGATGAACCTTCCTTAGTCTCAGGAAAGTGCAGCATCATTATTAGGGAATTCCTAAACCAAGGCCACTCTCATGCAAGGGAGCAGCCTCATGGTGGAGCAATATATTTTAGATGAAGATCAGTTTTCTGAATCAGTTTTCTTTACTGATATCAGTTACTTTTTGGGGTGGATCAGGACCAGCTACCACGTTAGATCCCATGTATTTTTCTATAATGTCTTCTTTAGTGTGCTGGTATAGATGGACTGATTTTCATCTGTTTAGGGAGTACAGAAAGGTGAGGGAATGAGGGTGGATTCCTGAGGAACAGGATGTGTCTGGGATACTGTGGAGGCAAATAAATTTTTGTCTATAGGCAATGGCTATCCATGACAGACTCCATGCAGATTAAGCAATTAAAGATTATGGTAAAAGCCATGGTGATGAAAGCCCTTGAGACTGTTGGCCAATTTCCACAGGAAAGAGCAATGCAAATATATGCAGAAATGCCATCAGTTCAAACCTCTGCTCTAGATCCAACATGGAAAGGTTTCAGCAGGTTTGAGATAATTTGGGAGGAAGGAGAATTACTTCAGATCCCTAGGCTGCACTCAGGGTCCCTCCTGTGTTCATCAAACACTCAGACAGCCCCATGGATAGGATGATGGCCTCTCTTGGATATCCAGTTTCCTTGCAGAAAGTCTGTTCTCTCCGGCAGGTTTTGCCACAGAATGTTTTTCCTCCAGCTTTATGCTGCATATTTAGTTCTTCAAACTGCTCAGAACCCGAGTGAAAATGAAAGCAAGAGGCAGCAGGAGGTGCTTTGGATAGTTTCCAGATACGTACTTATCTTCCTGAGCATACATCCTCTGGCTCTCCTAAGCACACTGAGTGCTGCACTCAGGGCAGTGAGGAAAGTGCACGGTCAAGTAAAGCAATCAGTGTTATCTGAAGCCCACTGAGTCTTTTCCTTTATCCAAAACTGTCCCCGTACCATTAGCCTTAAATGACTGGTGGCTGCTAAAATATCTGTAATCTTTGCAAACTGGAGACACAGTGAGGTTTCCTGACTTCTCTGCATAACCCAGCATTTCTGCAGTGTATAAAAAGCCTCTGTGAACACTCACAAAGGGCCAGTGCCTCAGCTGAGGCCCTTTGACTTCGCTGGACCTTTGCCAGCCTCCACCAGCCGAGAACCTTTTTTCTTGTATTTTCTAAAGATACTATTGGGAAAACACTTTTGAAATCCAATGAACAAAGTTCAGTCAATAAAAAGTGAGAAAAAAATAGCAAGTACAGCAATTGAATGAGTAAAATTGAATTCAGAGGTGGCTGAATGCTGCTGGTTGATGCATTTTTCTATCTGATATTACTGATTTGGCAAAATGGGAACATTTCCCAAAAATGCATCAGGTTTTATCAGAATGCTATGGGAAATCATTGGAACCTTTTCGTGTCAAACATTTTATTTTGGCTATCATGCAATGAAGATTGAAAAATCCCTCTGGACACAAAGCAGTTTGATCCTCCTGAAAGAAAATATTTCTGAAATCTCATTTTGCTGTAAATTGCTACATTTCAGCTTGTTACTCAAATCTGACAAGAAAACAAATGCCAAAATTCCCAACAGAAAGGAGATTTAACACAATTTTAATAAGGACCTGTTTTAATAGGAAGTTGAGAACTATGAGTGAACTAGGCAATCTTATTTTTAGCAGGGGTATGCATTACAAATGAAATCCTCACAGTCACTTAATAGAAAACAATATAATATTAAATAGTATCACAGCATTTAAAGACAACGTGTCATTTTCCTCTGCCTGTGTTTAACCAACACGAGTTTCACAAGCTCTCAGTCTTAAGTGCAGAATGCAGACACTTGCTGGACTCAGGAACAGGTTATTGGCATAAGCATATCTGACTTTTCTTAACACATTTCTAGATGAAATATGAGAATGCAATAGGCAACAGAGTCAGAGGCAAGAGGATGTCTAAGCCTGCCAGTCCCACTAAGAGCTGGGATAGGAAGAGTGATTTTTTACTTGGGCGCCTTCTGCTGACAAAATTGTTGAGGATTGTTATTTGGAGTATTCAGCACTTGAGTTTCTGGTATTTTCATGCTGTTTTTCCCCACAGATTATTTTCCTGTTGGTAAGCAGTTGACGGAGGAGATAATACATTACCTCTGCAAAATTATCAATGCTAGAAATTTGATCCATTCTCTGAGGTGGGCTGTGCTGGTAAGGCAGGTATTTTTAGAGATCTTATATTGAACAGGAATATTTTTTTTTATTTTTTTTTTATTTTTTTTTGCTTTGAATAATGTAAACCATTTATCTTCTTTTCTGCCTCTGGAGAGAACATTTTCTGTAACTTAAAAAAAGGCAATAAAAATACTTATCTGAAAAGCACACCACACCTTGGAGGTGCGTAAGTTTTCCTTGTATCAGAGCTCCTTTGGAGTCATTCCCCTGGCAGAGTTCCTTAAAAACTGCAGGAATGGGCTTCTCCATTAAGAATAAGGTAAGTCCAAAGTGCACTTTCATGACCCAATTTGGGGATTTATTCCTCTCTTCTGTATTGATAAAAAGTCCCTTCTATTTCAAATGAAATATATTCACAGTACTGGGCCTGAGTTCTCAGCTCATAAGGATATTTGCATTCTGAAGGGGAGCTGATTTTGCTCTAATTCCACTGATTTCACATATTTTTTAGTTGTAAGGAGTAAAAGGTTTCTTAGAGCAGAGGATCATTATTGAGAGAAAGGATCTTAATATTCTCCTTCTGTTTCCTACCTAGATGTGGTGGGAAGATGAAAGTTAATCTCTAACCACTCCATTTCCTTTCAAAGAGGGAAGAGTCACTGAAGCATCATTTGTGTTTGTGAGCCCCACTGGAAAGAGCAGGTGAAGCATCAGATTCCTGCACTTACTGAAATTTTCCTGATTAGTTTTGCACCCTTTTATTCAGGAGCATGAGAGTGTGCCTGGCTTGGTCTGCAGAGGACATGGAGTTACACAGCTGCCAGTTCCACTGGGGTGTCACTGACTCTGAATCCACTCCCACCCTGTGCTGTTGGTATCTGTGCTAAGCAGCTTCCACTGCTCAGGCTGGATTTTCTGAAAACACTTGGGGCAGTGTCATCTTGTTCATCCTGTGTTTCAGGGCAGGAGGGATGGTTCTCATTTTGCTGTGCTTTCTGTGTGTGCTTATAGCAACTGCAAGAAATTGTGTACTTCAGTAATTCCTTTCCTGAGTCAGAACACTAATCCTAATCAGTTACAGACCATAGATTTCACAACCCATAATGTCAAAGTTTTCCAAAATTATGCTGCACAAGACTTTTTATGTTCAAGTCTTTATTTTCACCTCAAAGCCCATCGTAACTAGGGGAAACATAAATTACTATCTCTATATAAATAGATATTTTATGTATATATTTATTAATTTATGGAGCTAATTTTATATTTATATATCAGTAATGGTTATGCAAGGAGTAGAAATCCCAAATGCTTCCTTTTTTTTTTTTTTTTAATTTAGAAGGATGAGTCAGAATTTCCTGAAAAGTAAGTGTAGGCCATAAAATCTATACTTATTCTGAATTTTAAAACATTTGAGTAATATGCAATATGAATATTTGCCTTGCTTACCTCTCTCTGAAACCCCCTGATAGATATCATACTAGATTAAAAAAGTAGTAGAGTGACCCCCATTTGCCCCAAATGCCTTCTCTTAGATTCCACTGATGCCACCCTCGCTTAATTAAGGAACTCTTTAGGGATTATGCAAAAATCACACTCCATATCCTCTGCCTCTGATGCCCAACACACATCCTAATCCCAGGTTTAGCCATGGTCAGGTTGGCCACATTTTGCCATGAACAAAATCCAACAGGACCCCTGTGATGTCACGTCATATATTAATTCTTGAAGGCTTCTGGCATTCCAGCAGCCAGCGAGTTCCTCTGCTGCCCTTATACCTTAACCCAACCCTAAACTAGTTTTGCAAAGAGTATTGAGGTTTTTTACTTCCTTCTAAATTGTTTCCAGGCGGGTCAAACACATTATTTTGTTCCCCAGGTCAAACACAGCCGTTTTTAGTGACTCAGTGCACTGCCCTGGGTGAAGCTGACCCCCACCATCACAGGCAGGACTGTGCTCGTTTGCAGTTTTCCAGCGCCCAGAGGACACTTCTGTTTCTCCTGCAGGCTGTGCTTGGTTCATCTCTGGGTTAATGAAGATGCATTTCCAGCGCTGAGTGTGCTGTTGGTCTGAAGGAGCCCTGCAGCTCCTTGCCTGGCACTGAGCAGCCCCTTGGGGAAAGGGGACAGCTCCCGTGTAGCTCCAGGAACAGCCTCAGGACCGTTTCACAGGGGCTGTGTAGATTTATCCCTTGTGCTCTTGTTCAGAACCTGTGAAAGTGTCAGAAAGTTGTTAAAGACTGCAGTTGGGTTTGGCATGTCAAAGTGCTTTCCATAGAATATACACTGGTGGGCAAATGCCAGTAAGATCCCAGATGTCAGACATATAAATCTGTGCAGGAGAAGGAGTGCAACCTCAGTAGCACCAGATAATTGCTGTTATAGTTGTATCTCTCTGTACCACTTAGCTGTTCTTGGGTTTGTTTTTTTTCCCCTTGTCTAGTCTTTACTGTCACCTTATTTGATTTTGTGTCTCTTTTATAATTGAGTACCCATGAGCTACCTTTGTCAATTGCTGTATAAAATATTAAGGGGAAAATTCCTGTCATACAAGAAGGTGGGTACAGGAACAGATACTCTATAATAAGGAAGAGTGGTGTGAGAACAGGCTTGCCTGTTTGGGTTAAATAAGATCTCCTTCTTCCTGTAAAATTATAATTTAGTCAGGGTAAATATTAGTTCTATGACTGATTGACATACAAATTAGGCTTTCCACAATGCTTTGTCTCAGGCAGCAACAACAGCATGACATTCTCCAGGCATTCAAGCTGTTTTGTGTATGCAGGGGCTTTACAAGAGAGCTCTCTGGTGAAAAGCTTGCCCTATTCCTAGGTCTCTTTTCATAGCAAATCTGACCCATTCATTACTGCAAATGGCTCTGGGAGGGCTGTGTGCTCCAGGGAGTAAGGAGTAGGTCTTTGGCAACAAGCTGCTGAATGCAGATTTCTGTGTTAATTTGTTCTGTAGGTCACTGTTCATGGGAAGCTGTTGAGTAGGATTATTTTTATTGTTTTGGCTTTTTTTATTTTTTTTTCAACTTGCATTTTATACTTTTAAAAAGTGATTTTTTTGTTTATGTCAAGACAGTTATCTCAGTCTACCTTCTCTTGATAGTGGATTTTTCTCCTTTTGTACCCCAGTTTTGTCCTTACTCTTCCTTCAGCTTGGGTTCTGTCACTGGGTTTTGAGTAGTCTGTATTTTGTATCCAGTAAGACCTATCCATCTTTGCTTTATTTTCCACTTGCCCTTTTTCTAATTGCTTTTGTGGCTAAGTGAAAACTATTACCAGAGCAGTTCTAATACGAGTAGAGATTTCTGTTAACCTTAAAAACCTCAACTTGCATGTACTTCATGACGCTGAGATGTCTCTTTTGAGGCTGTGAGTTTAGATACCTCTTGCTACTTGGATCAAACCTGAAGCCCTCAGCAAAGATTTTTGGACATTGGGATTTTATGGTGATCTGTTACCCTGGGAGGCTGAATGGGATGGGACAAGAAAATACATGTGGAAGTTGCTACAAAAATGATGCTTTCAGTGTGATGATATGTCCTCTGCTAGTGAGCTGTGGGCTGTTCCTTACACTGTTGACCTCCACTGTCCATCAGGGCTCTCCAAAGGCATTATTAAAAGGGTAGAGAAGCTGGAGCTGTTTCTTGTGGCAGAGTAAATCAATTCCCATGACTTTTGTCAGATAAACCCACTTTAAATGTGAAACTTACTGGATTTTTCCCATACTCTTGGCAGCCTCAATATATGTTAAAGTGTTTGACTCCAGAGGGTTCCGAGGGGTATGTGTATGCTCTCTGCCACCCTCCAGGAAATAACCTGTTCTTTTGAAACACACATTGTATGTCAAAAATAACAGTTTGATAGTACAGAGCAGTGTGGTATGAAGTGGTTTAAACTTTGTTGACTTAAGTGCTTTCCACAGGAATCCAGGGGGCTGCAACCATTCCCCAAACAGCTATGTTTTCCTAAGAAAATACATTTAGGTAGTCAAATTAAAACAATTACCATGTTTCTTGAAAGAAATTAAATATTTCTTTGAAAGAAATAAGGTAGAATAAAAAGAAGGGGTCATTTTTTTTTTTTCACTTTACCATTAAGCAGACTGTCTGACCTCTGGCTGACAGAAAAAGAAGCAATTCCACTGGAAAAGAACTTATTTCATTCACAAGTGATGAAATGTCATTGCTGGGAAAATGCAGAAAAGATTGTGTAGGACAGATTCTGGATGGCTTGTGTAGGGCAGTGATCCCAGGTGGCCCTCTCCATTTTACAGCATCACAGCAGTGCTCCTGGAGGGGAGCAGCAATCCTGACATCTATGTCAGCCTCGGATACAACAACTGCCTGTGACAGACAGGTCACTCTCCGCAGTCCTGCAGCAAGTCACTGCTGTTTTAAAATTCTTGGGGTGATGTGGAATTGCTTAGTGCCCACCACTTGATAGGCTGGCTCGTTATTAAGTTCAGCTGCAGACATGCTTTGATTGAAGTATGTCAGCACCGAGTTGTGAGCTGCCAGAGTTTGTGGTTGAGATAGACCATCTCACATTAATCAGCTCTTTGGCCTTGGCACTGACCCCTCTGCTTTGTCGAGTTGCCCAAGGGGACCAGGCCACTCACCACAGCCCTCACAACTGCTGCAAACCCCCGGGCTGCTTACAGGACTTTAGCCCTTGTAAACACTCGGGCTGTGGCCTTTCTTGGCTTTCTTTTCCAAGGACAGCAAAATGAAATAACTGCTTCTCTCCTTTTGTACTTGTGTGCGGACACTGATCGTTAACGGGCTGGCTTTTCTGGGCTTGTGTTTAATGTATCAGAGCATCTTTTGTGCTGCACAATTGCAGTTGTTTCAGGCAATTGTTGCAAGCATGTTAGAGCAAGCTTTTGCAGAGGGTTCTCTAGGCTGCCTGTCTGCTATCCAGGATAAATTTGTAATCAGGTTACTTGTGTCAGAGCTGCATCCTGGCCTCTCCTGCTGATGTTGATTGTCCCAGTCTGTTTTCCCTGAATGTGAATTTAGGTTGTTTCAGACTCAGTTCTTGTGCTAAAATTTAAACAAAGGAGAGGATGCCACTGGCACACAGGAGACTTGCTTCTCCAACCTGGGAAATGCTTCTGGTGTGAGGAATGGTGGACAGTTGATAATCCAACATAAAGTTCAGCTGCAACCTTGTCCTCTTCACTGCCTTTCTTTAACCAACAAGATATATAAAGAAGAAAAACCCACATTATCCAAGTAGATTAAGTAATAATTCTTCATTTTTTTTTTTCAAGGCATATATACTGTGATCATTAAGGCCAAAGCCACTGAGAGCACTTGACCTGTGAGCTGACTCTATTGAATAAGCCAACTGGCTTATTTCTCACAAAGCCAAAATACAACATTTGCAGATGTTGTGAGTGTTCAAGCAAGCTACAGTGGAAATGGGAAAAGGCTTTCTTTCCAGTACTCTTCATGATCAGAATTAAACATTTACCATTGACACTGATCTAGGTGGTAGACCTTGGGTGTTTCTCACTAAATTTCCTGTGATACACCAATTTTCTTCACTTCTTCACATCCCTGGTTACCACTGCATTTGTTCTCTGCAGTTCAAAAGTGCAGAGACCATATCATTACTCAAGGATGTTTTGGCATCTTTACAAAGGCTGAGAAAAAAGCTCCACAAAACTTTATTAGAAAACTAGTGTATCCAATACCCTTCTACATGATGAGTACTTGAAGCTTGGAGAACCTTCTTCTGCTTCTTCTGATTATTGGCTTGGTTATTGTTATTTAAGCAGCTCAGAAAAAGATACAGACCTATACAAATGGACAGGAGACAGTGGAATTGCTTCATTAGAAATCTGAATCAGTTCTTGGATGGGCAAGAAATTTTTTGCAATAGTTAAGAAATGAAGTTCTTCATTCATTATTAAATCCAGCTGTGCCATATCAAGGAACAGATTGCTGACATCTAACCAGTAAAATAAATACTCATTTTTCATGGCAGTCATGGATTGATGCACCATGAAATCTTCTAATAGTCCAGATCTAAAAGCACGGAACCATAAATTGTTCTATTGACACTTCTAGTAGCAGTTTTACGGATGCACTTAAACTGCCGCAAGTAAAATTTTAATTGCCTAATTTTGTGGAAATTATGGACCCAGATCCAGGCATTTATATCTGCAGCATGGTATTTGGAAAAAAGAGCTTATACTTCATTCTGTAAGATTGAGAGAGTGTGAATTTGAGCACTCTGCAGCTCCTAAGTCAACAAAAGTACGAATCATTGAAATTCTTGGGAGTGAAGGCCAGGGGACCTGGAGAAAAGATGTCTGAGGGAGCGAGTAGGGAATTACAGTTTGATCTTCCTTGGTTTGCTTGAAATGCCAGCTGAATGGCTTTGCATCCATGGTCATGCCTTTAGGCATTGATAGTATATGTTTCCTGCCAAAATTGATCAGAGGTAGAGGGAACCTCCTCCCAGATGGATCTCTAGAAACTCATTTCCCTGGCCTGTAAGAGGATTTTACAAACCAATTGCTCTGTCGACTCATGTCATAGTGATTTCCAATAATTCATAATCCATTGTACATGGAAATCAACTGCTTCATTTCAGACAGTTAATTAATGTTGCAAACAAACCCTCACCCTTTTGGATGGCTTGATTTTGTCTTCCTTCTCCCCCTTCTCCCCACTACCTCCTCTTGATTTATACTATCACATTTCAGAGGAGGTGCTACATTACCAGCTTTGTGCAGTCTCCTTTTGTGGGGCTTCTCTGAACCCACGTGGACACTCAAAGGTCGTGTTGAGAATGCTTTCCTCAACACTTAGACCTAAATGCTTTCATTTTCCAGGGCATCCACTAGAACAGCTTTCCCTTGGAGGAGTCTCTGGTTATTTGTGCTTGAAGCAAAAGTTAGTGAGAAGTCTATTGACCCTTTAAGACACCAATATTCAGCTATTTGCTTGTTGTTCTTTACTTGATAAATTACTAATTTAGGGTGAAATCATACTCTTTAGTGGCTCCCTGTTCATAAATCACAATCTGACATTTTTCCTCTAGGGGAAGATTGTTGTTTGCAGTATGCTCTGCCACCAGAACAGATGACAATATTAGTTTATCAGGAGAAGCCTATATTTTAAAAAATAAACCCTGATACAATAAATTCCCAGCTCTCTGTATTGCTGCTTGATTTTTTTTTTTTTATTGCCAGATTGTCTCCGTGATCTTGAGCTCAAAAGACTTCTTATAGAAAACAGAGAAATCCAAAATGGAATGTATGATCAAATGGACAGAAAGGGGAAAGCAGTGTTTCAATTTGACAGTGGTTTTTACAGCCTGCACAGGTATTATAGCAGATTATTTATGCTGATGAGAAATCACACACTGCTCTCAATTAAGCAGCATGTAATCAAGAATAAGAATTTACTGAAGCTAGAATCCAGCCTTTTCAAGAATCTGTGAAGGTGTTCTTGTTTTAAATTGCTACTACAATATTCGAGGGTAGATTTTTAAAGATGTATGAAGCCCTTGACTCTTGCAGAACTGGAACTTTACATTGTGTGTTGTTGTCTGGCCTTTCTAACAAGCATACAATGCACTCTGAACTAGCATCAAGGTCCCTACACGTATAACTCACAATTTCCCTTTGCAGGAAGACTGAGACAGAGAAACTTGGCCTTGGGGTGAACCCAAGAGTGAACTGTGGGGCTTTGCCTCCGGTTTCTTTGTGGTAAAACAGGAGCAGTGTGAGAAGCAGCACTCAGGGCTTCATTCTGAGCAGGTTGTGTTCTTTGTTCCCCTTTTCTCAAACACTGCTTCAGAGGAAGTTAGAGAGGAATGACTAAAAAGCAGGAGGGAGGGAGGAGGGCAGGAGAGGATACTCAAACCCAGCTCTGCTCCTGACACCAGCAATTTCCATGTCCATTCCTGCCTTGCTGCCCCTTTCCCTATCTGCCAACCACTGCCGAAGCTCGGTTGCTCACACCTTTGTCTTCTGCCATTATAAATGGTGCTGCTGATGGACTTGGATTCAAATGTGTCTTCTGGTGTGCATCAGGTTAGAGGACTCTTGGACAAGGTGCTCCTCACATTCCCCGTGCTCAGGCCCTGGGATTGACAGGGACTCGGCAGCCGCAGCAGCAGTGCTGAGCTCTTCAGTCGTGCTAAACACATTTAAAAAAGCAAGACCCACAGGTTCTTTTGTATTCCAGTGGAGTGCTGCTGGCGTAAGAACATTGTTCCGATGGGTCTGGAAATGTCTTCACATCCTTAATGTGTCTTTACTTCAGAGAAAACAGGCATGTGCAATTAATTCTTATACGTATGCTACTTGACCCTATTTGAAATTATGTGTGTATATGTGCAAGGCAATTGATTCCCATTCTTCTGAAGTAAGAGAGTGAGGGAGATTTTTTTTTCTCTTTTTCCTTTTTGCAGTGGCAGGGTAAGGATTCAAACTTAGGGGTTTTTTCCCCCCTGGATCTGTGCTGCTGCTTCCAGATCACGCTGTTTGGGGAAGTCCTCATACAGAGGAGCTTCAAGCAATAGAAAGTGCATGATGAAGAAAGATGTATTTTAGTGATTATCAGTATGCAGCACAAATCAAGGAAAATCCAACAGCAATTTCTGATTTAGTCCTTAATGAATTTAAGATAATTCACTTATTTCTGGGAGAGAAATGGTCTTTCTGAAGGATGCTGTCATGATAAGAGCAATAAGAAATTGTTATCTCTTGGAACTAAGGCTCGTGCTCCAGTGCCAGTTGCCTCATGAAATCAGTGTGCAGTGTACTTAATGTACAGTGGGTTTGGTTCTCTCTCTGGTGCCTATTTAAAATGTCCCTTGGGATAAGAACTTAAGTGCATAGCTTTAGGGTTTGCAAATTTTATTCGCCATCTAGAACCCTCTTCAGTGTTCAAGTAGGCAGGGGTATGACCTCTGTCAAAAGGAAATACAGGCAAAAGAGGAGAAGGAAGACCAAGTGACAGACTCTTCTTTGTGCAGTATCATCTTTAACTTTGCTTCCAAAAATAATTTTAGCTCCTCAGAAACAAGGTTAATGCACACAGGCAGTTTGATACAATTGCTGTTCCTTTCCACTCGTGTTGTAACTCATAAAAATGTCTTGCACCATTTATGCAGAGTCTGTTGTACTTGACATAAAAAGGTGGAAAGAAGTTGTTTCGTGAAGACTGTACCATGGTCCTCTGGGAGTCATGAAACTCAATTTTCCCTGAACATAATTAATATCTTTCCCATTATGAACTCGGGGAAGGTCCATGTAGCCCGAAATGGCAGCAGACTAATCGTCAGAAGAGACACAGGGCTGAGAGCATCATATGCTGGATATTCATTTAGAAAATGAACTTGAGGGAAAATCAGAAAGAGGCACTAACCTCAGGCTTTATGGCTGTGCCCCACCATCTCTACAACCAAAAGAGGGGACTTTCACTGACCTACAGCAGTTGCTATGCAGTGGAGTGGGTTGTTTCAGCAGCACCACTGTCACATTTTGATGGCACACAAGGGGCCAAAATCATTCCTTGATGCAATCCCTCTCACTTTGCTGAAGGAGCACCATAGCTGAATTTGGCTCATGCTTTCTGTGAATTGCAGCTTTTTACCAGAGATACAACTACTAAAAGGAGAGGTCAGCACAACATTTTCCATCCCCATGAAATATTTTTTTCCTCAGTAATTATGGCCCATGACATTTATCACCAGGTAGCTGTGCCCATGTTTTTGTCAGATGTAATGCAGGCTGGCCAAAGCTTACAAGACCATACATCACTGGTGAATGGTGGGGATGAGATGGCCTGGAGCAGCTGGTTATTCCAGGAGAGGGCTTTTAACAGTTACCAGTTAGTGAAAAAGGGACAAGTGGCCAAACGGGCCAGATGTGATTTTCATTCTCTTTTTGTGACATTGTGGGGTGACAAAACAGTACATGGCCTTCATGTGAAGCCTTGATTAGCAGATTCAAGTGACAGTGTAGTTCCAGGGAGGAGGTACTGCTTGATCACCTACCAGAAACCTGAGGAGATAAAAAACATCTTTTATCCATTGAAACATGGCCATGGCAGCTGGGCACAGTAGCAAAAGACTACTCTGGATCAAGAGTTTCTGCCAGGATGTAGTGCATCTCTGAGGCTTTTCCTCTTATTTCCCAGTAGGTCTCTCTCCTGGACAACCGAAGTATCACAGTCATTTTCCCAACAGTCAGAACAGAGCTAAATGTTCTGCAGATTTGAGTGCAGTGGAACAGCACTGCACCTGTCAGGTTGGGTCTCATCTGCTGCCCCTTGGACATGTCCTGCTTATCGGTTTCCACTTTTATCACCATTTTCTGCTCAGGAACATTGAACAAAACCTTCTTTAATATTCCAACAAAATAAGTTCTCTAAAGTGATTTTGAACATATGTTTGATGTCTTCAACTATTAGACTTGTGTTTTTATAAAAGAAACCTCTTTTATATGTTATTCTGGATGAACTAGTTCAGACTTCTTCAGGGATCTCACTCTGCTAACACCTCTGAGCAAGCACATGGGAGCTATGTGATGAGCTAGATATAGTTAAGCCACCATGGAAAGCTCCCCAGACCTTGAGAGTCAGGCCAATAATAAGCAAAGTATTTACTGGTGAAGTGAGAAATCAAGGCTTTGTCTGTGTTTCCTGAACAAGCCTCTGAAATATTTTCCCCCTGGGAAGGAGACTGACTTGTGGCTAAAAGTGCTCTGAGGGAACAGCCTGAAAGAGCCTGTGGCATGGCATAAGCTCTGCTGTAGGAGTCAGGAGCTTGTCACACAGGGGGAGCTTTGGGAGGGCAAACAGGGCAGGAGCCTTGTATGGAAGTATGTGGTATTTCTCCCATTATAGCCACCTCTCCATTCTATGAGTTCATCTTCTGGTTACTGCAGGTAACGAGCTTGTGAATGTCCAAACTTTGATAGGTTGTACCATCTCAGTGTGGCACAGGATACTAAACCTCCCATGGAAGCCAAGGAGAGTTCAGCATCTATTAATTCTGACTGGCTTCACAAATTAGGACCAAGTCCTTCATTTACCAGTTATCTTCACTTGTCTGGCAGTGATCAAGCCCACTGGTGTTATCCTATTTGTATAGGTCAACAACATTAATTGGTTTTCATGCATCTTGTATATTAAGCATGCAAAGCATGGACTGTCTTGCCAAGAATAGAGGCAGAAGCAAATTAAAGAGTGCTTATGTTGGGGTAATCATAAGATGCTTCCAGGTAATTTTAATAAATTAGTTGTTCAAGTCACTCAGATACCACTAAATTAATATGTCTAGAGCAATGTGCTGTATTTTCTATCAATCATTTTTTTTATTCTTCTTAATTACATTTCCCCCGCTTTAGCTGTTGCCTTCTAGCTGTGGAACTGCTACACTTTAGCTGCAGTAGGTACAAAGATTAGAATACAAACAGTGCATTTAGCTCTCAGCAGGAAACTGAGTTTAAAAATGGTTCAGTGAGTGAGTGCACAACAATGTTAAATGTGGAGTGTACCACAGACTGAGGAGTGGTTGTGAGAATCCTGTTCAGCTAATGCATGAGGAACATACCTAGGGCTAAAGAGTATGCAGAGATACTAGAAAAGACAGCCCTGAGTACCTACCAGGCTATTTTTGTGTAGATAATGGAGGCCACTTGGCTTTTACTAAACATCAGAGTTGAAAATTTTAAATAAAATAGGTTACTTTCAACCTAGCAGAGACTACCCTTCTCTGCACAGTGGTATTATCGGAAGTCCTTGCAGCTAAAGAAGCCATGGGAAATGTCACTTGCATCTTCAAAGGCCATTTTTTTCTTTTCCCTGCCACTGATATGTCAGGAGCAATTTTAGTAAAGCCCAACCAGTTAGACTGGCAAAGAACCACTCCAGACCATCCCTTCAGAATATAAGGCCCTGATCCTGCAAATCTGCCCTGTCTTCACAGGCAGCTTCTGAGATTCTGTGCAAGTTTACAAGTTACCTGCACTGTGCTCTTCACCAAATGATCTTCTCCAGTAGCATCTCTCCAAAACTTTAACATCTCAGCATGCACTGGAACATAGGATTTCAGGCTAGTGAAACAGGAGCTTCAGCAGAGAGTGCTGAACTGTATTGAATATACCAACAGAGCTTTATTAGCTTCTTCTTGTTTCTGGAGACAATGACTTGGCAGGGCATATGCAGAGAGATTTGGAAAAAAACAGGGAATTCAGTGCAGAAGCCCTGGCTTACAGCCATGGCTTATCCAAGCCTGAGGTTGGAATGCATTTTCTTTGGGTGTATTCCAAAGGGAGGGGAATGTCTGATGTACTGACAGGAGGGGATGTAAAATTGCAAAATTGGCACAAATCTGCTGAAGATACGAGTGAGAAAATCATTCTTAACTGGCACCAATAAAATCTTTATGATGAAATAGCTATATTTAGATTTCTCCCTGTTTCTCCATGCATTTTCTGGGTGTGGCTTCTTTTCCCACTTTTGCTAAATCTGTGAGGTTTTGCATGTTTTTAATAAGTAGAAATGTTAACACTGAACTAGTGCATCCTTTAAAACAAAACCTACATGTTGGATGAGCTACAGCAAGTGCCCTAGTTTTTATTGTTTATGCATGATGTCAGCCACAGTGTTGCCTGGGCATTAAGGTCCAGCCCTAGAGTCTGGATTAACTGTTTGCATTTTCCAATTCACTATGTATTTACATATGTCCTGCTGGATATATGTAAATACATATATATGCTACATATCAATGTAAATACATATATATGCTAGATATACATATCTAGCAGAATTGTTTTGTTCATATATTTAATAATCTGGCTAGAGATAAGATACATAATCAAACTGTAGCAGTCTCTGTTCTTGAGAGTCCTGTTTAACAATACTTCACTTGCATCTGCTTAATTCAAGTGTTATGTTGTCAGTCAGATTGTATGATGGATGTTTAGGGGAAATACCAACCTAGTTTTAGCCAAAGTGCATCTTGAGTTTGAGAGTTCTTGTTCCTTTTCCTCTTACATTTTATCTTTTTTCCAGTGTATTACTCTGAAATATGTATGAATGCTTCCAATCATCATTTCTGGCCATCTGTGCAGTCTAGTGGGGATTTCAGAGGCTATTTCTAGTAAAATTCCTCATTTCTTGTACATTTTCTGGAGGACCAAACTTGTACAGGAGATACCTGAGAAATGCCCTTGTGGTTCTGAAGTGCTGAAGAGAAGGGCACATAGAGAACAATACAACCAAACAAAAGCTTAAGTGCCAGTGGACTGTCCATAAATACTTGATAAAGCTGAACACACCGTTCTGTAAAGCAAGGCAATGTGTGCCTCGTATTAAAATGAAGTAGACTGTCAAAAAGTGGATACAGGTTATCAAGACAAATATATTTAAAAGCAAGATCTGCTTTATTGGGAAAGCCTCTCAAGAGAAGGAGTGGAAAATTCTTCACACAGATCTTTGCAAAATGAGATAGGTCAAAAATAATCAGTCTAGGCTCAGTGCTGAACTAACTAGGTAATAGAAGACAGCCTCAGGTCTTTTCCATGTCTAATTGTTATGCTCACATGAATATTCTCCAAATTCAGGTCACTCAAATCATTAGGTGCTGATCACAGATGAACATTTCCTAGCTTATTTGCATTTTGCAGTATGTAGTTAAAGGTTTAGGAATTGTGGATGCAAATTTAAGAAGAGAGGTTGGAAGAGCTGAACTAACTCTGCATTTCATTGAAGATCTAAGGCCAGCAATTGTCCAATGTGCCTGAAGCTCTTAGAAACACAAGTCCTAATTTCCCCTGAATGAATTGTAAGTGTTCAATTTTGAAACAATGGTTCCACTCTTCTAATTTTAAATCATCTAAAATTTCTATTTACAAGTCGTTCCTCTAGAATTTCTCATACTTAGCAAGAATAAACAAACTGTTCCCACAGGCACAGTATTTACAGCTCAGCATCCTCGTTGTTTCATGAGTAGTGAAGAAACTAATAGATCTGTTGTTAATCTACCTCATCAGACTGAAGAGTCATTTTTGCAATGTGAAGTCCCTAAAAATACAAACTAGTTTAGTTTTGGACATGCTAGCAATCCCATTTCAAGAAACACTTTGCTTCTTGAGTATAGAGTTAGGTTTTTATGATGTTTGTGTAACATTTATCTCCTAGGAGAACACTGTTAGTGTAAAATTCTCCTTTGTATGCTTTTTGTTCTGTTCCAGACTGGGGATGGGCCTTGGTAGTTCAGTGGCATATGATAAAATATGTATGTTATCCTACTGCAGTTTGGTTTCTGTTTCTCACTGAATGTAGCATCCAAAACAATTTTTGTACCCATTTGCTATGGCAGTTGATTTTTAATTTTTTCCTTTCTGATTTTGTTGTGAGAACAAATTCCACCACAACAAAAAATGGGTTTGTGTATTTCTGGCCCAGCCAAAACCATCTTCCAATTTAGAGCTGCTAGAACAACCCCAAAGACTTTATGCTTGCAGTGAGACCCTTGTATGCAGAGCATAAGAGCAGCTTATATAAATTGGAAATATCCAGGGGGCTTTGAAAGAATCTTGAAGCTGTAGTTTTGTTGTTGATCTCAGAAGTCTCTGGTTACGAATACAAAGAAAGTTTGCTATAATAATTCATGGTAATGGGGTCATGCACCCAAATAAGAACATGTCTCAGAAAGTGTATTTACACTGCAGTCCTTGTTGAAGCCCCATGGATGAAGGAAATATAGTTGTAAAGCTGAACACTCACTCACCAAAAGGTGACCTTGAGAGTTTTGGTGTTGCATTTCCATTCATGAGGTAGAGAGAGGTTATAAAAGCAGAAGAGGCTTAAAAGGCCCTTGGCTGCTAAGGCTGTGAGTGCAGGTGGCTAACAGTGTCCTGAACACCTATCTCAATGTGCAGTTCCTCACCTTCTTCCTCTGCATTCAACACAAACACACCAGCTTGTATTTTCTGTTTAGAATAATAATCCATAAAATACCCCAGGTATCGTGTCCAGCCGCTCCGCCGAGCCCAGCTGTGTTGTCTGTGACCCTCCCAGGGCATCATTCACTCCAATCGTTCACAGCTTGCCAAAGCTTTTATTTCGTTTTTGTGACAGGGTTTGTGGCTTCATTTCAGACATATGAGACCTCCCCAGGACTGATTGACTCATCTCTGAAAGCAGCAGATAGGTCCCCCAGCTTGCTCGGCCACAGCTCCAGCATCTGACAATCACAAAATTGCATTATGGAGCAATTCTGCAATTGCAGAACCAGATGATGTCACATACTGGGCTGTTGTCACAAATTGAGAGGATGCTTTGGGAAACTGGGCTCTGTGGAAGGGGGTAGTGGCGATGCCTTGGGACTGCAAAAGCCCACAGTCCTCTTTCAGACCTAGGAGTGAGAAATGGCACAGCACCTTGAAAGATTATCTGAGCTTTAAAAACTAATACAAAACTCATGCTGCCTCCATTTTTTAAAACTACTTGAAACATCATGTATCAAAGTAACTGGAAGCTAAGCTGAGGAAAAACCTTTTGTTTTTTGCTAAGCAAATTCATTGCAGCTTCACTGGGAAAAGTTCACTGGAACATTTTTCAGTGCAAGACTGTTGCCTAAATTTGTCACATTTCCTGAATGTGCTGTCAAGATGAAAAATGTCACCAACAAATCACCTACAGAAATTCAGGAACATGGGAATTGGGTAGTTTTGGGGGGGGAATTTTGTCCTTTTTTTTTTTTCTTTTTTTTTTTGCTATGGGAGAAGGAGCCAACATTTTACTGCATCTGAGGTTTGTGTCAGCTCCTTCACTGTTTGAATTTGGAGCAGCAGGAACAGCTAAGTCAAACCTGGAGTCAGGCAGTGTAGGTGTTCTGGTTCTGTGGGAAGCAAAGGGGTTTATTTTGGAAGAATCAATATGACTATTTAATCATCTGTCTGTGTCTACCACCTAGTATGTTAAGCTCACTGTACTCCCAGTAGTGTCTGGGGATGATGGAAACCTGGTTTAAAGTTAGTGCTGTTCTTTGGTACTTAGTTGATGTTTAGTATTTGTCTTTGGCTCTTTGGTGATTTCACCAGAAAAGAGCTTGGAAATTCACTCAAAAGGACTTTTCATACTGACCTTCAGTGAGGGCAGTGACAATCTGGGTCTGATGCAAAGTCCTCTCCAGGGAAGAATCTGCTATAAATTGCAAAATCCCATAGAATCCACTGAAGGAGAACTCTGAGAATTTTTTTTCCCACCCCTGAAACTACTACATAAACTTGAGTGTCCTAAAACCTACATATTTGTGTTTTTCTCTTTTACAAGGTCCACTGAAAGAGCTACGTTAAAAATGAAAAATAACATATATTTTTGAAATTGCTGGTGACGGTAAGAAATGAGCAGGTTACTCTGCAAGGCTTAGCTCTGTAGGATCAGATAGAATATTTATATGTAACTGTTGGGATACTTTGATGTCCTCATTTTCCTGTGAGGACCTCTGCCATCACTGTGAGAGGGAGATCACATCAGAGCTGAGAGGGACAGAGGACCCCTCAGAGTAGAAGAGCAGATATCTAGAAAGAGAAATCTGGCCATTTTAACAGGGACTTTGATCTGAGTGGAGGCAGCTGTATTCTGTAAATTGACTCTGAAAAAACATCAGAAGAGTATTCTCCAACTATGCACTGAGCAGGAACTTTTCCTGTTGCAGTAGCTATCATGCCTTTGACATAAAGCTGAGAGAATATCATGTTATAAAGTTCAAGTATCCTATTTATATTAATTTTTTTCAGCTTTGTTTCCTCTACCTTCTGATTAAAATGTGTAGCCACTCTGATAGAGGTGCACTGCTGGAGCTTCTTCTTTCATTTGAAGGTACTGATAATGTCAAGAAAACAAATGGAAGAGAAAAGCTGTCTGATTGAAAGTAAATACTTAGAGCAGTTTCAGCAGTCCTTTGGGCGGGAGCTAATATAAAGTTGCTTAGTAAATCAGTAAACAAGTTAAAATGTGCACAAAAAAGATAAAGAAGTAGAATACCATCTGAAATGAAGAGCTCCCAGGAAATAAATCAAACAATCAAATATGTGAGGAGCTGGGCAGAATCTCAATCCCCTGTGCTGCAGAAGGCAGACACGACTTTCCTCTCACACTTCTGCATCTCTGAAGTTATTGGTCATAATTGTAACTATTTCACAGTTCTGTCAAGACTTACTTAACCTTTATGGCCAATGTGCCTTGATGACAGTCTTTTCAGTGGAAGACTGAGGAAATTTGAATCACTGCCATTAGCACTGTACCAGTAATTGCTGTGAAGCTCGAGCCTAAGTTTGATATTTATAAGTCTATGAGAGATGGAGATAATGATAATTATTTTAAGGTTTAAGGTAAGAGGTCAACTTGTTCAAGGTTCACAGAATGTATTCATTTCACTAAACAGGTAAAACTGCAATAAAGTTACATCTCTAACAGAACTTGGACTTAAAAAAAGGCAAGAAATCTGTAGCTTAGTTTCTCTGGAAACTGAGCACACAGAAACCCACTGTGCACCTTTGAGAAATCTTTAATAATGCTTAAGCTGCTACTGCCCCATTTTTTGCATCCCTAGCAGAGTCTTATAGTTTGGATTGGGCTTATGTATATCTTTTGGGTTGTAGGAGGCATGTAGTGAGTCTTATTTCAAGTGTTTGAAGCTAGATGCTATTTTTTTCATATTTATCTTACTAGAAGATTCTCTCATTAATAGTCAAAGCATTATGATGGAAAAATGTTTCACACTCATGTGCTTATGCAGTGTTTGCAGATAGGATGATATTCACTTTAAGGATACACATCTTCAGAACCACAGCAAAGTTTTACCTGGCTCCAAAGGATCTCTCCAGAACTATGGGAGTTCAGGTTTTAAATAGATGACCTAGGTGTCTTGTTTGAAGACATATAGCCAGTGGTGTTGACCAACATTTTAAAACACATGATTTTTCTTAGAAATTAAGACAGATCAGGGGAAGAAAGTTATGAAGAAGGAATTGTCTGTGTGTGTATGGTCTTACCCAGTACGTGCTGAGCAGGACAGGCCTTCCTTTGAAATTAGAGGAAAAGTCTGGACCAATTTCCAGTCTTCTGGGGCTCACCTGCTTACTAGTAAAAGTTGTGCTGGTGAATGCTCCCAACAAATATTGCTGCTCAGAAAGGCTGCTTAGGCACAGTTTTGCTGATAACATTTGCCCCCATGGTACCTCATTAGACTGGCAAACAGAGTGGCATCCCTGTGACCGTGACCAGACACCAGCTTGGAGGAATGTTGGCAGTGTTATAACCCTCCACACAGTCCCCCTGCTCCCTCCTCATGGAGGCTGTGCTGTAGCATGCAAGTACTGTATTTTGGATTTGATCCATTGAAAATCCTTCTCTGTAAAACCATTTTGGGTGTTCATTTCCTCTTTTGTGCCTTGTCAAAATCTGAGTGGTTGTTTGTTTTTCTTTACTGTCAGTGTACTTCATCTGTCTCTCACAGTGCAAGCAAAAGCAAAAGTGTTCAGCAGCTTGTCAAAAAAGGTTTCACTCTGCTCTCTTGCACCCTGACCAACCCAAAGGGGACATTGCCAGTCCCCCTGTGTGCCGGACTTGCGTCAGCTCTGGATCCAGTCTGGATAGTGATTAGTGACCCCTGCACTCATCATATGCATCGGGAACTTTTTCTAAACCAGAGAATTAAACTTCTGTCAAGCACTACGTGAAGCAATCAGTGTGACTGGACAGTTCTGCCTGGTTAGCCCATAAGTGTAGACAAGAATAAATAATGATTCGAGGCTGTTCAGTCAGCCATAACCACACTCTGTTAGGGACTCAACAAGACCAGGGACTGTGGCCAAAGCCTTTAACCACTAATCCAAACCAATTTCCTCTCTTTCTCAAATGCTCCACGATTTGAAAGCTTTTTGAACAAAGAAAAAAAGTTTACAAATTACACCCTTTCTAACTGAGTTTAACAAAACTCTCACAGAAAACAGAATTTGTGATGCAGTCACATTTTCTAAGTCAGTATGGCTTTGTACCTAAAATTGTATAAGGATTTTAAATCTTCCTGAATTGAGCTGAACTTGAAAATGTTATAAATACCAATGTTCTTTTAGATCCAGAGATGGGGAAAGGAATTCCTTACCACTTGCTGTCCCTTTTATTCTTCTGGTATTTTGAGTATGTCAAGATTATGTGTCAAAACTATGCTTAGACTATACAGGTGACCTGTATGTTCAACAAATCTTGCTTTCAGAGAAATAATTGATATGGGACTGTCTTTTGTTTCTTCTATGCTTAATCATAGATCATGAAGTGGTGTGTCTAAGCCCTTGAAAATTTATTCTGAACATTCATTCATTCTTTAATATTAAGCAAACTGACTATTGCAGTTTATCTTTCAGTTTTTCATGTCTTTTTTTTTTGCTGCACATTACTGTCATTGGGCCACATTGCTTTCTCTTTAATTTTCTTTCCTTTTTTTATTACTCAAAATGAATAGAAAAATTAAATTAAATTAATATTTGTGCTTACTGCAAGGCACATCTTTCCTCCTCTTATCATACAGTTCCCAATTATGTTAATGGCATTTAATGAACTGGAAGTACTTAAGATAAAAATTTGGTTTCTGTTATTAAAGTGAAAATATTTTGTCATAGAATAGCTAATTTGTAGAGGATAGTGGTCATTTTTATAAGTTTTATTTTCTTTATTAATGAAATGTTTGTAAACCAGTTCCACAAGCAGAAAGCTGACAAGCTACGTATTGTTTATGAAGCAAATTTTGAAATTCTGTTTTCAAATTGTGTGTTGATTCAAGCAAAATAGATCTTTCTTTTTTTTATAAGAGTCAAAGATATCAACTTACCTGTTAGGCATAGCTTAATCAACAATCACATAATGAGATAAAATATACTCAGTCAGAGAAGTCTGCTTCTGCCTGCTGTTGCTTCTGACAGGAGCTCTGGGCAAGTTATATAGTACACCTGTATTTCAGTATCACTTGAACATTGAATTGTCTAAATTTTCATCAGATATTAGCCAAAACACTTGCTAAAATCTTGCAAGAGTTTAGTAAACATAAATAGAAAAGGAAAAGAAACTTCTAGATAAGTAATGGTATGTTTAAATGGGCAACAGTTTTCTGGATATATGTTTTTGGGAATGAAAACTATTCTTAAAATAGAAACTTGAGCTTACAGGTACGTAGTGTTTCATGAATTCTTCTGAATTCCTGCTTTCTTTGCAGCTCTTTTCTGGCAAAAAACTCAGTTTATTAACACGTCCATCTCGTAATGGGAAAGACAGTTCCATTTGATAGTTACTTCTCTCTTTTCATCCTGTCTGTTTCAGAATTAATGCCAGTTCCACAGACCTGGGTACTGTGTTCTGACGTGCAGTGTCTGGGTAATCACCACTCAGAGATAATCCCCTCTGCTTCAGGCCTTCCATTCCATAATGTGAGGGATGACACAGAAATGGGTGGGTTTGCCGTTGTCAGGTTTTTATCCTCTCCTTTCTGATGACACAGTTTAACCCTTGTGTTATTTTAATGAGGTTTTAATTGTGTGTCCTGCCTCGTCCCCCCCTGCCCTCTCTGTTCTGGGCCACAGCTCTCCTTGGCTTCTGGCTGCAGTGCCCAGGAGGTGGGTGGGCTGGGACAGAAGTAGGGCAGAGATTGTCACCTCCTCGTGGGCCAGGCACAACGAGAGCTGCTCTGCCTGTTGCACGTCAGGCTTTTTGTTTGCATGTCACTATAGCTTAGCTTCATGGTTTAGGTCTTTAGAAATGGTGGTGTGTTTAGCACTGATCAGATTAACGTGACAAAATTAATAAAGTACTTTAATACACAGGGTGAAGAGACTGAAGGGAATTGAAATTAGGGAGATGAAAGAACAAAGGCAGTTCTTAAATGAACATTTTTAGCAGTAGCTTAACATTATAAAGATTAATAGGAATTAATTTGCATGTATAATGCAATATACAGAACACAACTCAAACTGACTACGAATTCCACAAATGCTATTATGGTAGAAGAAGAGCTACATAAAATAGGCATATCTGTTTTCTTCCCCTGGCCCAGTAAATGTGCATGACTAAAACTACAGCAAGTGCCAGTCATTCTCAGACGTTCTAATGTCACGTGCCTTCATCTTGGACTGTACAAGCACAGCCATCCCACGTGTTGATTCTTGTATTCTGATATTATAGTAGATAATATTATAGCAGTATTCTGATTTTATAGCAGATCAAAGCATACTTAATTATACATAATTATAACATCAATAAACAACATTTATGATAATGTCGAGCCAAAACAAATTGATAATCTGCTGCTTGGTTGCTTAGGAAAGTAGGAATAAAAAAGTCTAAGGAAGAGCCAAGGAGTAATACAGGAAGAACAGAGATGTTATGCAAGCTGGCTTAACTGAAAGAGTCTCCCAGTACATTAATGGGTAAGTTTCAGTCCAAAATATACAGGTCACTGAATAGGTTCAGCCTCTGTTTTCTCTGTTCCTCTGAGTATTCCCTGCTCATCTTTTCTCAATGTAGAGTGCTGTAGGGATATACCCATTATCTGCCCAGTTGCAATGTGTATTTATAGTGCTATAGGAAGGCATAGTTCTGGGGAACACAGAGTATATGTCCAAATTGAAAGCTCTCCTAAAATCCATCAGCTAGGGCTAGGATTACTAAAACTAATATGGGATTTCCCGTATTGTCTGATTGAATCTTAGGTTTTCAAAATCATCATAATAAATAGGATGGTATTTACTGTCTTTCCCTAACATCTGCTATTTCCTTGTATGTAGACAAATAGCACATCCTCAAGCTGCAAACTAAATGTATACACAATAAGAAATGTCACTTTGTGCCTTGTCCACTGTGGATGGTCACTGGGAAAGGGGAGGGAAAAATGCCTGAGAATCAAAGATAAGAATAAGGTCTTTCAAAAGGAGTAATTGCAGCAGATAAGCGATGACACCTTTGCTCATCCCTGCTCAAGCTGCATGTTGTGGTCATGCCTTGCTGTCTCAGAGGGCCCGAGGTACCATGTCATTTAGCCCAGTAGGTTGCACAGTTTTGCAGCAGCTGCAAGCTGCTGTCACTCCAGGAAGGGGAGGCAGAGGTGCTTGGACCACAGGGCTGCTGTTCACAGAGAGCAAATCTGGAATTTCCAGGATGGGTGCCCACAGCGTGTCCGTACAAAGCCCGCTGGAGAGCGAGTGGTGGGCCTGCTTTTGTTTGTGTCTGGCCATCTGTGGTTGTGTGCCCTTGCAACAATAGCCCAGCCCACTTGCAATTTGTCCTTTCCACACGGCTGCCTGCTCTTTCCAAACACTGCCAGATAATACAGCAGAGGAAGCTGGTCTTTACAACTCACTGTGTCTCCCTCGAAACCCAGGCTTTGTGTGATGTCTGCACTGAAGTCTAAGACCATTGGGAAACCAGGGGAATGAAGATTCTAATTGTGAAATAAAATCTGGGGAGAGGGTATTTTAGAGAGAGAGTAAATTTGAATTTTAGAGTTTTCAGAGCTCCTGTTCCTTGTCCTGTCCCATAACTAGGGTTACTGTCCTGAGTGCAGATCAGCCTGGGAGCTGCTCACCATCATCAAGTACAGTGGTGGGAGAGTTATAGTGTTTCTCAGGGTGCACTCTGAAGCCCTGCTTTAGTTCTGCACATGGAGATAACAGGACTTGCTTCTGCTTCCAGTCTGTACCTTTTCCAAAGGAAATGTAAAAGAAAGAATATTGTGTGCAGTGCTAGATGCTGTGAAGATGTTTGTTATGTGTGTGCAGGGACAAGTTTATGTACTGCAACAGGAAGGATCTTTCAACAGCCTCGAGATTTAGTTTCTGTAGTTTCCATATTGAATGAGAGAATGAGAAAATGAGCCAAGGATGGTGCCTCCCTGAGGAATGGTCTGGAAATGAGGTAGCATGGATGGTTTTGGCACACGGCAGCTTTTTCCTGCTGGCAGTGCACAGACCTCTTGAGTGGAGTAACCATGTTCTTTACTATGCTGCAGTTTCCAAAATTAATTTTAGTTGTAGAAATGATGCTGATTGATTCTCATTGCAAGAATTACCTTCAAATTCCAGTTTTGGACAGTGAAGAGGACGCTGAATCTTTCCTGTGGAAATGACCAAGCTCGTGTTCATTTTCTGTGTGTTTAGAGAGAGTTCATTTTTAAGTAAATCCAACAGACAAGTTCATTATCTGAAATACTGGCAGTCTTGGAATAAGTATCTGCCTTCAGTAAAGGCCCTTTGTAATTTTGGTTGCCTATATCAGAGTGTGTGGTCTAGATTAGAAAATTGGCTCAATTCAGAATCTGGGTTTTACTGTGCAACCAGCAAAATAGTCTAGAAAAATTGCTGGGTTTTAAATAATTCTTTATTGACCTTTTTTTCTGTAGTTCAACTATGTCACCAAAGATCCCAGTGCAGTCTTGATCAAAGACCTACATCCTCCTCCTGCAGGAAGGTAGATTGACTGGCTTGGTGGGTCCATTTCATTTCTAGCTTCTGTAAACCTCTGTCTTCACAGGGTGCTCCAGAACTTCTGCACTGGCATCATCTGCCTTGTTACCTTGGGTGAAGGGTTGCATGAAGATGTTACATAAAAAGCAGTAGAAGAGAAGCTGGACACGCTCTCAGGAAACTTCTAGCTGACAAAATGAGGTGGCTCATATGGCAAGAGGTGTGCAGATGTGTCCTAAAGGACAGCTAGTTAAGAGCTAGGCCAGAGTAAAGTGCTGGTTGTAGATGCTCTTTGTGTCAAAAAATGACTGCTTTTGGGGGGGGGATAGTGAATAGAGTTTATCCTAAGGCTCAGATAACATTCCAGTATCGTGATGCACTATCCAGTGGCATTGGAGTGTCTACAGGATATGTTTAGTATCACAGAGATCACAGTTTAGACAGGTGCAGGCTGCTGCACTTGTTTGCAGTTACTGTGTGCTTGCTTGCTTTTGCAACTGCATTAATTGTTCTGTGATGCAATTCAGTGTTTATAGATAAAAGCTTCTTTGAGCAAAATTTCCTTTTATGTCACCAGGATAAACATGTCCACAAGGCCAGGAGTCCCTTGTCTTCAGTCTCTGTGTACAACAGCACTTGGATTGGTGACACTGTCACACTTGGATGGAATAGCTGGGGCCTCAGTTTTAATTTTTTGCATTACTTACCATCTTACAGAATATGTGGGTGTTCTGCAGGTAGCATACTGCCCTCGGCCATTTTCTGCTCTGCAATAAGGAATTCCCCAAGTCCAGGCAAATACAGAATCAGTGGATTGATCCAAGTTTGATCACACCATTAAGGGTAGCCTGTCATTTACAAAAAAGATTTGAGATTGATTTGTTTGCTGCAGCTGGAAACCTTCATTTCATTACGCAAATTATTTCTCTGAAAGCTGCTAAGAAGGATTGTGGTCTATAATTAGAATAATACCCCACAGGATTACGTTCACAAATGTAATTATATAATCATTTAGAACTAAATTGTGCCATGAAACTACAGAGTTTTTCAAAATGGTACTAGCATTTCTGGAGGCCTGTTTTTAAGATTTTCTGTGGTAATGCAGTTGCCACAGGCCGATTAGAAAGATTTTCAGTTCAACTGAGAGCTCCTTCCTCCTTTCCCCATCAATAGTTTGAGATTAATCAAGATTGGGGTTTATGTTCAAACGTCTGCTGTGTCTCAGAACCAGCAAGCGACAGTGAAATCGGATGAAGCTTTCAGTATTGAAGGTGAGGTGGTGTAAATTGGAGTGGGTCTGTTGGAAGCCCTCAGTGGAAGGCTGCTTTGGTACTTCAGTGTGTCATTCAGAAGTAGACAATGAGGTGGTGAAGTTCTTTGGGGACCCTCAGAGCTCTGTGGCAGGGAGGCTGTGAGCTGTATTGGCGTCCACGCTGCTCAGAGCAGAGAGCAGTGAAAAGGGGAGGAATTCCTCTGTGTGTAGAACCAGCCTGGTGGTGCAGCCTCCCTTTGCAGTGTGTTGTTATGGGGTGGTGCAGGGTGTACTGTCCCTGTACTCCCTGCAGCCTCAGGGCAGCCTGCCTCTGGTTTCACAGTGATGTGAATGTGAACATGTTGAACTCTTTCCATACCTGTGAGAATGTGTTGGTGCCATTCAAGGATGAACATTGTCACAAAAACATTTTGCACTAAATTAAATTTACTGGCTCTTCTGCCCAAAATGATGAATCGTAAATATGAAATAGAGCCGTTTTGCTTTTCTTCTTTAGGTCTGCAAAGCCCTTTTTATTGGCTTTACATTGTTGATATGACATCAAGTTGCATCCTCTTTTACTGTTTCCCCACAGTGCCTGGTCTCTTGCACAAATGAAACTGTTCCAGAGGGTTTGTTTAGTGTACTAAACCTCCAGAAATAAGAGCAGTACATTTCCTTGTTTTATTAAGAATTCATCCACTGTCCTTTCAGGTTGCAACCCCCTGGTTAGCAAGTCAATGGGCAATATCAGGGTAAACTAATGAGGTACTGTGATATTTGCAACATGAGAAAGGTAAATATTTCACCAAGCTCTCCAATTATCTCTGGTAGCCTCGTACACTTCTAATGAGCACAGGGTAATCAGCCTATCTCTTCCAGTGTATTAATGAGAGCCACTTAAAATTCTCCAGGATTCCTGTGGAGAACTGATATATGGACCCAAAAGGATAAATAAAGAGGTAGTGCAATTGCTGCTTCAAGGGCTGCCGTACTATCCCCAGGGCTGTCTGTGTCTCTGCCTGTGGTGTGTTTTGTTGCTGCCTTTATTGTATGTAAACTACAGAGACAGTAATTTTGGAATTGCAAGGGTGCTTGAGCAGCAGCATAATCTGGCTGCTGGGAGACTACAAAATCATTCTCCTCAAAGACAGCATCTCCTAACAAGGTGTTCGGTTGCTAGCTCACATCTCAAGCAGTGCAACTGGGCAAGAAATAGGATGTCAGAAAATGCAAACCTGCAAACACCAGCAGTTACTGGCTGGGCTTTTAGCATCCCATCCCATGTCAAGGAGAACAGGATGATCTCAGGAAGCAATCATGGCACGATGACATCTGGTTTGGGAGGCAGTATCCTTTCTATAACCTCCTATATAAAGGAATGTCCAGGACAAGACCTGGAGCTGTAGAAATAGGAAGCACAGGAAAAGTGAGCGGGGTGATAGGAAGAGCTAAATGTGTTCTGTTTCACCACATGCATTAACACCCTGTTAAGACTTTTTTTTTTTGCTTTGAAATTGTTTGCTTCTGATCAGCAACAGCAGCTGTATTTACTTGAGATTTTTTAGAAAAGGACGGGAAAAATTGTTACTCAGATAGATTTTGCCTGTGAAGTTGGAATGTACAGATACTTGTTATTACTCAACAGAAACTTGGAAAGGAAAGAGAATTTGAGAACATTCTCCAATCCAAAAGTCTATGTGATAATGAAATCCATTTACAAGCAGATGTTTACAGGAAAAAAAAACAACTGGTCATTTAAAAAATGTAAACTGACAGCCAGTGTCCTTTCTAATTCCTTAATCTGCAGCTGTGCTGAATTCAAACGTGCACTTTTGGATGCTCAGGAGATTCGTACTGAGAGATGGTCTTCCCCTTGTAGTACTTCCATGCCTTAAAGTTACACCACAGGGTTGTATCTGCTTACAACTCATACTATGAGGTTCTGTAGCACAGATCTAATTAGTATTTTTCTAGTCACACTAACACACTTCAGCTGGGTGACAAAGCACTGCAAGTCTGTTGTTCCTGTATGAGAATCAAAATTGCACAGCTGAGTTTTTAACTAGTGTCTTTGTCTTGTATGTAATTAGCAACAACTGCCCTGAACCAGGAGGCTGAACTTGACCCATCACTCCTGTTTCACAGTCAGTAAGTGGCTGGTGTGAGGTTTGGGTGACATTGGAGCTTTCACTGGGCAAACACCTGCACAGCAATACCAGCCCAGTCCCCTCCTCTCTGTCCCTGCTGGCTGAGTGGAGCCCTGGGAATTTCAGTTCTCACAAAACACCAAGAATATCAAAATTCAGTCTAATGTACAAGTAAAAAGCTTTATCCAGGAATGCAGCAGGTCCAGGATTTGCTGCTGAGGGAGTTGAAAGCTGAGAAGCAGTCAGAGAGAGCTGGGAGTGCCATGAGGCACCAGCTCAGAGGGCTGGCATTGGACCCAGCAAGGGCAGCAAACTGGGGAGAGTAAGGAGAAAAATAAATATTAATATGAGTGAAGTGTTGTGCCTGTGTATAAAACCTCAGTTGTAATCTTGTGATACCTTTTCTTGTAGCTTATGATGACATTAGACTCTCTAAAGGTTTATTATATGCAGCTGGATGTACATTAGTCTATTTATTAGTCATCACAAGGTTGTTGACATTATTTTCACAGTGCTTTTACATTAAGAGCTTACTGAAATGCTAGATTTATGTTAGGCTACCGAAGTAATTTCCTCATATCAAGACAGCTTAGAAATACTGGGACCTAATCTGTTGCTGTAATGAATTTTCTGCCTCTCACAGGGATATTTATCCAATCTGTTCTGTAAACAGAGAAATTAGTTCAGACTTGTGCAAATGCTTTAATTACACTTAACTGGATTAATGGCTGAACTCTGAGGAAATGTTGTTTCTTTAGGCAAAACAGTTTGACCAGGTCAAAAATGTATTTTTAAATTCAGCCTGGTGCCTCTGGAAGGCAGGCCTGTATTAGCTGGGCTGCTGGTGAAGCAGTTGCTGGCCCTGGGCAGTTGGGTTGGGACGTGAGGATCTGTGACATGAAGGGCTGTTTGGATTTAGAGTTCATGCCATCTCCTGTCTTCGAGCTGACTTCTCTTGGACAGAAGTTAGTCCTTGGAACCTGATCCAAACTGTGGCAGTCTCACAGCCTCTTTCTTACCACGTGAGCGAACTATTGGCTCCAAAGGTTTTTATGGTGAATATTTGCCAATCAGTTATCTAAAGGTGAATGCAGCAAATCATGTTAAAGGCTTCAGGTCTGGTTTCCTTGACTGTATTTTGTTAGCTTTAGCAGCTTGCTCACAAATTTGATAACTTTTGGAGGAATGCCCAATTCTTTGTTTCTTCGGTAGGTTTTCCATGCTGTTCCCCTTAGAGCAACCTCAGCTATGTCCTGAGTGAATCATGTGTCTCCCTCTGCACTGGGGATGGACTCCAGGCAGCCCATCCCAGGCACAGCTCCCTGCATCTTCCAAAAACGCTCTTTGGCCCTGAGAAGGATTGGATTTCTATTCCCACCTTGTTCTAAGCTCCTCATTAAATTGCTACAGCCCGGCTTCCTGCTCAGCGTGCTCCTTTCAGTGTTGTGGTGAAGCATTTCTGTTTCATTCTTCCCCTTATTGAAACTAAGGACGTCTTAAGACAGGGGTGCAGGTCCCATTGTGGAGCCAGGACCAAAAAGCAACAGCTCTAAATGTTTCTTGATTCTGTTTAGTCCCCCAGGAGCTCAGCACCCTCCTGGTCTCCCTGTGCCCTCAAGTGCTCACTCTCTCAGTGAGTGCCTGTGTAAGCCCCGGGCAGAAACTTGTTCATTGATGCTGACAGTAAACCCTTAATGTAAAGGAGCCACCTCCTTTCTTATTGCATAAAAGCTGAACTTGGTGATTATGGTCCAGGGACTCGTGGACATAAGGCAAAACAACACCTTGAAATTGCACTCTTTCTCACCTTCTCAGGGTTCTTTGCAGAGGAGGTTTCTGTGCTTTCCACAGATATGCAAAATGTCAGCACTGTCACCTCTGTTATTTCTATATGCTCTAAAAATTGTTTGTCAAATGATAATGCTCAGCTTCCTTTCCTTCTTCTCCACTTCTGCAGCACTGCAGCTCCCCTCTTTCAGCCCTTTAGCCATTTAAAGATAATAGCTCAGCTTCCACTTTTAGTTGCCACTGTTTGAATCAGAAATCCTGGAAAGCTGTGCAGTTTCTCTTGTTTGCTGGAGTTCCTGAGACCAGATTACCTTCTAAGCCACAGCTGCAGCATGAAAGTCTTCATGGCATATTTCAGCAGTGTCTTTGAAATGAATTCTAATTAACTGTCTCTGATAAAAATATGTTTGTTATAAATATTATGCACACAGGTACATTTCAGGCATAGAAAACTGGAAGAACTAAGAAAGTGGATGTATGATTGAGGATGAAAAAAATGTGCACATATATGGACAGACCTATTTCTTGCAGTGTCTGCAAAGCTGTGCTCAGTACAGTACATGAACATACCCACTTCCATACAAAGATGAATGTTGACTTTGACTGTTAAAAAGAAAATAAAAATTTAAACTTTTCTTTTTCTCAGTATGGTAAAGATACTGTTGCTACAAGAACATCTGTGTTTAAGGCTTGAAATAGCTCAATGCACAGAACAGGGAAAGGCCAGGATTGCCAGAACCTTCCAGAAGGGAATTTGGCCATAACCAAAGTGTGGCATGCTATGGAATACCTCACCCCACCCCACAGATAGAGCTCGGCTAAACGGAATCCCTAAATTCCACATATGCCAGTTCTGTGTAATTTAGAGTTCACTGGAAGTTGGCCTCAAGTCTCTTTTGATTTAAAATATTCCTGATTTGCTGTGGTTCACCTCAGGAGAGGGAGTCTTCCCCCGCTTTTTAATATTAACAGTGAGTGGAAATGCCATCAGCATTCATCATTCAAACTTTGCTGAATACATTACCCTGCAGATTTCATTGCTCCTTCTGCAGAACGGGAGAGAGGGGATTGCGTTAAATCCTCCACAGTTGCACCAGGAGGCTCTTACTTCTCCTGCTGCCAGGAGCAGTTCTTCCCAGGAATAGTCCATTCCACTGCCCCTGCAGTGCCCTGCATGGCTGGAGAGCCTGGCCTGCTGCTGGGAAGATGCCCAGGGTCACCTCCGTGTGTGACCTGTGTCCCCGAGCAGAGGCTTGGGAAACAGGCTCAGGCTTGTGTTTCCTAGAGCTCCTCTTTTAGTATTTTGAACAGTATTGTAGTGTTGGGGGTGAGGGGGCAGCAGGGGGAACAGTAGCAGAATTTGGCTCTTTCCACAGTCAGCACACAAGCAGAGCCCTGCCACTGTGGTGCACAGGGAGAGCAGGTTTGTCCATCATATAATTCATTGAAAGGGGGGCTCATTCTCCTTTCTTTTATGTCCCCAGAAACAGGAGCAAGTCAAAGGAACTGCACTGGCACTGACCGGTCAGAACAGAGAACTGTTTGAAAGTCATCTGCTTTGCTTCTTGTCCCTGAGCTGGAGATGGGGAAGGGCTTACAAGTAAAACCTCGTTTTAGACAAGTAGAGAATTTCTCAGCACTTTTTTGGGTTTAGAAAGTGTAATCACTTGTGTTATTACCATAAAACAAATACCTTGAAGGTTCTGCCAGTTTTTAATAAGCTACTGAAAGCTATACCAGAAAATGGTGTTAGAGAGAAATAACACACGAAAAAATAAAAGTCACTGGTCGCCATTTGCACAGAGGCAGCAACAGAAAAAGCTAAGTATCAGTTTTCAGAGCAAAATTGCTATTTGTTGGTGAATCAGTTTTATGCATATAAACAGTGCTTGGGGATTTTGCTCCCATGCATGTTTATTTATGAAATGGAAAGCAAGCAAAAATTTTGAGTAGTCCCATGGTACAACCCAGAACTGAAATGTAAAGATAGAATGAAAAAGCCAGTGATGCTAATAATAGAAATGCAAGGTCTCTGAGAGTGCACCCGATCAGTGAGGAATGCCAGGGCTGTAATAATCAGGAAAGAAAGGATTCTTCTGCTTCATTTCTCCCTAAAAATTCAGGAAAGCTTTTAGTTTGTTTTAAACTTGTGCTTCACAAAATCTGGTGGCAGTCGTGACCTGAAGGAGCAGTGCAGAAACAAACCACAAACACAGCAGCTCTGAATGTTTGGGGACAGAGAGAACAGGCTGGATTTGGCTTGATGACATCCAAGGGCAGCTGGCAAATTTATTCCTTCTAGGTTGACTTTGGCAGTTCCAGCCTGCAAAAGGCTGAGGGGTAGCCTATCTAAGATAGAATACTATGACTTCCCCTAACTGATGACATGAATAGTGAAAGAGCCCTGCATCTCAGCAGCAAACTAGCATGAATTCAATGAAGCTCCCCTGAGAGGTGCATTTCACCTTCCCTCGTCCCCTCACTGTTGGGTTAAGATCCTTTGGTGATATTTATTTCAAATTCCAGTGGCTTGTGTGTACTTTCACATCATACAGCTTTGCCACTGGAATTGTTTCTGTGGTTGGTTGTCTCCCTGGCAGTGTTTAATGCCTTTTTAAGCTTAGTTTCCTCTCCTTTCCCCTCTGTTCCTGTTAGTTCTTCAAGCAGTCTGCCATGTGTCCCCTCCAAAAGTGACATAAGCGCCTTAGCACGCTAAGCCTGCATGGATGGCTGCTCCTGCTTCACCGAGTGGAGGTGGTGATGATAGAGCCCCTCTTTGCAATCCTATTACCTCCTCATGCTTTTCTTGTAAAAAGCAGGCGATGGTGGTGAGTTGGCCACCAGCAGTGTTGTGCAGGACACCTCCACAGTCACAATTTAACACTATCCTTCAGCAGATATAAGCCACTAAAGCTTTCAGCGAAGTTGTAAGGCTTAACCCAAAGCACTTGGAAACAAGATAAAAGCTTAAGCATTTCCTCATCTCCCATTCAAACCTGGAGATATGTGTGTGCTGACCTTTCATATTGCTGGAATCAGTGTGTAGTGAGAATCCCTCTGTAATTTAGTGCTACAAGGAGTGCAGTCTGACTCATCTCAGAGAGAACATTCTGTCTGCCACTCAGGGTCCAGAGCAGCTAAGTGTATTATTTGTCTATAAATGAAAACACCTAATGAAAATGGCATTCTAGCCAGGGAAGGCAGGCATATTTGATCCACGTGGCTGTTTCGTCCACAAAATACAGAAATTGAGGAACTGTGAAGCGGCTCTGGGTTATCCAGGTCTACCATTCACCAACTCCTGCCGGGTCCTGCACTTTGGCCACAACAACCCTCTGCAGGCTGGGGGCAGAGTGGCTGGAGAGCAGCCAGGCAGGAAGGGACCTGGGAGTGTGGATGGACAGGAAGCTGAACATGAGCCAGCAGTGTGCCCAGGTGGCCAAGAAGGCCAATGGATCCTGGCCTGGATCAGGAACAGTGTGGCCAACAAGTCCAGGGAAGTGATTCTTGCCCTGTACTCAGTGCTGGTGAGGCCTCACCTGGAGTGCTGTGTCCAGTTCTGGGCCCCTCAGTTCAGGAAGGACATGGAGGGGCTGGAGTAGGTCCAGAGAAGAACAACAAGGCTGGTGAAGGGACTCGAGGAGAGGCTGAGGGAGCTGGGGCTGTTCAGCCTAGAGAAGAGGAGGCTCAGGGGAGACCTTCTCACTCTCTACAACTCCCTGACAGGAGGTTGTAGCCAGCGGGGGGTTGGTCTCTTTTCCCAGGCAGTGATCAGTAAGACGAGCGCATGGTCTTAAGCTGTGCCAGGGGAGGTTTAGATTGGATATTAGGAAGAAATTCTTTACAGAGAGGGTAATCAGGCATTGGAATGGGCTGCCCAGGGTGGATTCCCCGCCCCTGGAGGTTTTTGAGATGAGACTGGATGTGGCATCAGTGTCATGGTCTAGTTAATAACCATGGTGGTAGTGGATCAAGGGTTGGACTTGATGATCTCAGAGGTCCTTTCCAACCCATCTGATTCTATGATTCTATTCTATGATTCTATGATTCTGTGTCCCATTAGGTAGGCAGTGGCAGGCTCAGCAGCCAACTCTGGTGTCATTTGTACTCTATACCTAGAACTTTTATTTACTCTCTACGTTAAGTAACTTTTGGTAGCAGCATTCATGATAATCTGTTGCCTGCAAGTCCTTGGCTTTTCCAGCAGAGGAAATATATTGGACTAGTCAGGTTGTCTTCTGTGATACCTGTCAGTTTAAATTGTATGACCTTTTGGTGAGCTCTGAACCTCACCTGTCAAAGCCAATTTAATCATGTGTCTTTGTAAGGCTTCCCAATTCCAGAGTTCTTTCAGCTGAGGAAACTAATTGAAAAAAGTTGGCAAATGCTTCACTTAAGAGTAAGTAAACCTGGAGGAGAAATAGATCTTCTTCTGCATGGATTTTCCTATATTGTTCAACTTAACTTCCTTCAGAGGACTTCTGCTGAAAATGTTCGCTCCTAAAGCAGCCCTTTATCTTTTCTAGCTCTGCATTTGACTGGTTCTCAGAGGCTAAGACCTGTGGAAAGTAATTAAATTAAATCTTTTTTCCTAATGGGATTGAGTCACTGCAGTTGTTATCTCTTTACTTCAGACTTCTCAACATAGAGTCAACTATTTCCTCTTGGATTTCGAGTTTCCTATTTCAATCACAGCACCAATATGCTGCATTTCACCTTCTCATCCGGGCAGTTCCTGTTTGCTTTTTCCAAATTATGACAGGATCCATATTTCTCATACTGATGAGAGATGATCCCTCCTATTGCCTTTTCTTTAAGAACTTCATAAAACCTCCCCAGGTCTGGTTTTACTTACCATAACCATGTCTCACTCTTCTCTGGGGCATTTGGCTTGATACTTGCTGTAGTGCTGGCACAGAGAGAGGTTACAACCTCCTTTCAGACAGTTGTAAAGTTCTTTTGCCCCCTTTCATCACTTCAGCTTTCCCAGGGAATCCTCCTGCTGTACCTTGAGTCACCAGTCCCAGTACAGGTCATTTAGAGTCACTGCACATTTATCAAAGGTAAATGGTGCAATTTAAGTTTAACATAATTGAGACAAGAAGGGGCTATTCATCAATTGCTAATGGTATCACCAGGCCAACAAGTGCCCCTGGAAATGCTTATGAAATCATTTGCCACCCTCAGGAGCCAGAAAATTTCCAACTCTAAATAAAAATCCTATGTTATGTCTTAGGAGCATGTGTTGATCATCCCCTGCCTCTGTTACAGGCCAGGCACACTTTATTGTAAAAGAAAAAGTGTTCAGAAAACACATATTAAAACCAGGGCAGAAATATCCCTATTTTAGCTGACCTTTTAAGAAAAATGAAGATTTCCATGCACAAGAATTCTAAAATCTAGAGACTCAAATGTGTGTGGTGGAGGAAAAATAGGGGAGAGAGGCAATCAACAAAGATCTTAAAATTTTTTTTTAAAGTGAAGAAAAAAGCTGTTCTCAGCATCTACTGCAGAGTGGCCTTGTTATCTTCGGGGCTGGGCACTACAGGGGGGAAGAGGCTTATCCATCCTGGTCTGCATTCACAGTGTTACTGGTATTCCTGCCCAGATCAAAGCATCAGTTCTCAGTTATGGGATGGAGTTATCAACAGTGCCCAAAGCAGGAGGTAACTAGAGACAAGGCCAGGCTGGAACACACTTGTCCACAATGAGTTTTCCTACGTTTTGAATCTTCTTTTTCCATTGCAGAGCAGAGATGAGCCTGGTAATTCAGAGAACAGTGCACAGGAACACATCAGAGGAAGGCAGTGGCACTTCCTCTAGCAGGGGAAATAGATTCAATGTGCATCATCCAACCTAAATTTTCCAACTTGTCTCTGCACAGCAGAAAGAACCCAAGCATGTAAATCCCCTCATAATGCAACCTGAATCTTGGAGTCCTTGTTTCATAATTTATCAGATCACATTTTGACTTGCAAGAAGTGTCCAAATTGTGGGACTGGTAGAGCTGCAGCTGCCTTGGCATGCAGCACTTGTGATTTCAGTCCATCAGTGATCACTCAGGAGCCACTCAGCAAAGTGAATAAGAAAAGGTCTGGTGTAATTGACAGTAAAAGGCCTCTGAATTGAGTTACTCCTGCTTTTCCTTTTGAGGTTTCTGATTAGAGTGCAACTGCTGCTCAGTAGCAGTCTTCAACAAGACTACTATTTTTCCTCATACATGTATTTTTGGTTTTCTTATGCCAACGTTAGCCAGGAGCAGCTCAGTCATTTCAAGGACTCGGTGCTGCATAGGCCCCTCCTGTTTGTAATTAAGCTGTTATTTCACAATTCCTAGTGCTCATCTGGCTTTACTTTAGCAGAAAATATGGCTGTTGAATTAGAAATCATTGATAGCAACAAATAGGATAAGGTTTTAATTTGTCAACTGCTGTTCACTGGGCACAGGAATTGTTTCGACTTTCTGAGAGATTTCACACAAAGTTCAGGAGCCAAATGCGCAATGGGCAGTGCCCCAGACAGGCAGCACATCACTGTGCTAGTGCAAGTGCCCCAGCAAAAAGCTTAGATGCAATTAAAGAAGGGGCTGGGTCACAACAGAGTGACAGTGAAGGACGAAGACATGTCAGGCTGGGAGAGACACTGAAACTCTGGCACTTCACCTGCACTTACAGCATATTCCTTTATGTGGATTTCAGGCAAAGCACAGTAAAAGTTTCCTTTACAGCAGAGGCATTCAGGTAGAATGAATAAAGAAGATAAATTGTCTTTTAGAAGGATGGGAGGGTTTCCAATATGCATAACAACCTTTATGGTTTTATGTCAAGCAGTAGTGGGGTGGGGGGGAGAGTTCTCTGCTATGGGATCTTTCCTGAAAGGATATGATAGATGATTAGGTGCACAGAAAGCTTCAATAGTATATATGTGAAAAGTTCTCCCTGCAAGGGTTCATTGTAAAACAAATGTGCTGCTTTAAGGATAATGGCATGGTATTATTTATGTAGACAGTTCCAGCAGTTCCCAAAGAGAAGTAAATGCTGTAATCATACCCATAAAGGCCTGCCTGCTTGCTTGCACATTATTTGGCATTAATTTTAGTACAGAATAATTATCAAAGGAACATTTGGATTTATTATCTGTAAAGGCAATTTTAAATGAGGTATGAATTCAATACAGTAAGTGTTCTCTCAGCAGTGTGAATCCAAAATAGAGTCGTTGTCTTTCACCCGCTAAGTCAAGCTGTGCTTGGGCATATGGAGATTTTCATAATATATTCCATTCAAGAATTAGAAAGCTGTAAATATTTGTGAAAGCAATAATCAGCAACTGCTTCTGAGGGCAGCAGCAATGTACTGAAGGATTTTGAAATGAATCCCTAAAGTTAGTGATCCTGCTTTGGATGCTGAAGCCTTGGCTTGGTTTAAGGTCTTTTTGGGGAGAGAGTGAGGCAGGAGAGTGAGGTGTTAAAACGCTGAGAATGTGGCTGTGAGACAAGAGCCTGAGTTAACACTTCTCAGTACCATGATCACCTGCAGTGAAACGTTCACCTAAAGTTCCAGCGCTTCCATTTCTCAGCTTCTAAAAGTAAATGGCTTAGGAGATGGTACAAGCCATCTGTAATGCTGCAGACTGTGGGTTTTATTGGGCTATTTTTGTTCTCACTGGACTAAACTCTGCTCCTGGTTTGCTAGATGGCAGAGAAAAGAAGTGTCCTTTTCCATCTGCCCAAGACAAGTAATTTATTTTGCTCTTCAGGATTGAAATGTGCTTTATGCCCTCATCACCTCAAGGCTTGACAGTGCTGTAATGGGAATTATACAGTGCTAACCAGAAAAGCCACGTTCAAGAATCAAGTCAGATCACCCCCCTTTTTGATTCTTTTTGATTAGAATAAGCCAGCAGAAGCATAACTTACCTTTGCTTTGTACTCTAATGCCTGCACTGGAACCCATGTCATTATGTAAATACTGCAGGTATTTCCAAGTATTTCCTTTTAGGTGAGTTTTCAGCTGTTGCTTCTCTTTCAGTGATCCCCTGGAAGTGGGAAGAGCTCTTAGAGAGAGCCAGTGGAGCCTGCTCTGATCTTTCTCCTGTCACTGTCTTTCAGTTTGTGAGTCTGGCTGGTTTTGAAGATCTGGTAGTCTTCTGTCTGTACAACTGTTTCATTTATTTAGTTATCTATATATTTATTTAATAGGGATGGTAGATTGTCTGGGCTGGCAAACCTTACCCCATAAGGGTGAAAAGGGCTTGAGGGCAGTTTGCAGAGAGGATAAGGGAAATTGATACTTAGACAGCTTCTGGGATGGAAATATAAAAGCAATAGAAAAGCTTAAGAGAGACAGATTAGGCAGAGAAAGAATGAGAATGGCACTGTGTCAGGAAGGAGTACAGGATTCATGGCACCATAAAAAAGTAGTAGAGCAGATTTTCATGTGGTGTAACATGGGGCTGTGACCGTTCTGATTTTCACCAGGTAAGGATCCCTCTCACTCCTTGCACAGGGGCTGGTGGGCTTGTGTAGCTGAAAAATGTCCTGCTGCTCAGTGAGCACCAGTGGCACCGATGCAGAAGTTACAGGGGGGTGTCCAGTCACCAGCACTGTGCTGGAGGTCAAAATTAGATGATCATAATTTTCCCCTCTAGCTTTAAAATCTATTAAGAGCTATTTTACGATGCTGATCATTTATCACCGCACCGCAGACTCCAAGACCAGGACCACCATGATATACTTCATAGTTAATTTATTTCCATTAGTTCACAGCTAAACTTCATTTAAAAGAATTTCTAGAAGTTGGATTATAAAAGAGAAAACCTAGAGATTTTCCAGTGTAGAACTGTTGGGAGGGGAGAAAAAAAGGAATTTCTAGAGCTGTGAGTTGGTGTGGGGTCTCGGAGGCAGATGTTTGAGACTTGGTGGTGGCACCGATACCCTGTTTCCCAGGAAATTATAAGGAAGATTAACATTTGTAGGCAGACATCTGCTCAAGGCTGGTTCAGTATGGCTCCCTTCATGGCTGAAGCTTTGCTAATGAAACACCTTTTACAGCAAGGACTGAGATACACTTTAATTATTTTCTATTTGTCCTTCTAATGGGTAATAGTAACTGTTCCTGAAAACAAAGCATGTCCTGCTGCTTCTGCAAACCTGTCAGAGCTGACACACACCCTGTCCCTCAGTCTGCATCATCCCAGGTGAATGGTGACAGAAATGGGCTCTGCTGATGAAAATAGGAGAGAAGTGACTTGGTCTGCACCTGGTGCAGAGAGGGAATGGAGGCAGAGGTGGTGGAGGACAAAAGGAGCAACTGCTTGCACCATTTTCCCTGTTTTAAAAATTGCTCCCTTTCTTCTCTTTTTACCTTTTCTCCTGTCTTGACCTTGCCACAACATGGGGAAAAAGGGATCCTTGGAAAAGTGGCCTGGTCTTCTCCAAGGGCTGCTTCAAGCACATGTGCTTCCAGAAACCAGATGGGCTTAGTTGAAGCTTAAATCTCACCATACATTCCCAGGACACAACTGTCCCACAGAAGGATGGGGAAGTTCTTCTGATGATATAGGAAAAGGTTAACATTGTTTTTGCACTTTTGTACATTACAGTAATTTTTTTGTCCTGAGAACTTAATCTTCTACATTAAATTAAGACAAATAATCCTCTTGTCACTATAAAAATAATTATCACAACTTTCTGAAAAGAACATAGGAAATAAAAGGTTTTTTTAACCCCCAAAACCAACAGCTTTTCTTTCCAGCATTATTTTAATGATTAAAACCATGTTAGATTTAAAGTTGCAATTAAGATGAAAGTACAGGAATGACCAGATTTATATTTTTGACATATCTGCTGTTGGTGGTGCAGCTAATAGGTTCCACAGACACTAGTACTAATTGGTCTAAGACCAGATAAAACCAGATTTTCTTTCATGCAGACATTAAAAAGAAAAAAGAAAAGGAAAAAAGAAATATGTAGAGAGTAAAATCACCTTGGTTTTCAAGCATAACAACTCCAGAGACAAGGAATCAACTCCTCCAGGTCTCATCTCACTATTGAATGTTCTCTCCTGATTTCTGTCATCCATCCAAGCTCTTCCTCCTCCAGCCCAGGCTGGTGCACCAAGCACTGAAAGAGTCCCAGTGGGAGAGGAAGCAATGACCCTTAATCAGTAATATCCCTTTGCATCTCTAAGAATTAGCACTATTTTTAGTAGTTTTCCTCGCAAGAATTACTTATATTCCTGTGCTTTTTGGCAGAGATCCATTAACCAAATGTACTTTGATGTCAGATGTATGATCACTACAAAACACAGCTGAACTAACATGACAAGGTTGCTGATTGCTAAGACACACAGGGCCAGGGTTTTAATCCCTGCTGGAGGAAACTCTACTCCCTGTGCATTTTCTGCATTGGGACCATAAGTCCTTAATGGAGCTTCCCAGTGCAATTCCCAAAGGGGACCAAAGCTGAAATCTCTGTGCTGGCTCCAGCCCTGGCTATAAACAGGGCTACTCTCAGATTAGCCAAGGCCTGAGTGCTTGTGTAAATCAGGACAGCAGGAATTGACCCAGTATTTGTAGAGTGCCTTTTCAACTGTAAAGTTTATTTTCTCCTATAAACTCTCCTGTTTTCCACTGTTAAACAACAAGGATTTTATTTCACTGTTACTAATCATAGCAGCAATTTCTCATCAGTCCTGAAAAGCATCCTGAGATCAGTTCTCTTTGCTCACACAGTCCTTGCCTTGTGAAAGGGCTGAGGGGAACAGATTTGCACAGTGACTCAACACGTGTTGTCCTTTCCAGTGTCAGGATGCCTTGGTTTATTCCCCAGCCGTGGCTAATGATGTCTCCAACATCATCTGCACAGCTCTGGGATTTGTTTGTTTGCTTGTTTGTTTACAGCAGCAGCTTCAACAACAGGCAGGAGCTGAAGCATCACACAGCTGATGTAAAGAGAGCAAGAGTCTTTTGTAATTCCTTGTAGCTCTTTCAAGTACATCCATTTGTTTGACACTGATGCTGTTGTATGTTTTAACCAAACACACAGGAACAAAGAAGCCAGTCCTGAAGCCTTTGCTTATTCAGTGTCTGAGAAAGGACTTTCAGGCATTCCTTATAGATGTTTAAACTCTTTTAATGTAAATTTGAATTTGAAACCTAAGATCAGTGGGTGTAACTCCCAACCAGAATCTGAAGCCCGACCTGGAGGAGAAAGTTAAATCATCATACTGATGTCTGCTAGTGGAAAGCTCTCCTGAGATATTTTGACTCCCAGGAGAGGATGCCAGCTTTGTACTCCAATTTGAAGATATTCCTAAGCCTGGTCCTGCAACTTTAGTAAAATGAAGGATTGAGTGGCAATATTCACATTGCTATTGTGCAGAAAAGTCTCTAAATGTAGAGGTACATTTCCCTCCCTCTCATGCCATCATCTACTATCTCCTATGGTTTTCTGTTCATGTGATTCCACTAATTTACTGAGCTGATGTCCTTTGATATAATTTCAATCCATCATAGACTCTAAACATCATGGGTTTGCATGTGTTCTACTCCTTTGTTTTTTAACTAGATGTACACAAATGAATACTGACTTCAGGCCTAATACCCGATTTACACAGATGCAGATGGGTTATTATGCCTTTAATTTGCAAGCATGGTTGATATAATTAAAGACATTTGTGCTTTTTAGCCACACAATTGCATATGGCTTTTTAAAAAGAATGATCCTCCTGAAGGATTTTTCCCCACTAATGAACATAATGATTGAACATCAGGTACAGAGCCATTCTGCAGGCAAGAGTATGATATTATAGTAAAATGAGGTATCTCATATGGGTTGGTAGTTGCATGTTTGAATATAGCAATACTACCAAACAGACTTGATTTTTGCTGACCATTCTGACATACTGTCCTTTCTTTTTGGTGATGGAGGGGAATGTACAGGAGGACAAATATATAATAGTCCATAAATATTACACTCTTCACTTAAGTGATCTTTCCAAAAAGTAAAAACTTTCCTAAAAATGCTTTAATACCATATAATATATTCCACTTCCTGGGTAAAAGCAGGAACAGTTTAAAAGTTTCAATAATTTTATGTAGAATATTCCTGAGCAAGTCATTTGTATGCTGGATTTCCACTTGATGCAATATGAAACCACAGAGATACCTTATCATACTCTGAAAGCTGACATTATTAGGCACTACTGGAAATATTGCAGAGCTTTGCATAGTAAAGAACAGTCAGCCAAGTAGCTGGTGAGTGTCCTGTGTTTTTCAACACAGACACCTTTGCCACTTCAATATTATTAGAAGTTCAGGAGACAAGAATCTAGCCCATAATATTTATATCATTTTTAAGTGTCGTGGGGAAAAAAAAATCCAAAATGGAAAGGAAAACAAGAAGCAATCTAGCTGGGAAAGCTCCAGGGCCTCAATACTTGCATGCTGTCATTTTTACCACAGTCAGAGTTTCTTTTAATGAGGGGCTGAGCAGACAGACAGAGGGGTGTCTCTGCTTTGGAGAAATTACAGACTAATCTGATCTACCAGGTGTCATCTGTCCCCACACAGCAGAGCACTTCCAGGGGGTGATGGCACAGGCAGTGACCCCAGCACAGGGACACTGCTAAATACCAGAAAGGTGCCTGCCAGTACCTTGGTTAACACAGAGGACTCACTTCTCACCATATCCACTGCTGTCAAAACACACCATAATAAAAAATTAGGGATAATCTTTAAACCAGCTGGTTTTCATGCAAGATGTGGGTTGGTTTTGAGGTTTTGTCTTCCTGCTTTGTGTAAAACTTGGTATTTAAATTGTGGCTTCATTAGGGAAGGTTGTACTTTCAGATACTTCTTGTTTTCAGATAAGATCTCAAGATTTTCTGCCTGGTTTTCCTGAAGCCTTTGGAATGGGATAGGATTTTCACGTGGAATCAGAAACAGTGTTTAGGTAGATTTTAAAATAATTGGTTTTAAAACATTTCCCAGTCGCTGAATCCTTTGCTTGCAGGTGACAAGAAAACACTTCTTTGCTGGCAGTTTACTGCTGTTTTCATGGCTTTGTGAATCTAAGCTTTAATTTTTCTTCCCATTTGTGCTTATGTCCAAAGGCGTTGAAGTTGAACTATTGTAAAATTAATTGCATCGGGAAACACAATGTTATTTTTCTCCCATCTCTGATGTTCATATTGTAACTGAGGGAGAGAAAGAGATGGAAGGGGAGGTTTTCTGAATGTTGTAGTAGGCAAGCTGCTTGTTTCCTTCACTGATAAAGAGAGGGATTCCTTCAAAGTGGAGTAGAAAGATGTCTTGGTGCTTTGGCTGTGAATAACATCACACACAGCTGCACCAGGAGCAGAGTCAATATCATGCTTTGTGGCCACTGAGTGCCTGGGAATGAATGCTCTGTGATCACGTTTAGAGGGGGCTGAACCACATCTAAACAAGCAAAGGAGTTTTATAATCTGAAAACTCTAACCTTTGCAGAATGTCTTATATATTCTGCACTAATAAGAGCTGCAGTAAAAAATGGCTCTGAAGATTTACACCGACATATAAACACATATAGATGCAAATGTGTACAAAGCGCAGTGGAAGAGGGGAGGTAGATTTAGATGTGAATGCAAGAAGGAAAAACTAAACACAGTTGGACTGTTGTAGCCAGAAAATGAATTAGTACTGCACTTTTCTGCCAAACACAGAACATGCTCCTCATTTTTAATTGTCTCCTGAGCTGCGGATATAGAGCTAAATAGATGTGATAAAAGGTCAGTGGTTTCAAGCTCCACACTGAAACAATAAAAAAAAGATAGAACTAATTGTTCTGAGACCTTTTGCAGTTCATAAGAAGGACAAAGAAGACAACTTTGGTGTGGTAATTCAGACCTTCTCCTGCCTCATGGAGTTTGGGGATGTATTGCCCTTTTTCTGTCCCACAGAGGAGTAGATTTCTTCCTCACCTAAAAATTTATGAACTCTTTGCTCAAACACTTTCCAGGCAGGACAGGAGGTTACAACAATACTTCTAAACTTCAGGTGATTTGCAAATTTACCCATTTTAATTATCGGATTCTCCAAACTTTCATTTCTCTCTTGGGACTTGCTGTTACCTCAAAATCTCATAAGTCCCATTCCTCTGTCAGTAATGAAGTAATGACAAAACTACAGGGGGAAAAAACAGAAAAAAAGCAGTGCTGTGAAAACAGTGAAGGGGCAAAGTCCACTTAAGTTTCTGAGGCTATAAACTATAAATACAAATATAAATATTAGAATTTACCCTCTCTGCAGACAGATTTACCTCCATCTGCAGAGGTGATCTGGGTAAACCATAATCTGATTCTTCCACTTCCTTCTTGAGGGCCCAAATGTCCTTTCCTTGATGACCTTCTCGGAGGGTCAGTCTGCCTCGTGCCAGCCTGTGCAGTGGCCTCCTCACTGCTCCGTGACCTCCCTCCCTGATATTAAGCTTTCCCCTTTCTGCTGCCTCCCCACAGGGGCTTTCTATCTTCCCCTTCCCTCCTCCAGCTTGCTCCCATCCTTCCCTAGGCACAAGTGATTAGTGTTTTGATCTTTGGCAGGAGTGGTGATGACAAATATCTCGCTCTGTTCCACCTTCCTGGCGCTGGCGGGAGCTCCCTGATGTCCTGCTGGGCTGCAGCTCCTCTTGGTGAGCTGCCAAGGAAGAGTAAGCTTTGGTAGACTCTGTGTCAGCTCCACAGCAGCACTCTGGGCTTGTTCTGCTCCAGACTACTCCTAATAAATATGATTTATGAGGGCATCTTTTCCAGGATGGCTTTGAAGAAATGATGCTGATGTCTATATCTATCACACACAGTGTGGGTTGAATTTTTTTGGCTTTTCTGGTTTTTTGGTTTTTGGTTTTTTTTTAATGTTAGACATCTTTGTGGAACAAATACACGATTTTCCTCTTCTTTCTTTTTTAAAGTGTGGTCAGATTCCTTGGATTAAATTTCAGCATTACCATAAAGTATTTCACATGTGCTGTGTAGTGTTGCAGTGGTGTCATACTGAGATAAAGTTACAGAAATCTGAAATCAAGAAGTTTTTTATTTATTTTAAGAGCACCTCAAAGTCATCCTAAAGTTAGGAATCAGACAGAAGGTATATCCTCAGGAAAAGGAGCAGACATTTCACTGCAGTCTGTTTATTCCTATTTTTTTGCAAAATAGTCCTCTTTTCACCTTAATAAATAGAAGAATTAATGAAAGGTTTTTTTGACACCCTGGCTATTACTTTTATATAGCCATCAAAAGGAAATGTGAACAGGATTGACAATTTCATTTATCTTTGTGATAGGAATGCAAAGTAAAGAATTTGTAGCAAGTTGTGTGCGCATCATAATAAAAGGGCAGCAAGAAACCCTTTTCCAGCCAGTGCAATTTATTTACCTCTTTTCAAAATCAGCTTCTTATTGTGTGCCTACAAATCTGCCTGCTCTGAATACGCATTCAGAGAGAAAGAAAACAGGACAACTCTGAAAGGATATTACATAGGAAATTGCAAAAAGTACTTCGTAATTAGTTGGAAAGTTCTGTCAAATTGGACAGTACATTTTTGTGCATTTCAATAAGGTATAAAAATGCACTGGGCTGATGACCATGGAAAAGGGAAGCCAGCGTGAGACTAGTGAGGTCCACTCCTGCTTTCAGCAGCACCTGTGAGCAGCTGTCCACCCCCAGTGAAGCTGTGACTGCCTGCAAAGGCTCTCGTCTGCAGAGGGTCAAAGAACAGAGGAAGTGATGACCCTGAGGCAAAATTGGTTCATATGTGCTCTGATTAGATACTGTTATGTGAAAAGCAGCATAAGATGAAGGAGCTGAAATTCAGTCTTTGAAGTCCACCTTCTCCTTCTCCATTGTGCCCTGAGGATGGAGGTTATAAACCAATGTGTGTGATCCCACTGAGTCTAAACCACTGTTTTAAAATATACAATTTTAGTATAACAATTTGGAATAAATGACCCAAACCTGTCTGCCCCACCCTGCTGTGTCCCACCCAGCCAGGTGCACTGGGTGTGTTGACCCTCACTGCTGCAGGCAGGGGCTACAGCTTCACACGTGTATCTGTGTGACACTCCTGGCTCATCCCACGTTGGAAGGAGGCCCTAGTGGGAATTCAACAATATCAAGTGCCCTGAAAGCCTTTTCCTGGTAAGATGGTTGGGTAAAGAGGCCATTCAGTTCCATGAGAAGGCCTCACACCCTCTGCACTTACCAATCATAACAAATGTCAATAATAACATTTACACAAAAAGTATAAAAGGCAGAATTTGTTACAGGAATGGAAGAAAAATTTACTTCTTGGGTTGAGGGGAGAAGCATCACCAAAGGTTTAGAAATAATTGATTGTGGGCAGAAGCAAGGCAGGTTTTTCAAACACAAATGCTATAGTGCCCATCGAGCACCTGCCAGAGAATTTCAGATAATCAGCCATGAGAGGTGAATCATGACAATGAGCAGCTGGGAGAAAATAACAGACTCTCTGTGCCACTCCAAGCTGGTGTTTCCATAATGTCCTAATCAAGGAACGGATCCCCATTACTGTTTAATTAAACCAAAGGTTTATGGGGTTCTTTGTCCTGAAGATATGATACACTCCCTACACAGAAGAGCGTTAAAACTAGACTCACAAAACCTCCATTCCAAAGGCAGGGATAGACCCAAAACCATTGTTGAATCCAAGAAAAAGTGGCTTCTTGGCATTCAGTTTGGCAGCTTTAGCATGTGGTATCAGGAACACCTTCTTCCTTCCCTCTAAACACCAGCACAATAATAATTCTTCAATAGAAACAATGCTGCATTTTATGTGCTTTCTCAGTCTGGCATTTCCCTGAATTTGCAAAAATCTGACAAATCTAACCAACCGTTAAAATGTGTAATAACAATGGTAACAAAAAAGCCTGCTTTGAGGGAGCATACACAAGCAAATGCAGATGATGAAGAAATGTAAGTAGAATTTCTGACTCCTGATGAAGAGATTGAATAATTTGGTCAGACAGTTTTAGTAATTCATCATTTATTCATTAACTTGTACTGTAGCATACTCCTATTTACTTGGAGTGCAATGGCAAAGTACAGCTGCACAGAATGTAGGCAGAGAGCTAGATAAAGGATAGTTTTAGGACAGGTGGTATCCTAGATTTGTAAACAGATATTTCTATAATTAACAGTGGATTCACCACATCCAAAACATTCATTTGTGTAAAGTGCCCTCATATATTATCAGGATTATACTAAAGCCTATACTAAACTTTGGAGAAGTCATAAATAACATGGACATCTAATATATTTGGAGAATAAAAGATGCATCATTAGCTGAATTTTTGTTTTAACAGCTATGGTATCAAATTTCATGAACTACAAAGGTGATTTTCAGTCTGTGTGGAATATCGTGTAAAATTTTCTGTGCAATACAACTCAATAGCACAGAAAGTTGTAGCCCAAACACTTGCTCAGTATTTTTGGAAGCAGCTCTGTGTCAGAAGTGCAGTGTTTTTTTCTACCTGAGTAAGCCACAAGTTCAAGTGCAATCAGGTGAACATTTTAGTCTTAGCTTAACCTCTACCATTAGACAAAGAGTCTGGAAAGCTATCAGCTATTGCTCAGGAAAAGGTCAAAAATAACTGCCATAACTGCCAGCAGCTGTTGCTGGATATATGGGTTGATCCAAGTACAGCCAAAACAACAAAAGATATCTTGCAAGAAAAAATAAGTAGACATGACATCATCTTAAAAACTTAAATCGTTGTAGTAGTTACATTGGAGGAGAAGTCTACCTGCTTTTTTAATCATCTCTGGTATAATTAACTTTACACATGAAAAGCTGAGATGTTTTGGAGGCTTTATGAGAGTAGTGCCCATGGGCTGCAGCAACCCAGCCCTGGGGAGGCCAACCTGGCCTCACTGCCCCCGTGTCCCATTTTAGCCATGATGACCACCACCATCTTCAGGCCTCTGGTTTCCAAAGATCTGCTTTTGGCTTGATGGTATCACATTAACAGAGAAACTATAGAAAACAGAAGAGCTTCATGATACAAAAAAAAATGTTGCTTGTTCTTATCAGGATTTTCAGTAATTATTAGCTAATGTTATTCACTGCACCCGAGTCTCATTAGCCAGCCAGTCCTGCCTACTTGACTTGGCATTTCTCATCCACAAAACAAGGCCATGAAGTTGGACTTTAAGAGACACCTTTCCTGACAGCAGAAAATGTTTGGTACAAAATCATAAGCAGCAGTGAGAAATCATCACCCATAAGATAAAATGATACTTTGTCAAGCAGATAGTATAATCCTGGTAATCAGGTTAAGATGAAGCATGGAAAGGTTTTTATTTGAAAGCCAAGTAGGAGTTTCCCATTCAAAGCTTTCTGTGAAATTATTGGGGGTATTGTTTATAGCAAGAGCCACGTGTGTCATCCAGGAAAAAAACACAGAAAACATTTTGGTGAGGTTTTGGTCTCAGAGACACATCTGGGTAGTCCAGGCAGTGCAAAGGAGCCCTTTTCCAATGCAGTGACTGTCCCCAGAGGGTTGTTCTTTGTGCCCATGCCTGTTCCCTCGTGCCAGGAAGGCAAGGTGTGCTCAGTCCCGTGTGCCGTGGCCGGTGCTGGCACCGAGGAGCGGGACTGGTGCGCCTCACTGCCCAGGTATGCAAGAGTGCTTCTGACATTTCTCTCCATTTGTCAGAACAACCATCTGGCCAACGGGCTTGTTCTGAGGTGTAAAACACAGCTCAGAGAGGCTTCATTGCCAAGGAAGATGCAGTAAAAATAGGTAAGCAGAAAACGTTCCACGTAGAGCTTCCATACGCAGAATGGTAATGGTGGGGAAACAGGCTGAACTTCCACACACGGTGGCTTAAGTTGGAAGCAGTGGAATAGACTGTAAATGCACACACAGCTCTAGGAAAAATACTGATTTTGCTGGGGTAGAAAACCCTAATCAGTGCTTGGAGTTTTCCTCTCAGTGTTCACCTGCTAACAGTGTTGTGGCTGAATTTGTCCTGGTTATCACAGCAGTTAACACCTTCATAACTTCTTCCCAATTTCCTCCTGAAAACCTGAACTCCACAGTACCCAAAACTAGTGAGTGGTAGCAGGATCGCTGCTGCATGCAAAGAGCTCTAAGAGAGAACAGATATTATAGTCAACTTTATACAGGATTATCAGGATTATCTCCTAAAACAGATCAAAATAAGGCAGACCTTCTGAACAATGGAAATCTCTATCTCTAACTAGCAGTGTAGTCAATTTATTTAAACAAACATCTATTTTTACATAGCAGATTAATCTCAGATTATTGAAGTAAAAGCCTTAATATTTAAGCTTCTCTAAACATTTGAATTCTAGAATGTTTACAGAGTTGTTACCATTTACTTCAAATACCTTTCTGCTTATGATTTATTCTGTGGCTAATCAAATACATACCTTTATCTTCTTCCTATCACTGCACTATGCTGGAGGCAGGTGCTGATCTGAGCAGGCTGCAGGTCCCTGGGGCTCGGGCAGGACGTGCCTGGGCACATCTGGGCTGGAGCTGCAGTCCCCCAGCACCGTGACCACTGCCCACCGGGCAGCTGCCCTGAAATGCCTCACAAATGTCAGCCCTACAGCCCGAGTCCCAGAGACCAAATTAATTCCGAGCATGCTATGAAGTCTCTCCTTTCCAATTCACCTGGATACCTGCCTCTGCCTTTGAATGACTGCCTGCAGTGAACTGGACACGACTGAATTACAGCTTGAGAAATAATCATCCTGCTCAACATTCTTCACCCTGTAGAAGGTCTAAATCAGAGAAAAATCACATCTGAACATCAGGACTCTCACCCAGATAAGAGACAAGGCAGGGTGAAACATATTTATGTGTCTGAATTTTGGTATCTATGTGTTATTACCTAACTTTGCCTCCTGACAATCATTAGAGCTTTCATAGAAGGAGCACCTGAAGTCAGACATGTGCCTATCCCTGACAGGAGCCACTTTGAACAAATGTGTGTTGCAGTTTTATTCTAAAACTCTCCAAATAGAACTATTTGTCCCTGAAACACTTTGTTAGAATTATTTGCTCACCTCTAAAGATTCATTCAATGAAGATATTTTGTCTCAGATTCTTCCAGGATGCTTTTGCAAATTAATTGCTGGGACTTGTGTATTTCTGCTGTGGTCATTATCATTATTTTAAACTAGCAAAACCTTATTGAAATTTTTGTAAAAGTTAAACTCTCCAGAGTGTTTCCGTGAACCCATCTTCCCAGACTTTCCATTGGCAATACCTCTTCTGAATATTGGGCTTTGTCTACAGCCAGTATTTTCTGCCCACTCTCTTTACACCTGACAAACTCCTGTCTGCTGAAAATTATTAGTTATCGCTCTGTAATGCACAACTTCTAATCCACACCTACCAAATGCTGCTGAGGTTGGGTTTTGGTGTTCCTTATTAGAATCTGTATAAAGGGATGACCTGCCAGAAGTTAACCAGTTCAGATCTTGGGATAAGGGAGGTGAGAAATTATTATTTTTAATCTCATTTCCCTGAAAACACAGAGAAAAAAACATCATAGTCTGCACATGAAGGATGTGGAATCAAGAAAAATCTGCCTTTTAGTTCCCATCTTCTCTCTTTTGCTTGTGGCAGCATCTCCCCAGGTCTTCTGATGCCACAATCTCTTTGGAGAAGGGGGAGAGACTCCCGTTCCTGCATACTGTTGGTCCTTTGGGGCTGTGCAACTCCTTCTCCTCTGAGAAAAATTGCTTTACATCTGTGCACTGCAGGAAAATTACCCAAGAGAAAATTCAGCACAGCCAGGAGCTGGCTCCAACCTCGCCAGCCAGAAGTCAAGAAGCGGAGAGAGGAATCACTGCCATCCATCAGTTTCTCAGGTCACTGCCTGGAGTGGTCCCTGTTTCCAAGCTCTGAACACAACCCTTCACAGCCGGCTGCCAGCATCTGCCTGACACACCCACTGGCTGGTTCCTTTCATTTGGGGGGATAAGCATCAGTTTTCTGGATGGATTTTTCTTCAGTCTGAGTCCTTCCTACCATGTCCATAAAATGTTAATGTGTCAACAAGCCATAGCCAAACTTCCTCAGTGTCACTCCCCAGTTCAGCACTTACTCCTTACTTACCCACCCATCAGCTGTGCAGCTTTCTAACTCCCACGAGCACTGAGGAAACACCAGCAGGTAACTGATCCCGCCTGAACCAAGCAGTCATTTCAACTCTAATTTAGGAGCCATAGTCTCTAACAGTCCTTCTGAAACAGTGGGTAACGAGTTGATTGACCAACAGACTGGGGAGGTACATTATTAATGAAGGGGTTGTCTGCAAACCAAAAATACATATCCTTTCACATTCCCTTCTCCGTTCCACAAAATCCAGCTGTGATGGGAGGGGTGTGGAGGTGACTCCCTCTCAGTCAGACTGCTGCAGGCTGCCGAGGTGCTCTGCTGGCAGCTCCATCCAGGCTGCTTTCTGCTTTCTCCCCATGCCAGGAATGCTGAGAGGAATGGGAACAGAACAGGGAATCTGGCCCAAGGTTTCTTTTTATTTCATACAAAGAAAAGTAATATAAATGATTAAGTCAGAGCATCTAATTCATCTGTACAGCATGAGGTCAGGTGTTTCACTTGATAAACGAAGACATCGACTTATTAGCCTCGTTTTTGGCAGAATTATTAAGAGCATGTTTACATTCAAGCTCATTAAGACAGACATCTAAAACCAGAAGCATCCAAAATTAATGGATGCTTCTTGAAACTGTTGGCTTCAATGAGTTGTGTTCCATTCTTTTATTAAGTGGATAGGTTTTTGTGGTTTAGGCAGAGAGCAGATGAAGACAATTCCTTAAAAATAAAAATACAGTCTTGATCCGTAAAGGAAAATTAATTGAATACTTAGAAGCCTTTCTGTGCATCAGCCCACACATAGTGTGCTTAATACAAGATACTTGTACCCAATATGACTTTCCATGTTGTATGTGTTTTATATTTACCATAAATTCTTGTCCTACTTGAACTTTTCTTTTCTTTGCACTCTGATCTTTTATGCCCTAGAATTAAATGGAAAGATGGGATTTCTGTACATTTCCTGATTACACTGATTTAACAAAGGTCATGATTTTGGCTTTAACAGCTAGCCAGATTCACACTGTCAACATCTTTTCTCTTGCTGTCTCACTCACCCATGATTCAAAGACGTGGTATGTTGACATGCTATGGACTCAAACCCTGAACTGCCAGCTGCAGTAACTCACATCCATTTGGAGTATTCCCTTATGTTCTCACACCTTAAGTGGTATTTATAAAGGTATTTAATATAGAAAGTCTTATAAATAATTTAAAGCTCAACCACTCTGAATACCATGTACCTATATATATACTATATATATGTAGAGAAATATAGATCTGTATAAAATAAAAAGCATTGCATGTTAAACAGTTTTTAAAACAGTTGGTCCTGGAAAAGGCCCATAGGTGAGCACAGGAAGGTTACCCTTGTACCTGGGTAGTCATTGTGGTGAGGCCAGGAAACAGAGACCATTGTGCTGCAGAGGATGCTGCAGGTCCTGCTGACTCAGCTCCCTCCCTCACTTCTGCAGGAGCAGATTCCTCTCTGCCATGGTGGCTCATTTCCGAGCTGCCTAACAGCCAAATCAGGAAAACTAATGCAACCACATTCAATCAAAAAATTTTCTAGTACCTTTAGCTTCAACTCTTGACCAGGGGGATGCAAAGCATGATTTTTTAACAGCAACTTTTTTTTCTTCCAATAGTTTATGACATATTTATTATTTAAAAAAAAAAGGATAGTAGAATAAATCAGTGCATCCTAAGCAAATAAAACTCACTTCCACACCTCTAGTTAATCAGGCTTTATTTGCTTAGTATCTGTGATGTTACAGTAATTATACTAATTCTCCAGTCATTCATTGAATCTCTCTAAAAGAACTGGGTAGATGTGACATAAATTTCTAATTATTTAGATTTTTCTAGCTTCGAACTGGTGGAGAGCCTAGCATGATGTGATCCTGGCAACGCAAATAAAGTAAAGGAAAGGAGAAAGAGTCAGCTTTTTTACAAAGTTAAGCAAACTCTCCAGTTTTACACATGGAAAACATGTATTCTTCTTTATAATATTGCACATATATCTCCTCACCCTTTACATTTGGAGATTGTTGAGACATTTATATTGCATCTCACAAAGAAACATTTGCAGAACTGAGGCCTAAACGTTTAATAGTTCACTGCAGATCTTGGCTGATCTGTTGTTTTCTTACATGGATTTATTTCCATATGAGGTACTGAGAGTTCTTTGAGGTCAAACACATGTCAGTTTTCTACATGGGAGATGTTACTAATTTCTGTGAGCCCAGTAGAAAATATAAGGTATTGCTTAACTCAGTGCTGTTCTCTCCTGGACTTAATGTTGGTTTTTAGTAATGTTTTTTGTAGCGTTCTTTTTTCAGTCTTTGCTAATAGTATTTTGTTTTCAATTCCCCAGTAGTTATACTGCTTTCAGAATGTGAGGAATCAGGATGTTGATAAACAATTGTTAGAATTATTTTGTAGACCCAAATATGGTGTGTATTGAGTTTTGCCAATGTGTTCATCTCTTTCAAAAGATGATTATATTACTTCTTACCCAGAAGAGGAATAAATGTTAACTTATAATCTATAAAATATTATTTTATAATAATACAAGGTATTGCAATATGGTGATTTAATATACTTTATACAGATTCTGGTGTAAGTTAAACATAAACACATCACTCAAAGGGAGTAATCACAGTGTATAGGTAGAGACACTTTACAGGCAAACAATACTCACCTCCAGACTGTCAGGCACTTCTGGGACATCTTGGAGTTAAGTTTTTCATGGTAATGTTGAATTTTGGCTGCTTCCCTGTATTTAGCATACTTCTGCAAAGCAGGGTATTTTCTGTAATTCCCAGGACTGAGCTGAGTTGGCTTTTACTCTGCTCTCTGCCTCCAGGTGATCCATCTCATTCAAGCTCTTCCCAATAAATTTACCAGATCCCTTTCGTATGCAGGGGTTGCACTGAGCAGTGGAGGATCAGCAGCTCCCATCTGCTGCAGGATGAGCTGCCAAATGGCAACCTCACATGCTGATGGACCTGACAGATTTTTACATGTTGTCTTCTCATGCCATCTTATACTCCTGTCTGTTAGGCAGCCAGCAACATGTCTTTTATTGAAACAGACTATATACCATAAATTTCAGATAAATTTTACAGTTTGGAATAATCTGATTTTCTGACTGCCCTTGGTTTTACTGTAAGCATGATGTACTAGAACATGAGATTTCGTTGCATTATTATGAATATATGTTGCCTTCTCTTTCCATATGTTCTTGCATAAGCATCTCATCCTGTTAGATCATTCAACAAAGAATATAAGATAAAAAAACGAAAGTAGAAACTGAAGACAGTGAAAAATGCATTTGGTGCATAAAGTGAGAGCTGTGCCTGGCCAGAATGCAGAAACATGTTTTCTATCTTAATCAGTTTCATGGAAAGTAAAATGAAGCTTTTTGGTGGAAATGTCGCTTGTCCAGAGTAAGGATGGATAAAGCAAAAAGATAGCACAGTCTGACAGTTCTAACCCAGAAATTCCTCATATGAGACCAATCAGTTCTTTCTCAAACACTGTGTTAGGCTTCTGCATATCACCTGGATCCTGGAATAACTTCAAGGCAGTGCAGATGGGAAATAGGAGAGTCATTGTGTATATTGAAAACAATCCAGGCCTTTGAACTTGCAGTTTTTGTGACCTTTTGAAGACTTCTTACGGGAACACAAATACGCTGTCAGTTTGGTTTGGGCCTGATCAGGACTGGAATTTATGGGGTGGGGAGAAGGAAGAAAAAATGCAATTATACCTCTTGATTTGATGTTAAACCAGTGACATTTTAGAGGCAATGAGGCTGGTAGTTGCCAGCCTGTTGTTATGAGCTACCCTGAGACAGAAGCTCCACAGTGAAGGTCACCGTGCTAGAAGCAGAGATGTGAACATTTTATGTCTCTCTCTTCTTGCTTTTTCAGGTTTCTTTACATTCAATATTCACTTCTGCCCCTCGTCTATTTTGTAAAGATATACAGTAATACAGTTTGCAGAAGCCACTCAGCAAGCCACCAGCACTTTCAGGTTCCTGGGGACATACCCTGAGCCCCAGAGCCTGCTGGAGCCCTGCCTGTGAGCTGAGAGTGGCAGCACTGCCAGATCCACCACAGGAGGAGAGGGCCAGGACTGCCCTCCATGTCCACAGCAGTCGTGTGCAAAAACATTTACTTTCTGTCACTAGAAGCAAAACTGGCCCCCTGTGACTATGAAAATATGTCAGCCTAATGAGAAAAATGAGACAAAAAAAACCCTGACAAAAATCTAAGCACAGAGTGTTGAACAGGACTTGTTTCTGCCAGAGGATTTAGGGCACAGATGAACGTTGCTTAAATGTGGTAGGAATACCACGTCACATCAAGTAGGTTACTGTGCTTTTGCACCAACTCAAAGTATAGCCCATCATATATGCTTTGTGTGTGTAAAACTGGATTTTTTGCAGCTTGCTCCTTTCCAAAGATGCCCTGCACTGTTTTAATTTCTGAATGGATTAACTCCAAACAGTGGGGTATGAATTAAAGGCTCCTCAAGCAGCCATTAGAAAGTATTTTGGTTATTCAAATAATGGAGCTGCTAGTGATTTAAAAAAAATCCAGGGAGAAATGTTCTTAAATGTCATCAGCTACACAGTGCTGGAATCACTTCAGGGATTTCATGAGTTGCTATAAAACATGGTCCAGCAACATCAAAAGAGGTCTGCCACTACCAGTCCTGTGAGTCTCAGTGTCTGCCTAAAGTGCCAGACACTCATCCACTGCTAATTATCCATCTCCTCCTGAGGTCAGTGGTGCTCCTGCATCTCCTATCAAAGGAGGATTTGGGCTGTCAGTGGAGTATAAGAATGGGATCAGAGATGACAAAGATGACTGTCCCTTCAGGAGAAATTCTGCTGGTTTCGTCCAATGGTCCCTTCAGACTCCTTCTGGCTTCCCTGGAAAGATGCTTAGGAGCCAGGAAGGGAATTTCAGAGCTTCTCCCTGCCACCATCTCCTCGGGAATGGTTGAGGGATGAAGTCACATGGATTACGTGAGGAAGTGTCCTGTTACCAGAACAGTGTTTTGGCTTATCCTACAGCAGAGAGAATCTTCTCTACTACAATCAGATTTGGAAGGGGAAAGCTATGGAAATGCCGTAGGATTTCTCCATGAAAACAACCCACTTCATTTTGCACAAGTCTAAAATATTGTTACCTATCTGCTATCTGACTGACAGCTGCAGCAAAAAAATACAGTCATCAGCAAAACACAGCCTTTGCTTTAAGCACCTGAATAGTTTCCCTGATTTCACTGAGAATTGCTGGTGTGGATGATGCTGCAGGATCAGCAACTGCAAAGGGAGATTCTACCTGTGCTACTCCTGCCATTCATCCCCTGTTAGGGGTATGAGTGCAGCCAGGTGAAAGCTTCTGCACTGCCAAAGCCCCTTTTGTTGGCAGGATTGAATCAATAAATGACTTCAAAGATTGTTATGATCCTAAGAGCAAGATGATTTGCACAGAGTACTTGCTAGTGAGTGTAGAGCACAATAGTCCCCCATTATAGTTTTAGTAGAACAGGAGAACATAAAAAGAGTCTTGAATTACTCTAACTTAAGATTGTGAAAAACATGTTTGAGTTCCTAATTCCTTACTTTAATTGAATACAAAGATATGAGCACTTCAATGTTCAGCTGCTACATATAAAATCAAATTTGGAGGGTAATAAATACTGAAAGCTTCATGTTATAAATTAAAAGAAACATTCAAGATAGTACTGTCTTCAATTCAGCAACACTATTGCTAGAATAACAACCTTAGATTTATTAAAATAGAACTAATTTTAGATGCATATGCCTTCCCTTTCATTTTTATTACTTATTTTTATCTCTAAGAAACAAAATTCAACATACAAAGAGTATTTTTACTTTCCCAGCTGTTATAAATTTTCACGATGTAGCAATTTCCAAAGAAATTTTTAAACATCAATTTTAATAAAAACTGGAGTAAAAGTGTTTAAAACATGATTTTCCACTACTAATTTTACATTAAAATTATTTCTGTTTTGATTCTCTTTATCTAATAGGAATTTTCTAATCAATCCTAGTGCAGAGGTCACACAGTCATGGAATTGCCTCACTAGCAGAGGACCCACCTAACCCAGTCTTGGGATTTGACTGAAAGCCTTGTGCTGCTGAGTGGAGTGGCTGCTGGATTTACTTCCTCAGGTATGTCTGTCCTAATGGCCTTTCCCTGCCTTCACGTGGCCTGGTAGGTGAAGAGCTACATGGGGACTCTGCAGTGCTACATGGCTTGAGGCCACATGTGAAAAGAAGGAATGCTTCTTACTTACTGCATGGAGCACACTGAGCTTTTGGGTGCAAAAGCAAAGTGTAGGTGATTATTAGACTATTTCATTTTAATGGTGTTTACTAGTTTTTACAATAAAGGTTTTTTGTGATTGGCAGGGACTGACTCCTCCTGCCTGGGGGGAGGATTTAGGCTCCCAGTAACCAATATGGAGAAAGGCAAGGAAAGTTGTCATAGCCTTGTCAGGGCACTGTCACAGGATTCAGGTCATGGTATGATCAGTAGGAACGGCTGAAAAATGCTCTGAAGAAAAAAGTCTACAGCAGGAAATATTGATTTGATGCAGTTTCAGTATTCTTCAGGATTGTGTGAGTTTTACTGAAACTTCCTGATGGAAACCTTGCAGGAGGGTTTTCCTAGCAGGAAGCCAGCAGACAGCAGTGCCCAACTGCTTAAGCCTCCAGCAGTGTGTCTGATCAGACAGGGAGTCAGTTAGCTGGGGAGATAAGAGACTAGCACCCATTTAAAAACTGGTCTGATTTAGTTATTCAAAAAGTGAATGTTTCTAAATAATTTGTTCCATAGAAATCTTCATGTATCCAGCTAACACATTCAACATTTTTTTTATGCTACAGAATGAAACCATTAAAAATATAAAGTAAATTTTCTGCAGCACACTTCCCAGGCCATCCCAGTGATTAAATGAAGTTGTGGCTGAACAAAATGGTAACTTCTAATGGAATTCCAGGGCAGGGAAAGGGCAAATATTTTAGAAAGGCACTTCAAATTTACTAAAATACAGCTCCCTTGCATTACTTACTGCAAAAATCAAGCTCTGTTTGTGTTTGCTACTCACTGTAAATGACTTTACTGATGACTTTTGAGCAGTGCTATTTTTTAATTGGGGACATTTTGCCTGAGAAACAGCTGATCCATGGAAACATTTTCTTTTTATGATAGCTGTTTTCCAAGTCGATAGTTATGGTGGTTTGGGTGGGTTTTTTTTTTTCCCTTAATGTATTTTAACAAGTAATAAACACAGCGAGTGTGGAAGCCCTGACAGCAACCGAGCCATCAGCTGAGGACCCCCAGACGTGGATGGGGATGCCGCAGATAGCAGCATCGCTCTTATTGCTCTGCGTTCAGGTGCCTCGCAGGTACTTGCGGAGGGGACGGGACGGCGAGTCCCGGTGAGCCCGAGCGGCACCGCGGGCGGTGCGGGGGCTGCGGGGCGGTGCCTGCCGCGGTGGGCGGTGCGGGGCGCGGCCGCGGGGCGGGGGCCGGGCCCGCGGGGCAGCTGCGGCCGGGGCCGCCGCGCATCGCCCGTGCGGGGAGAGGCGGGCCCGGGGCTGCCGCCGCCCCCGCCGCGCAGGGGCTGAGCCTGAGCCCGGCGCCGCGACGGGCGCTGCCCGGGCGGAGGGAGCGGAGCCTCGTCCGTGTCTCCCCGCGGGATCCCCGAGCGCGGGCCGGGCACGGGGATGGGGCTCGGAGGGGCGCCCGGCGCCGCCTCCTCGCTTGCGGGCTGCGGGAGCCCCCACGCAGCGCAGGGCAGTTGAATCCCGCCCGCGGCGGAGCGAAGGACCGGGACGCGATTTATTTGCTGCATTCCCAGGGACGTCGCTTCCACCTGCGAGCGAGTTTGAGCGGTCGGCTGTGGATTTTATAGTTGCTTCTCCGCAAACCAAGGGTTAGCCGGGTGGCTTTGGCTTTTTGGGAAGGAGCCCTGCCCCGGCCCGCTGTGTGCGATGGATTGAGGCGTGCCCGGCTGCGCCCCCAGCCCGGCCGCCGCCCGCAGCCCACATCGATGCGATGGAAAGTCGGGGGCTGTTCTGCACCCTCTGTTACCTGATGTTCAACGCGCCTCTGCTGTTCATTGTCACCGGTGAGTAGGGAACTTTCGCCTCTCCCTGCGGCGATCCGCCGCTCCGGGCACCACTTGCTGGCGGGGGGCTGCGGGGCCGTCGGGGCTGAGCTCCGGCCGCGCCGCTCCCGCCGGCAGGTGCCGAGGGACCCGTCGTCCCCGGCTCGTTCCCAGCGGCAGTACTGGGGGCTGGGGGCTGGGGGCAGGGAGCTGCCCGGGCGGGCTCTGGCAGAACAAGGTGGCACTGTTGGGTCGCAGCTGCCGGCAGCGCGGAGCGGAACGGAGCGGGGCGCGGCGGGCGCGCAGCCCGGGACAGTCCCCGCGCCCGTCTGCGGGAGGGGGCAGTGGGACACCGGTAGCTCTGAAAGCCGAGAGCTTTCTTGGGAGGACGAGGCGGTTTAAGATCCTCTTCAGACTTTCCCGTTGGAGCCGCGGCTGCAGGGTGGCGGGGACCAGCTTGGCCCTGCCCTGCCCCGGGTGCGCAGTGCTGGATGCTCCGTTTGCTCTGCGGTCACTGGGCTACATGAAACCCGTGTCTCGGTCAGCGCGTAGCCCTTGAGCTGAAGCAGCTCACGTTACGCTGAAAAGGACTGATCTTGTCTTTTAATGTCTCCCGTTAACCAGCCCTTGTAACTCTATCTTCCCCTCCCAGCTACCTTTACTGAAGTTCCCAAAGATGTGACTGTTAGGGAGGGAGATGATATTGAGATGCCTTGTGCTTTCCGAGCCAGCGGATCCACCTCTTACTCCTTGGAAATCCAGTGGTGGTACCTTAAAGAACCAGCCAGAGAACTTGCACACGAATTAGCCATCAGTGTCCCTGGCAGCAGGAGCAAGGTAATACATTGCTATGGAGATATATCTCTTCATTGATTGCAACGTGCTTAGAGGTGATCAAAATAAACTCAGCAGCCCCAGAGAGGAGACTGCTTCCTCTACCCAGTGCCAGCAACTGGTAGGAAGCACTGGTGTGCCCAGGCCCTCCGTGGGATGCAGGACTACAGGGTATGCACCATGGGGGACTTTCATCTCGGGGGGGAAAAAAACATCAGTGCTTAAAGGATTGTAAATAGAAAGTGATAAACGTCCCACCACAAAATCCTCAGTGAGGTCCCCAGAAAGCCAGTGAAAATAGCTTTAGTATGAAGTGTGGACAAGCAAAAACCTTGTGCTTCTGTAGACTGAGCTAGGAATCATTGTAAAAGGTGGGAGAGCCTCTGCTCTCTGATAGTGCAGAGAAAGGCATGAGGGATACACCTCTCTCTGTTGGTATGTTAAGCTGATATCAGTCTGCATATACAAATGTACAACTTCTTGTTGTACTTGTACAACATCTGTCTATATCTGGAGCTCAGCAAGACGTTTTCAGTCAGATGTAGTAATTAAAATGCATGAAGCAGAGTTAAATCTTGCATCTCCTTTCCCCTCCCCCTAGCAAGCCACTTGGCACGAGGGCAGGCTTTAGACTAAATTTTTCAGCTGCATTTCCCCAGCATAAGCCAGTTCATTCTATAGCCTCCCCTCAGTGCAAGACACCTTCCTGGTGCCAAACGGGGCTGTACAAGGAGTGGGGTAAAGCAGGACTTGCGGGATGTGTTGCCCTACTGTGCAGGGCACGTCATCCTCTCCAGCCTCCGTCCCCTGTGCCAGCAGGGTGGCCCGCGGCAGCCTCTGTGCCTGTGCCAGCTCCCCTCTCTGTGGCACGCTTGTTTTCCTGCAGAGCTCAAATAGAGATGCAAAGCATATAGACACTGAGCTAATGCGATGCCGCCTAGCTGGGGAAAGTGTAAGTCACTTGTCAGACTGGGAAATGAATTGCTTGGATTTAAATGTCTTCTTTAACCTTATATAAAAACTGTGAATTGCTTTTGCAACAAATGATGACAGAGCGTGCCTGGAGAATGATGACCGTCTCCCCGAGAGGCGCGTCGGTGAGGTCTGAGGCATCACTTAGGTTTACAGTAGTCGGCTGGAGACAAAAAAATAGCCAAATACAAAACCTGCTGAGTGGTACCTCTTCCCAGGGTGTCTCCGGACCGGAGCTCTGCCCTGAGCAGTGCGGGATCCAGCTTGCCCAAGCACTTCACTGCGGTGCTGCTGGTAAAGCATCTTCCCCGGTGTTTGTCAGCAGCTGTGAGCAGCACAGCATGCAACAAGCGTTTCTTTGGCTGCTGTTCGCACCCTGGGTGAAGGCAGCACTTCTGTGGGCACCACGGGAGCTGTACCAAAACAATCTCTCCAGCTGAGCACTGGTTTGCTGCCCTACCCATAATCTGGGGAACTCCCCCAGGCCACACACGAGCTGTGTGATTGGCAAGTGGAGAAAGTTGTATCTGTCCATGTCCTGTCCTTGCACTGGGGTGGGAATATGAGCATCTTGTTGAGGTACTGGCAGCACTGAGTCTAATCTCCCTTTTTTCTGTTCTTTTAGGTAACAAATAAGGACGCAACCAAAATCAGTGTAAGTGCAGCTCGAGATGGGTGTGCACCCCTCCTCCCATGCACGTGGGGTTTACTGCATGCCCCCCTCCTTTCCTGACACACGAATGCAGCTGGTCTCACTGGCAGCCCTGCTCCTGCAGCACGGCAGGACTGTGGCACGTTTCCCCTCCTCAATGTGTCACGGCTCGATCAACGCGATACCATCTGTTGCTGGTTTTGCAGTCACGTCTCATTCTTTGCAAATCCAGAGGAAGTGATGCTTGCCTTACAGCTCTTCCTTAGCCACGTTTGGAAAAGACTGTGGGCCAGATTAGGAGAAAATGTCGCAAAGCGACCCCCTTCTCTGCCTGTCCTGCAGGAAACACGCCCCTTTATTTGATGCGGGCCCGGGGTGCCGCTGCCCCTCTCCGCGGTGCTGAGCCGCTCTGGCGGAGCCGGACTCAGGTCCCCTGCTCGGCCCCGGCGGGGTGTCACCGAGCCCAGCCAGGCTTGTCCCTCTGCAGCAGGCGCGGGGCGACCCCCGAGGGGCTGCGCGTTCCCCACGGGGCGATTCGTGCGGGCTGGAGGCTGCCCGGCACCGGGCACTGCGCGGGGGGCGAGGGGAGCCCCGCGGGGGCGTTGGTGGTGAGGGGGGTGTGCGGCTTTGGAACGGCGAGGTGGGGCTTTAAGGGCTCGGTGTCCGGTGATTCGGGGGGAATTCGCCCCGCGGCTGGGGCCAGGGCCGGGTCGCTGCCCGGGGCTGAGGCGGTGCCGGCGGTGCGCTCTCTCTTGCAGACGGTCCGCGTCCAGGGCAACGACATCTCGCACCGGCTGCGGCTCTCGGGCGTGCGGCGGCAGGACGAGGGCGTGTACCAGTGCCGCGTGTCGGACTACAGCGACGACGAGACGCAGGAGCACAAGGCTCAGGCGCTGCTGCGCGTCCTGTCCCGCTTCGCGCCGCCCGACGTGCAGGCGGCCGAGGCGGTGTCGCACATCCAGAGCGGGGCCGCCCCGCGCCGCCACGGCCCCGCCGCCCGCCCCACGCCGCCGCCCGGCCCCGGCAAGCGCCCGCCGCCGCCTTCGCCGCCGGCCCCGGCACAGGGGGGCACCGCCGCCAGCGCCACCGCCGCCACTGTCACCGCCTCGACGGCCGCCGCTGCCGCCTCCTCGGCCTCGCCGCCGCCCGGGCAGGCAGCCATCCTCCGCCAGCAGCACGGGTCAGGTAGGGCGCGGGGGCGGGAGGGGGACCCCCACTCGCGGGTCAGCCACCGTGACCCCTCCTTTGCTATGGGTGGGGCTGTCGCTGCGATGCTAAAGCTAAATAATCGCACCCAAATCTGTAGGCAAGTGCGCTTAAGTTGTCTCAAAAGCCGGGGCTGGTGCGTTGGCCCAGCCTAGGCGAGGACTGGGGAGGTGCGTCTGAGCGCAAGGCAGGGACCTGCATCCTTTCGGTAGGTGCTATGGGAGGCCCCGCCTCCAGAACCACCTTGCAGCTTTTAGGATGAGGTTATGGGAGGCCCCGCTTTCAGAACCCCCTTTCAGCTTCTAGGATGAGGCTTTTGAAACAGTAGTTGCAGCCACAGGTGAGCGCAACGCCGTGGATGTTCTACAGAGAATTTAGATCAGCCAGTGGTTGCAGGGCTGGTTGTCCCCGACAGCTGCAGGGCCCATGCAGAGTGGGGTGCAGGTTCGGAAGGGAAATGTCAATTGCTGTGTAATAAGGTCCACATCTGATTTAATGGCAGGATAACAATTGGAGATACAGCACTGTATAATGGTTTTCAAATGTAAACATCATGCTAATACCGATTGTCTATCAGTTAATACTGTATTAAGTTATTAATGCCACATTACCATATTACAGCTTGACAGAGAAGGCCGTTATAAACCTTTAACTAATGACAGGAAAGTCTAGGACAAAGAACATAATCTTAAATCTGCATTGCAAAAGTGTTTCAAGCTTCAAAGGTGTGCTGCTGCTCTGGCTGGGCTTCAGCTCCTCTCTCAGCCACTGTCACTTAGCTAATGTTGAACAAATGTTCCTGCCAAGTTGTCTGTGCAAGAAGGAAAACAATTTTATGCCACTGACTGTGCAGGGAAGGCCCTGAGCTCCCCTCTCTGCTGAGTCTCTTCTGACGCAGATTCATAATCCTCATGCAGAGGTGTTCACACTTCTTCCTGATGCCTCTTCACACTCTCAGGGCAAACAGTTGCAGGTTTTGGCTCACAGTAATGGAAATAATTTGTATATGGGTCACCATGACCTGCTGGTGCTTTACAGGTGCTGTGTTTTATCTGGCTACTACCTTTTGTTGTTTTCTGAATAATTAGTTTTTTCTCATGTAGAAATACATATGAAAGCTGGGTTTTACTCCTTGTCATTCCCAAGACTAAGCTGGCTGTTCACTGATGTCTGGTGGAAGATAAGGTGATAACTACAGGTGCTTGTGGGCATTTTAAAAAGTTCAGTTTGCTTTTCCTGAATTCAGGGACCACAAGAAATTGAAGTCAACACTAATGCTCATGATGTGTTGTTTTCCTGTTGGAAAGATCCGCTTTCCTCCTAGGACCCCAGGGCTGGGGGTTTTTTTTCATGTTTCCTCTCCACTCAGTGACTGTGAGAATTCTTGCAGTGTTTTCCATGCTGACAGTAGAAGTTGGGTTTGGGACTCACAGCACTATGCACCCTGCCTACTGAACCCAGAGCTTAAGTGGTGCATGAAAACTGAAAACAGGGCAGTGGAAGCGCAGTGGGCTCAGTTCCACGTCAACAGATGGATGTGAGCGTGTGCTGCCAAGACAGCATGTCACATATGTCTGTTAGGGCAAGACCTCCTGCCCAGATCATCTAAACTGCTGTCTGTCCCAATTTTGTACATGTCTGTGGTTTGGGGATGTGGCACTACTGCATCATTTCTAGGCTGGATTAAATTCTGAAAATAAACTAATAGCATTGTGGCCAGCAATGGAGGTAATGGAATGATTTGAATTAGTGAAAAAGGTAGTAGAACACAGAAGAATATTTAGTGGGGATCTCCAGATGGAGACTGATGCTGAGGGCTACAAAACTGGCTAAACCAAAATTTCGTGCTGTGAGCTCTCTCCTGGGCACGCTGGTGTCTGTGAACAGTGCCACTCTGTGGCAGCTCCTGTGCCAGAGAAGCTGAAGTCAGTGCAGAGAGCACAAGATCACTGCTCCTAGTACTGACTTAATTACGTGTAAACCAGCACCTGCTTTTTTCTCTGTAAGAGGGAGGCAACTAATTTTGTATTTTGGCATGGTCCCCTGTAGAAATAATGGCTTTTTACTCTGCTTGAATCAAAGACCTCCCTGAATAACGGGCTTCTACTTGGTTTGTTGTAATTTCCGTACCTGTGGCAGTTTGGAGCTGCCTGTAATTACTTATTAGAAGCTGAGGGATTTGACCCTCAAAGTTCCTAGTTCAGGTGCCTTCTAGACCAGAACCATCTGAGTCTTGTAACCACGAGAGATCTCTTTGGTTGCTTTTGTGAAGCAGATTGCTGCCATCACAATCCCCATCACTCATGTGTCTTAGAAGGACTGTCTGTGCCAGGGTCCTGGTTTGAAGCAGAGAGAGACAGCTTGGTGTAGAGGCAAGAAATCTTCCCTAGACATGAAGTGTTGCATAAAGACATGTGGATAAAATACTGACTTAGCAGTCAGTGTGATGAGGACTTGCAGGGACGTCACCTGCTTTTGTGAGGAAATGGAAGACTCGGGTCTCCAGTGCTGCCAACTTGGGTTGGATAAGCACTAAACTATCTTCAAAATGTCTTAAAAGAAAATTACATTTTGACCTTCAGAGTTTCCCATTTGTATGTTAAAGTGGTGTTCTTTAGAGCTATTTTAGGTACAGTAATTATTGTTCTCTGTAAAGAATGCAGTTGCTTTATGGAAAATGCCTTTTTTTCCTCTTTTTTTTTTTTTTTTTTTTTTTACCTCTGGGAACTAGAAGCCCTGTTTCAAGTCCACCCCCTCAAGGCAGTGTTGTAACTGGTTTTCCACACAGTAGGGCCAACAAATCAAACTAAATCTTTGTTCACATGGTGTGTAATTCTGCAGGACCTAACCTTGTGCTGCTGTATGAATTATATCTGCATAGTAGTATAATACGTGTTTCATTATCCTATTTTGAGCCCTGTAACACGTACAGATAAGTAGTTGCACCAAATCTGTGTGTAGTAATTGAATCATCTAATCATTTGCTCTCAAAAGTCTTTAGCATTTTTAAGTCTTTTTCGTTGTATACAGGGATATTTCCTCTGTATAAAAGCAGAAATGTGCTAGAACACTGGATTTGTCATCAGCAATTAAGAAACACCCTCATTTAAGACACCAGTGAGCTCTGCATAAGAGCTGATGGCATGGCACTAGCTAGAGTGTCCTGCATGAATTGGGTTCTAATCCTATTTTCCTTGCAATAGAAATCTTCCCAGTATGTTCAGTGTAGTAAGATAGGGCCTCTATGTGCTTGTATTCCAATAAATGTGATTATAGATCAAATGCTACATTGAGATGTGCCTTCAGGGCTCTTGTTGACTTCAGTTGCTGTCCCAGTCACGTACTGTGGAAAACTGTGATTCTTTACATCTTCTACTTGAACTGAAACATGAACTTATTAGAATAAATGTGTCCCTTACTGAGATTCTCTAAAGAGCAGAGAGTCTCAAACTGGATATACATAGAAAATGCATTGTTTTGGGCATGTCATCAGAATGGTATTTGGTTGAAATTCAGCATTGTGGTATTTAAGGAAATAGATCGAGCCTAACAGAAAAATTGACCAAATGCCAGAAACATTAGCTACTCGCACAGAATTTTATCTGTAATTTTTAAACAACCATGTAAAAATTTCGTGCTGTGGTCTCCTGAGTCAAAAAGGTCACTGCTTGAAAGGTTACTGCTGGAAAGGTGGACTGAAGCAGGAATCTAGGACATGGGACTTGGGCTGTGAGGAGGTAGAGATCTGCTTGTAAGATCATTGCTTTTAATACTATGAGGGAAGCAGTTGTTGTCCACGTGGTTCTAAATATCTGGCTTGCAGTTTAAATACCTCTACACAAGTGGAATCTTCTGCTTAGGAAAAAATTGGGGTGAGCAAGTGAAAGTGTGCATATAGTGTAACTGTTTGGAAGCGTTCCTAGTTTTTACTGGGTAGAGTTGGGGCGATATAGGAGAATCACTGAGTGAAACACAGTGTCTCTATCTTAGAAAGTTTGTCATCCAAAGGGATGAGATGGACAAATGGCAGGAAGAACAATAACTGGCTTTGTTTAGTCCTGTGACAGCTGCGAAATTAAATATGAAAACTTAATTTCAGATCTCTTAAATGCAAGTCCTCTGCCTTAGTCATGAGACTTTGTCATCTGATGGTGAAGTAATAAACAAGGCTCTTCATACTGACCTTCTGGGAGGGAAACTGGCTGTGTTATATCCTACAAAACAGTCTCCAAAATGAGTGTATTGGCTTGGGGGCAATTTATAGTTTAACTTCTGAGCAGAATGCAGATCAGACACTGCAGCTTCCAAATTCCCTTTTATTTGTTTGATCTCTAGCCTCAAAGCTCAGAAGTGAAAGCTTTAAATAAAATAAACAAAGATGGGAGTGTGAAACAAGAAGCTGTGCTTCGTTGTGCTTAGAGTGCTCCAGGAAGGACACAGAGTCACGTGTTATGCAGAGATGAAGTGTTCATAGCAAGGAAGAACAGAAGTCTTCACTTCATGCCTATCCCTCCCCCCCTCAAAGCCTTTTGTGTCTGAGGCAGAAGAAACTCTGCTCGTGGGCTACATGGCCCAAGATAATAAAGCACCAGGTCCCAGTTCTGCAGCCTCTGTGCATGTGCAGCTCCCAGTGGTGCTCATGAGAGCAACACAGGCACAGTCAAGCTGTGGCAACCCACCTTGAGGCAGGAGATTGTGTCAGAGACACGATCTGGGTTGTGCATTGGGAAGAAAAGGGTGTGTCTTTGCAGCTTAAGAGACAGCAAAGTAAATGAACACATGTTTTGTTGAAGGTGATGAGCTGTGGCGGGTTAGAGGGTCTCTGTTTGGAGGTGCTGTGGGTGGGTTTGGTTTAGCTCTGGGTAAGGGTTTGAGTTTAGAGCTCTCCTGGCTTTGTCAGAGCTTCAGTGACTGTGTGCTAGTTTGAGAGACAGCCTGTGGAGCTTGTTTATGTTTGATAGATGAACATTACACGAAATAGCAAGAAAGGAGAGCCTATGTGGCTGTTCTGCTTGGGCTCCCTGCCTTTCCCACTCAGTAATGTCTGGGTCTGCTCCACTCCTACTGCGCTTTTTATGAGCCCATGTATGAGCTCACATTCTGTTGTTACTTGTAGTTAAATGCAACCTCGGTCACATCACATTTTCCTTTACATTAAATAAAGTAGCAAGACAGAGGCCATAACTGAATTATCAGGCTGACCTCCTAAATGTCACTGGATAATAAACATGCAAAGAGAGTTCTCATTAAGTACACATCACTAGCACTGTAATATCTAGGCAAATTAGACTGCTTTGGGGACAAGTGAGGTCAAATATCTTCTTTTGTGTCTGTGTAATATGGATTAATTCTCGAACTGGACAAAAGCACAAACTGCTGTACAGTGTCACCTCATTATCTAGGGCAGAAACAAGCTGTGCCAGGATGTTTTTGTACTGTGGAAATGCAATTTATTTGAGTAACCTCCTTTCAGCGGTTCTTGCTTATTCCCTGGAGGACAGACAAAACTGTACCAACCCATTCTACTATAGCATGTACAGTACCCTTGAAGAAATCTGAATAGTATTTGAACTTCTTTGGTATCTTCAAGTTATAGATGAAAAAATATTTTTAAAAATATTACTAAACACAATGAAAGGGGTATTCCAAGTCTTCTTAATGAAAGTGGAAGCTGTACCTAACGTTGGTCTAGATTTCTATATGAGATTGATTCATTAGTGAGCGAAAATTGGAAAATTTTATGAAGAAAGGATCAGTGGTATTTTCGTGCAAATACCCCCACATGTGTATTTGCATAAAAAAACATCATTTTACTGCTAATTCTAATATATACTGCTAGTTCTTTAAATACAGTTTCAGTAGATACTTCGCAAAATGGCATCTTAGTTTGTAGAACCAGCTAACTTTGTATGTTTTACAAGAGGCAATAATTGTTAAGCACTCCCCACCTCCACTATACTAATGCAGCTTTACTGATGTATAAAATAACACTTGAACTGTGTTGTCAATTATATAGGTCCCTAATACTTTAACTGGCAAACTTAGCAGTCATGGCAGAAAGAAATGTCCAGACAGTCTTGCTGGTGCTGATTCTGAGAATGCTTTTAATACTGGTGATCTGTAGTTGCAAAGCAAATATAAAGTAGGCTCTGCCAGGAAACGAATCTTGCACAAGTCCTGTGAAGGTGTTCCTTCTTTTCTTAAGACAGCCTGACGGGACTCTGCTGGTAATAAAAGGGGTTTGCTTTGGGTTTTGATTTAGCTTTGCTAAAGCAGTAAGAATGCTGGCAGGTTCGCTATTGCTGTTTACTATGTGTTTTTTAAAATTAGATAATAGTGGCGCAGCCCCATATGTCAATAATAAACAGTTCAAGTAGGTTCGTATTGGAAAAAATGGGGTTGTCAGCAGAATGGTATTATTTGTCACAACAGCGGCTAACAACCAAGTACTTTATATTGCTAGGCTGTTATCAGCTGGGAGGCAATTTTATTAGCTGGAAAGAGGAGCAGTTTGGCAGAGCAGCAGCCGTGCTCCGTGGAGGAGCCTGTGTGAGCGAGCGCGGGGTCGTTGTGCCGCGGCTGGAGGAGGGAGCTGTGCTGACAGAGCTCACACAGGGTCCTGAGCAGGTGCCAATGGAAACTGCCAAACTGGAAAGCAGGGAAGGGACCTGGGGGTCCTGGTTGATGGCAAGTTGAATATGAGTCAGCAGTGCCCTGGCAGCCAGGAGGGCCAACCATGTCCGGCGGGGCATCAGGCAAAGCATCACCAGCTGGGCAAGGGAGGGGATTGTCCTGCTCTACTCTGCACTGGGGCGGCCTCACCTGCAATATTGGGGCAGTTTTGGGCACCACAATATAGAAAGATGTTAAGCTATTGGAGAGTGCCCAAAGGAGGGCAACTAAGGTGGTGAAGGGCCTTGAGGGGAAGCTGTGTGAGGAGCAGCTGAGGGCACTTGGTGTGTTCAGCCTGGCGAAGAGAAGACTGAGGGGAGACCTCACTGCAGCTTCCTTGTGAGGGGCAAAGGAGGGGCAGGTACTGACCTCTTCTCTGTGGTGACCAGAGACAGGACCCAAGAGAATGGCTTAAAGTTGTGTCAGGGGAGGTTTAGGTTGGATATTAGAAAAAGATTCTTCATTCAGAGCGTGTTTGGGCACTGGACCAGGCTGCCCAGGGCAGTGGTCACAGCACCAAGCCTGACAGAGCTCAAGGAGCATTTGGATAATGCTCTCAGGCACATGGTGGGATCATTGGGGTGTCCTGTGCAGGACCAGGAGCTGGACTCGATGATCCTTATGGGTCCCTTCCAATTCAGCATATTCTGTGATATTCTGTGATAATATCTGTTCTTACCCTGCCCTTGCATGGCTGTGGCTGGGAAGCAGGACATCCTTGTGTGTGCTGGGAGCAGCTGCTTCAAAGGAGGCAGAGCACAGTAAGGTCTCTAATGGACATCATCTTCTATGTCTATCATTTTATTGTTATATTCCTGGAAGTGTTCACAGAATATATGGATGTGGCATTAGAGGACATGGTTTAGTGGGGAACATTGTGGTGGTGCTGAGTTGATGGCTGGACTTGATGATCTTACAGGTCTTTCCCAACCTTGAGATTCTATGGGTAAAACTCACCAAACTGACATAATTAGAAATACTTTACTGCTTTATAAATTTTAAAATTGGCATTCTAATCTGAACCCTCTCACACCAGGGAGCTGGAGATTTCACATGTAAAGAGGGCAGTGAGGAATATCCCATGTCCACAGTTTTGCCAAATAACCCTTTGCTGGCTTGTTCTGTAAAGCTTGGCCTCCCTTAGACCTAGAGCATAGCAATGTCTTTAGTTAGCTAGTATCTAGCAAATATCAATCACTGGAAAGGTTTGAAGGGTCTGTGTATTTGTGGGTCAATCCCAAAATGCTACTGTTTGTTTACAGCAAAAAGGTGATCCCTTCTTTATGGAAATCATGGAATCATAGAATCAGCTGGGTTGGAAGGGACCTCCAAGATCATCAAGTCCAACCCTTGATCCGCTACCATCATGGTTACTAGACCATGGCACTGATGCCACATCCAGTCTCATTTTAAAAACCTCCAGGGACAGAGAATCCACCACTTCCCTGGGCAGCCCATTCCAATGCGTGATTATCCTCTCTGTAAAGAATTTCTTCCTAATATCCAACCTAAACCTCCCCAAATCACAGGCTCTGCTTTTCTTTTTTTTTTTTTGACACATGCTCTCAATACAATACAGCCGTTTTTCATGTGTCATCATGTATTCTGCTAATGCACTTAGTTAGCTCTGTTCTTTAAGTACCAACAGGATAGGGTTATTTTTCAAAAAAAAAGTCCTTAAATAATCTGCATTTGAATCTGCTTAAGTTTAGTAATTCTGATTGGAGTGATAATTACAACTACATTGGCAGCTTGCTCCTAATCCTGATCAAGTAAAAAATACTGTAGAAGACAGTGAAGTGGGTACTGCACGGAACTGCAGAACTTCTGGATTGCAAATATTTGCAGCTTGCATCAATTGCAGAATGTGAAGTCTGTGGTCCAGTCCAGAGTGACTCTTATTACAAATCTTTTTCACAAGGTGTCAACCTATGGAATTGTGTGACCATACCTAGCTTGCCTGCTTTTTTGCAACGTGGCTTTTAAAGCCTGATAATATGGCCCAGGCTCATTCCAAAGCTCAGCAACTGAAACCAGCTCCCAGTATCCTTCGTTGCCTCATGATCCAGGTAGTGAGTTGTGCTTTTTGCTATTTGTGTGTATTGATATGCTCTGGAGTTGCTCATACAGGAGAAGGATGTGTAGGGCTGGGTGCTCATTTACAACCTGAACTACCCTAATTTAGTTAGTCAGTTTTCTATATGCTTTAGTTTAAAATTCACTTTCCGCCAAATCACATTGCACAGAATTTTGTATCTCTCATTATTCAACTTTTAAGGGATGAATTAATGGTCCTTGATTTTGTTAAGTTAATTTTAGATCATGGAACTGCAGAAAATTCTGGAAATTAAACAAACCCATAGTTGCATGGTTTGAGTCTCTTAATAAGATATTTGGTGAGATCATCTCGCAGATGCCAAAGCAGAAATCTGTTTATGTGAGGGTAATACAGAGTAGAGACCAGCTGCAGATCTCAAAAGAGGAAAGTTACTGGCTTTTTTAAATGCAGACCAATAGCAAGTATTTAAGCTGTATAATCTATATAGAATGAATTACTCTTTTCAAGTATTCAGAACACGTTCCTATTCTCCATTGACACTATCTATAGCTGTGGTAGCTTTTGGAGCTTGTTGTAAATTCCTCCTGGTGTTTTCTTGAAGTTATTACTTAATTTCTCCAAGAGTGGATATTTGGAGTGGCTGAGTGGTTTATTTGGCTGTTTGCAGTGTAGAACAGATCCCAAGAGCAGCCCCTCAAGGGCCTGGCTCCATCAGCTCAGCTGCTGCTCTGCTGGGCTTTGCAGGGCCCCGCCTGCTCTCAGCACAGTGGTGTTCATAGGCAGATGCAGCATCTGGAAGAAGCAGAGTCAGGCTTTTGGTAAGACTGCTCTGTACATCTTTGGCCACCCCAGAAGGGAAGTGGGGATATTGAGGGAAAATGTACCAACTGTTCCCCATATTGTGTGTCCCCATTTCTTGTAGCTTCAGTGGGAGGTGATTTTTTGCCACTCTGTTGACAATGAAACTGCACATTTCTTTGGTAACCTAAGAAATAGAAATTTTTTTAGAAACATAGAGGTATTTCTTGCTCCTTAGCTGGTGTTGCACTTCCATACACTCATCAAATCCACTGGTTCAGCCACCCCTCTTTCTGTTTGTCAGTGGCTGTATTTAGTACAAAAGTGTTGTGCCATGCAGACCTGCAGCAGCTGTTAAGCTGGGTCAGATCAATTGTCCATTTAATCCTGTACCTTATGTCTAATAATGTCCTTACAATCTAGGAGAAGGGAAGAGCCTCCCGAGGGGATAACTCAGCACTTGACTGGTTTGTGTACCATGAGCTTGTTCAGAAGGGATTGTCAGCAATAATATTTTGAGAACAATTTGGCCTTAATGAGTCTCAGTTAAAATAACCTCTACTGCGATCCAAAATGCACCTCAATAATTGCAGGTGCCTTAAGAAACACATCCCCTACTCCTCTGCCAGTGCCTGCATCTGTCCTGTCCCACAGGCACTCACACAGATTGACTTCCAGCAAGGCACTGCAGTACTTCAGAAAATCGATACTGCAGAAGGAATCTTTCTTTTCTTAGCTTCTTATCAGAACCAACCTTTTATTTCTGCATCATTTCTTTGCATGACTACAGCCCCCTCTCATTGCCATCCAATTTATTTGTTTACTAATCTGTAGCCTTATGCTACCATGCTGTGATTTGCCACTAAAATACCGAAGTCTTCTGTCCTAGGTGGACTTCTTGAGATGTCATATCAAGAATAATCAAAATTAAGAACCAGGCTTCTGCAAAGAATTGGCTTTTTCTCAAATACACTTTTTTTTTTTAATCTATGCTGAAAATTTGCATTGTGCTGCCCTGTATGGAGCCTCTGTAGAGTTACCAAGCTTTACATTCTACCTCATCTCTGTGTTGTCAGGTCAGCTCAGCCCAGCACATAAATAAAATACGGTCATTTCAAGAGTGCTAAATACTCTAAATGGAATCTTATTGGAAATAATAAAACCTGTTAATTTTCTGAAATTAGGACAGGAGATGCTTTCAGTTACTCCTGTTACATGGTATTTTGGCAATTCACCTCTAAATATAGGCTGGAACACAACAGTGGATATCTTGAGAGAAGGCAGGCAAATGGTGAAACCTGGGTGTATTTGAGAAGACCTCAAATGGTGACACAGTTTTACAAAACTTTGGTCAGTGTCTTCTGGCCAGTAAAATTGGCTTCAGCTTCCTGGACAGTTGAGGCTACAGTGTGGTTAAGGAAAGTGAAATGCGGGCATTTTCAAGGAGAAGAGTGTGGAAGGCAATGCTGGTAGTTTCATCCAGCTGCATGAGAAGATTTGCTCTTGACCCTAAAAACCTTTATGGTGTGGCTGAAGGAAAAAAGCAGGATCACAAGCTCCTACCTTGTACACAGCGTGGCTGTGTACAAATAAAAACATGTACTGACTTCTACAAGGCATTTTTTTGAGATGAGCTACGGAAAGCTGTTCCAAAATTCAGTGAATCATAAATACAAATGTGTAGTGGATAGAAAACTAATTTTGTCATCATGCCTTCTAGGCAGGTTCAGTGGCGAGCAGATCCCATGCTGGTGCTCATAAATATGTGGGACATCACCATGGCTGAAATTACCAACAGCAACAGGCAGCTCAGGAGCTGTTTCTAGTGGTGCCTGGGCGTGATGATCTGCAGCCAGCTGAAAGCCAGAGGCATTGGGGACCCTGTAGTTTGGTATTTTTTTCTATATACCAATACTTCTTTTAACAAGAACACCTCCTGTTACATGCAGTGCTCTAGGGTTGAGCTGGGAGAGTGTGCTAAAGTTAGCACAGGCTCTGGATGCACTTCTGCACAGCCTCCTGGAGAATTAGTTCTTGGTGAGAAGTGGGAAGTTTAAGGCACCGGGTACAAGCCTTTAAAAAAAGAGGTATCAAAAATGCAGTGTGTGGATTGTGCTGGGAGTATTTCAGAGTGGGAGAAGGACAGCTTACAAGATCTTGTCTCCAGCCGTGGAGTAATTCTAATGGGGTGTAGCATATCATATCTTCGGTTCAGTAAGTCTATAGTAATGGTGTCTTTTTAATTAAAAACTTCTGAGAAGCCCCTTAGATCTGAAGTTTGGTAAATTCCCTTCAATTCAGTGCAGGTGCTCCAAATGTGTGTCAGTAAGTGAGAATTTGTTTTATCTAGGAGGTTATTGCTTGTAATGATCCTTGACCAACAACCCATGTAAAACTCTGTTTTTCCATAGATACCAAGTAGTAGGAACAGTTTCTCCAAGAGCACGTCTCAAGTGCAGTCTAAAGTTTCTGGACTGAGAGAATAGATCAATCTATGTGGTCGGCTTCATCCCTCACCTCTTAATGAAATGCCAGGTTTGAGGTCTTTAATTGGGCATTGTTCTGTAAGGAAATAGGCTGAGGCTGACAGGTCACTGCATAAAAGCCACTACAGAGAAATGTCTCGTGACACTGCCAGCCAGGGCCCCAGCTCCATCATCAATAGGCAGTCTGATTTTAGGTGTTATCATCTCATCTTTCAAGGAAAATAGGCTACTGATGTCTTTCAGCTTTTTATTATATGGGCCACTGCATTTTACTACCATCTCGGAAAGAGACATCAAAGTACTTTTCAGATTCTTTCTAGGAAGAAAAATAGGTAACTGCTGGAAACTGTGGGTTTTGACCATTTGTTAAATATAGCTTGTAAAAGACTCATCCCATTTTTTCCTTGTGTCGCACGTCACTTGGTTAATTAATGTTTGGTTTTGATTGAACTGTTTTAAGTCCAACTTTGATTAATTCTGGCATTAAAAAAAATAATTAAATAGAGAATTACAGTAAAACACTATTATGTCATAAATCAAAAAGAAGGTTGAGTGATGCCAGAGAGCAATTCAACGTACACAAAGAGAACAATTTGTTCTTGCTCTGCATGGTGGTAGACTTTCCCTTTTAGCCATGTTCATATAAATAATTTAAAAGCAAAAATCTAAGTCTGAATAGGGATAAATAGGTTTGCAATAACAAATCATCAAATGAATATTCAAAGTATCGATGAAATGTTTTCTTGTAAATATCTGTAGTTTGCAAGTAACTGTGCATTCCTGATTTAAAGTGTCTGAATAGAAACTCTCTGTTCTCACATCTGGGACAGATGTGTGTCCAGATCCTTGTGCTCAGGCACACATTCAGTTTGTTTACATCTACAGATGTAGCAATTTATTAACTAAAAGTCAAGACTTCCGCTGCTGCAGTAACAGTGGAATTGAGCAGACTAAGTTCAGTTTGTTTATAAACAACAGTACCTATAATGGAAGGAGTTCAGGTTAACTAAATAGGGAGAAAATACTGGAAATTATATTTCTGGTCTGCTTATGTTCAGAGGGAGGAGAATTCTGAAGTTCTATGTACTTCCTATTGCCTGAAGTCTTAGAGCAGAACAACACTGAATCAGTATGAAAAAAGAAGCCTTGCATTTGGTGTTCAGTAAGAATAATTGCTTTCAAATAATTTTTTAAAAATACGTTTTATTTAACTGCTGAGATTCTGTTAACAGACTCTGAACTCACATTCTGCTGTCCAATTAAGAAGATGAAGAATGTAGGTTAAAAACAACAGCCGTTTCAACAAAATGAAAAGACAAAATTTGGACTGTTGAATTCACAGTTCTGTATTGAAATTTAAACTAAAATTAGTACATAAAGGTAAAACTGACATAGGAATGGTTTCAGTGAGCAGGCACACAGCTGCTGCAAGGAGCTGGGACTAACACTGCTTTGCATTCAAAGCAGAAACAATCCTAACCTGGTGTCCCTGGCAGCCCTTCAGTATCGTGGTTGTAAGAGCACTTGAGCTACAAGAGCCTGCTCCTCCAGGTTGAGCTTTCTCAGTGTTTCCAGAGGAATTCCCCCTCACAAAAGCACACCTTGCCTTCCGAGTAACTGGCAGCATCTCCTCAGACTCAAGTCCTCTTCACTGAAAGACTAAGTTCAGCCCTGGCAGGGAAAAAATGAGTTCTCACCACCCTCAGGTTTCAGCATAATAAATACCCAAGGCCAGATCTTCCCTGCAGTGGTGGGCAGGTGTGGAATTGGCACCAATTTGGCACCAGTGAGCTGCCTGCAGCTGCCAGGAGTGTCAAATGATGCCAGGATGCCCCTGCCATCCACAAGCACAGGGGACAGCAATAGCATGTGGGGACTGTCCTGGGCTGGCAGCTGTGCCATGTGCCAGAAGGGAGGACAGCCATCTGACAGCTTGGAAACGGGGATGTGCTCACTGGAAGTGTGGGTCTGTTGGGCCCAGGACTGCAGTTTATGAATAAGCATCTGTCTTCAGGTACCACATGGCACATCAGGCTCAGAGGCAGACAACAGGGCTCACCTTCAGCCTTCCCAATCAGCAAGCTCTTTTCTCTCCTTGGTGTAGGTAGATTGGAGTTTTATCCTTGCCAAAACCATAGGATATAATGTACTTGTGCATTGGCTGTATATTTGTAAGGGAAGGGGGAACCTGCTGAAGGAGGGAGGTCCCTGGGGCATGGTTGTCACAGCCCTATGTGCTGTTGCTCCCAGGTTGGCCCAGGGAAATTTGGCAGGGTTGGAATACACACAAGGCAGGGCTCCTGCTGCCCACACCCTCTGAGCATAGGAAAGGAGGATCACTTGCCTGCAGGTCTCCAGGGGCAGGACCTCCTTGCCCCTCAGCTCTGCAAGGCTGGATCCTGGGGCAGGGAACTCTGAGCTTGTGAGCTTCTGCATTGCTGCATTTATGGTTGATGACTGTCTGTCCATGTGCTGGCTGGGAACCTGAGCTTTGGCAGCTGTTGTGCCCTTTCCTGCACCCACTTTTAGTGTCTTCTTTGCACAAATTTGAGTTACTCCTTTGGTTGCTAAAGGTAATTGTGCTTGCTAATGATTTTTCAGCTTTCAAAACAAAAATCTTGTATTCATCTTAATGCCTTGCTGTTGCTACATAGGCAGTCCTTAGCATGTGTTTGTGCATGCAAGGATTTAATTAAAACCTTAATAACTAAATAATCACCACACAGTCTGGGAGTCTGTGAGATAGCACTGTGGGGACATTTCTTGAGTTCCTCAATTGCACACCATATTACTGTGTACTATTTTTGATGCTGGGTAACAATACTCCAGCTTTGCTGGTGAGGTGTGTATAGATTATGAGGCAGCTGGAACAGTGAGCCCAAGAGCAGTGGTTTACTCAGATCTGTCTGAGGCATTTCCTTTGATCATGCCACAGCTGAGAGACACTCACATCTCCTAGAGACCAAGACTAAAGTATTTGCATTAGGGTGCCTGAAGTGAATATCCTAAATAGAAATGCCCTGATTCCTTTATCAGAGGTACTGAACACAGAAAACTTTTTTTTTAAGTTGTCATGCTTTGCAAAGTGGCTCTGACAGCTGTGTTTCTGAGTGATGGTCAGTATTTTGGGCATTGATTACTCCCACAGATCAGGTGTTCAGCATTGATGAAGCCTCTCCCTAGGTGCCTCTCTGCCCTCCAGCTGCAGGGCAAACCCCAGCTGGGCTCCTGCTTTTGCATCCAGCCCTGTGGAAATGTCCCATGGCCTCGTGAGACATCAGTCCCAGCCCTGCACTGTCATGTTACCGTGTTGGTGACAACGGCATGGCTTTGGATGGTGTCACCCATGGGCACTTGGTGCTGCTGTGGCCCAGCCCTGTGTGGGCTCTGCAGGGGTCAGGGAGCTCCAGGCAGTGATCTCCTGTCCCACAGCAACAGCCTGGGCTGCAGCAGGACAGCAGAGCTGCTCCGTGGGAAGGGGCTGTTCTGCCCTTGCCTGGCAGCTCAGCAGTGACTCGTTTCAGAGATGGAGCAGCCCCACACCTCACACAATGTCTGTGTGTCTGCTCTCCTGGCCAACAGACCTCAGCTCCACAGCCCTCAGCACACAAGGGAGAGGGGCCAGACCACGGTGCACACAGTGAATATCTGTCTGTTTGGCACATGTAGCTAGGAAATAAAAAAAAATGAACAAGTATCTTAGTGTAAGCGGATATGAGGCAGGGACAGCTTTGTTAGCTGCAGCATGGACGTGGCTGAGAGCAAAAGCACTGGTGCCTGTCCCTGCCCAGGGGGAGCTGTGTCCTCCCTCAGCAGCTGCAAGAGCACAGGCACCTCTTTCCTGCCCCAGCACGTGCCTCAATGCCCCACAGCCCTGTCCTGCCCCATGAGGTCCCTCCTCAGAGAAGGAGCCGTCTTGCCCTCCCTTGTTTGGATGGAATGACTGTGACAGACGTGTTCCACATCTGACCTCTGTCTTTCTACAGCTCCTGTGCACGTTTTTAATTTAAAATTCCGCTCTTTCCTATAAAAGGTAAAGAAGATGTCAAGGTCTTGCTGTTCCCATTCCAAATGAAATGGGTTTGTGTCCTGTTAATCAAGGAGTACAGCTACAGCATTTGTCATTTCCCTTTAAAGTAATGGGTGGTTGATACCTGTCATTTCTCAAGAAACTATATACCAGATTAAGGTGTATTTATAGAAATCTGAATTGCTGGTAACTTGGCTGAAGCCAAGTTTAGGCATACCATTAGTAACACATAATGGAATGAGCTAAGTGGAGTTAGATTTGGGAGGGGGAGGAGAAAGCTCTTTGAGTTGGATAGCTTGAGGATGCTGTTTTACTATTAAAATTAAGCTCCTGACCCCTGGCACTGAAGTGATAAAAATAAATCTTCCTATATTTCTCTTCTGCATTTAATCTTCTATATTGGAAAAGATAAAAAAATCAAATCTCCTTCTCTCCCTTGTCTCTTTCTTTTCTAGGTACAGGACCTATTTATGCTACAGACCCACTCCTATACGTGTCCCTGTTAATACTGCATAAGCTTGTACATTTATTAGTAAACCACTGACGGACTACTCCCTCCACTCCTCCTCTGCCAAACAGAAAGGAACCTATTTAATAACAAACAAAATCCCTGACAAAAAAAATACCTACAGTTTTAAAGATGGACAGAAAGAGACTGAAAGAAGCATGATAAATTCTACATGGGGGGAAAAACATATTTTTTGGGATGCCACAGAAAAGTAAATCACATAGAATAATGCATCTAGTTTCCAGACTCTATGGTGTAAAGCCCTGCTCTGTGCATGGCACTTATGATTTCTCTATTTTAATGTAATATTTTTTCTTTTCTAAACCTTTCCTCTGACTCTTCATTTTGCACGAACTGTTGAGCAGTTATCTTTATGACAATATGTAAATATGTTGGGTCAAACCCTTCCTAAGAAAGGAAATATTTTTAGTAGATTATTGTGTTTAGGTTTTTTGGATTTCCTTTTTCTTTTTTAATTAAATTATTTCTTTTGGAGACATAAAAAGGTACATCTTACCATAATTAATATTCACTGTCAATAATATTTATTTTTAAATGAAGATTGGAAACAAGATAAGACATTTGTTTATAAACTGTATTGTATATTGCTGAATAACAGTTGAATAAAAAGATTTTGAAATAAAGTTGTTACAGATGTGTGTGCCTTTCCCTGTGTTCTGAAGGTCCCTGAGAAAGCCTCATGGCTGGGTGTGTTCCCTACCTTGTTATAACTCAGAGACTTGAACAAAGCAGCACAAACAAAATCGAAACCAGTTATTTTTCAGACACCCTCACCTAATGCCAAACCCTACAGCAGAATGTGCTGGCAGCTACTCATAGGCTGCAGCTGTGTTTTCCTGTGGTGACACCAGTTAACTCTGGGCAGTTAATCCAAGATCCATAAGATGGGCAGTGAGACAGTGTGCAGCATTCAAGGTAAGTTGCTTTGGTTTGCTTCAGACTTCTCTGAAAAAAAGATGAATCTCAAGTAGTGGAAAATGAAAATAAAAAATAAATTAACGTGGAATGTTGTATTCCCTAGACCTGGTTCCAAGATTTGTTTAAAATGTATTCAAATTTCTAAAAATACATAGTTGTGTCCCTTTTCTTACCCAAGTGAACTTTTTCCAATTAAGCTTTTTTACAGTAAATGCAGCAGTTATTTTTCTGTTCCAAAATACTTGTTTTTCAAGGGAGGTAATAGGATGACTTAGTAAAGAAACACGACCTTCTTTAGCTGAATTTGGTGAAGTACCTTGAAATCTCCTATGTCTGACTGTGACTCTTGTCCTTTCATTTGAGTGGCATTTTAGAAAGGACCTTCATTGTGGAAAAGGTAAAGTGACAGCTCCAGTGCCAGCAGGACTCTGCCTGCAGGAGCTGGGGAGCAAAGGCAGGACATGCCACTGTACCTGAGTCCTCACCTTGTACCTGAGTCCTCTTCTAGAATTTTCTCAGATGATCAGAATTTCCTTTTTCTAGGACTGCCAGTGAGAGTGAGGGATTTGTGCTGCTCACCCTCACTAGGTTTGAGACCAAAGCACATCTGTGTTTCATACGTGTTACTACCGTGCAAAATCGCTCTTGTACTGGGGCAAACCTAATATGGGAATCCAAAGGTGGTAAAATCTTTGCAAGAAGGTTCGTCCCATTAATGCCAGCTGTAAGATCCCGTGGATTGGGGAATAATCCATAATCATCCCACAAGAAGCAGAAGTGCTCTCTGGAAGAACTCAGAGGAGGTGGTTGTTGCAAGCCTGGAAGTGCATCAGAGCATGAGACACTGAAGAACACAGGAGGGCCAGGCTTTCATAAACTGCAAGGAAAAGACAGATGGAAAAAAAGATTTACATGTTGGACCACATCTAGCCCACGTCTAATGCCAGCATTCATGTCTGGGAACTTGTTCAAGGACAGTTACTCCAGCAGAGGAATGTGTGGAGTCTGCAATGTCAGGAGAGCTCTAACCCTTCAAGCAAGGGCTGGTGCAAGTGAAAGCTGCCTGGGTTTGGACTGGGACTCCTCTGCCCAGCTCATCATCACTGCTGCTGTTTCCTCAAGGGCAGGGAATATTTCTCAGGGCCTCATCTTCCTTCTAAGGGAGAGGACTAAAATTTTTTCACAAGCTGAAGAAGAAAACTGCCCAGAAATTGACCTAAATAAACGGCAGGCACTTGGAGCAGTGGAGCCTGTCTATCTAGGAGTAGTTATGATGCTCTTTCAACTTCAGCCCCACCTCAGCTGGTCTCCTAGTAAACAGGTATCTGCTTTGCTCTGACACTTTTCTTTTGTCACTTTTGGAGTACATTGTATCTCAAATTGAATACTGTGTGGTTTGGAGGAAATACATCATCCTGAGCTTGCCCTTCCCTTCCTTTTGTAGCCTGTTACCTGCACAGGGATGTGGCAGCAACTTCAAGTTTTGTGTGCAGTGACAGGAGTAGAATTATCAAGGTCTTTTAGACTTTAATCACATTAAAGGTGAAAAAATATTAAACCTGTGACTAAAAATAACATTTTTATCCCTTCTGAGATCAGAAGTAAGTGTACCACAGTAGGAATAACAATTCTTATATTCCAATTCACCATAAAACCTCAGAACTACTAAACAATAACCTGAGGATTTGATGAAAAATTTCATCTAGCGAGAGTAATAGGCATCTCTTCTTTCCAGTGAAGACCTGCACACATGCATAGATAACTCACTACCAGCACACAGGATGACTTCAACAAGGGAGCAGATTGCCAAGATAACCTGGCTCTACCTTTACCTTCCCTATATTTTTGCCTTCAAAAATGTGCAGAGTGAGTCAGAGAGCTCAGCCCCTGCAGCCCTGTTTTGGGGCCGTGGTTTCCACATTCAAGCCAGCTTTTTTTTGCAAAATATATAGTCTAAAACTGGCCTTATAGTCCTGTAGTGCAGGGAAAATAACTGTCTAAAGGGGAGACTGCAGCTTTCAGTACAGTATTTAGTCTTTAAAAAGCACTTAAAGGAATGAGCAGCATTTTGAAGAAAAATGGTAAAGAATTTGAAGCCTTATTGCTTGTGAGTGTGTTAAGAACTTTTGCTAAAACATCTGTCCTTTGAGAGTGCTCTTTCTTCTGAAAAGGGCAACTGCCTCACTTCTGCTGATTGTATTTACAAAGGGTAAAGAGAGGTTTTGCTGTACCCTTAATGGACAGAGGCTAGTGGCAAATCTTGCTATTTCATAAATCTCAGCATTCCTCACGGTGTCTGCTGTCAGAATCGATTAGGAGTAAGTGCTTGGACTGCAGAGCCGTGGAGAGGCAGTGTGTCTCCTGTAGTGCCATGCAAGGCCAAGCAGAGAGTCCTCCAGCACGGGTGGTGGGGTGGGTGTGTGCCCAGGCACCCGGGAAAGCAGCCCCGGGTCCCTGCCGTGGGGACAGCACAGGCATCGGCTCCTCACACAGCCAGCAAACAGCTGAGCTGGGAAACATGAGTGATGGCTGGTAAGGGCCAGAGCTGAGTCATCTGTAATATAATCATAAGGAAACACACATTTTTCCTGTGAGAAAATCAATAGAACTTTGCACTTTTCCTTGTAATATTTCCAGCCTGTGCCATCAGCCACAGCTCGCTCACAGTTACACTGCCATAAATTCACTGCGAGTTAATGGATTCCTACAAAAATGAATGGATTTAAAGCAGTGTAACAGAGCTGAGGCTAGAGCCATGCACATGTAAAAATACACGGAGCAAAAGTAGTTTCACGGCACACAGGTGACCTTTGAAGTGCCACGACCTACCAAGTAAAAACCAAAATTAGCTAGTTCCTGGTGTGTTCCTTTTCTGGCAAAAGTCCCAAGGGAAATGCAGCCTGCAGTGCTGAAAGCCTCGCTGTGCATGGCAAGAGGGCCAGACCCACCGAAGGGAAGATGGGTGGTGAGCAGCTTCACACTGTGATGGAGAGTGCAAAAGGCTATCTGAACATGTCATTTGTCATTTCCTGCATAAAACATTTTGGAGCCTAGTCTCACTTAAAATTAGTAAGTAAGTAAATAATGTGCTCCCAAACTGGTGTGTCAAAACTAGGTTGGTTAATGTATGAGCTGCCTCCTTTGCATTTGTTACTCCACAGCAAATTTCATGCTTAGCCAGAGGCTGGCAAAGTTCATTTATTCATTATCCCCAAACTTTGGACAGTTATTATTCAAATTCCCCCAGTACATCCATTTAATAAGAAGAGAACAGAAAATTGATGGGATCAGAAATGTTAAAGTCTTAATTAATGCTTTTAGCAAAGACTGATTGGAGGGGGGTTGTCGTGCGAATATTAATGTGCCGCAAGCGCGTGTGCTGGCTGGCGTCGCTGAGCACGGGGAGGGCTCTGCCAGCCCTGCCAGGGAGCTCAGCCCCTGCACCCCAGTGAGCTCAGGGCCCATGGGGACACCACCTGAGTCACCCCGGGGGACTCTGTGCCACCAGAGCAGGGAAAACCAGTGCTGCACACCACGGGAGAGTGCTAAAATACCAGCGTACGCTGATTATTGCTGATAATGAAAAAAGCGGGTGTTTAAATGATAAAACATTGGTTTACAGCAGGAAAAAGAGATGGGATTTTTATTCTTCGCTGTTTTGGGGCTTTTGCGGTGTTTCTGTCTCCCAGCAGCCATGCAGTGCTGCGGGTCACTGAGCTGTGATGGGGGGATGTAGGGCATCCGTGGGCTTCACTCACTGAACAGATGCCCTGAGGCAGCACCCAGGGCTGTGGGCACACGGGGTTTGGGGTCTGTGCACACAGGAGTCGTTACAATTATTCCATAAGAAAATTAACTGGCCTTAAAACAAAGGGAATGAGATGAAGGCTGGAAGAATCCCAGCAAGGCAGGAGGGCATCCTTGAGGGCCCCAGACATGCCCCAGAGCAGCATCAGCTGTGTGGTTTGACAGGGGGTGGGGAAGAGGAGGGGTGGCCAGGGGGGTTTGTTGCTGGCTTTAGACCATGTTTTTAAAACCCAGCAATCTCTGCTAAGTAAAGATGGATATTGTTATAAATGAAGCCAGTCAGGGAAAATGTGTGCTTCAGATCTGCATCAATGACAATCCAAAATTTAGCACTGAACAAGGTGGCTTTTTTAAAGGATCTGTGCTAATGCCAATGAATGGATTTAAATCTCCTATTTCTCCTCTGGTGAGTGCCTGCCTTCTAATTATACCAATTATGGACATACCAAGCAAAACACAGTTACATTAAAAGTGGAATCGAAGAGGACTTTGATGTAGAGTTATTTAATGGATTTCCCTATTTGTTGCCTATAGATTTCCTTTCCTGTTATTGTTGAAATGTATCTTAAATCTCACATCGAAAATCATCTGTAGTGGAAAACCAACTAAATTACCAAGATCTTGATAAATAACTGAAAAATGTTTACAGGTCAATTGAGGATTATACTTTTCCAATAGGAAATTTTTGGAATTTACTCTAAGGAAGGTGGGAAAGAGGGTGTTAAGCAACTTTTTTCTGTTGCATGAAATGACCAGACCTGTCAAAAACTTTAATTCATCTCTGTATTAGTATTACCCTTGAAATAGAAAGCAGCAGGTTAAGACTTTGAAATTGTTATGCAGGATGAAATAAACAGATGACCACAAAAATGGGCTCTTATTTTTTAATTTCTTTGTTATTTTCCTTGGAAATCTGAAGTAATTGATTTTTTTTTTTTAACAAATTAGAATGAGAATTCTTCATTATTAATATTCTTCAGGCTTGTTAGTTGCTCTGACAATCCAGTGAGTATTGTGACTCATTTTGGGGTTTAGGGTGATCAACATAGTATGTAGGCAGGTGTTAATATTAAGGCTGATGGTCAAAGTCAACTGTTTGACAAAAATTAGTAGGTTATTTCTGATTTCCAAGTTTTGTGTTTTTATAATAGCTTTTAATTTCTTCTTTTTTTCTTTTTTTTTCTTTTAACAGAGTCCTTCTGTATTCACATTCTATGTTAGACAAGAAATTTAGCTCTCAATTCCCATGGCAGAGTCTTTTATTAATGTATATGCTGTAATTTAGTTACTTACTGTTCCGGGCAGTTGCATTTCAGTGCTTCCAGGGTTGTCAGAGTTGATCCAAGTGACTGATATCTGTCAGTATGTCATTAAGAACTGTCTTTGCAGCTTTGCAGATGTGTCATGTCTATGCTCTTAGGCCGGGTCTGAGGAAGGTCAGTGCCAGGACTGACACCCTGCCTTGGCTCACCTCATCCTTCCCTCACAAGAGCAACGTGGTGGGTTGCTGTGCCCGAGAGATGAGGAGCTTGGCCAGATGTCAGCAAAGGACCTGAGAACTAAAATTACCCCCTGGGACACGTGCCCTCTGATGGCATCAGGCAGCCCTGGGCTGGGGGACAGTCTGTGCTCTGAGACCGGCACTCAGAGAATCAGTTCTCTGGAGCCTACAGAGAGCATCACCAACGTGATGGTGAGGACTTAATTTTTCTCTGCTTTCTGGGATCTCCTCAAAAGCACTGAAAGCAGGATGGCAGGGGCTGTATTGCCTGGCCCCAGTGGCCAGTGCAGCTCAGGAAACCTCTTGCCCTGTGTCCCAGTGTCCCAGCATGGCACACCCTGGTCTGGCAGGACAGCCACCACCACTCCCCAGCTCTGAGCAAGCGAGGACAGCGGGAGCACAAGGAAGGGCCACCCATCAGTTCCTGAAGGGACTCTCAAGTGCCTCAGGATTTAAAAGCCTGCTTTCCCTAGGTAAACCAATCCTGTGTCTCTGACAGGAATTAGGATGTTGTTGAAACCCCCCCCATTGCTATACTGAACTTGCACTGCTCCGAGCTCTGGCAGGTGGGCAGTACCTGCTCAGTCTGTCTCACTGTGACTAAGCCAAGCAGTACATGAGCTCGGGAGCTGTGCTTGCTTGGGAATGCTGATAAATCTTAGGACAAAGACACAGTGTGCACACCTAAATCCAAGTCAAGCCAAGGAGTAACTGTACTGAATGATGATCTAGACCCAGCTATGTCTGTCAGTGATACCTGTTAGCCTGAGGGGAATGCAGCACTTGAGAAAGTGCACAAGAGAAGGTAAAGGCAACAAAATCAAATGAGACAATGAAAATTTACCATTTGATAAAGGAAACATCAGTTACTTTATGGTCTTTACCAAATATGCTCGTGTTTGTTATTCATTTATGTTAATTCAGTGCAAGACAATAAAAGTACAATCATTCAGTGCTACAAATAATAATAATAGTGTAATCCATTTACAGAGTGCCTGGATATAGTTTCAACTTTTATAGTGTAGTGGTATTAAAGTCTCAAGTTAGTTAAATGCACAGCAAGGTGCTAATTGCAATGCTGGTTAAAATGAACCTCCATTTATGGTTAAGTCACTGATAATGACTTTGCACCCGAGCTATCCACGTCCCACTGAAGTCTGCAGCCAGACTCCTTACATAGTGACATCTTTTAATAATTAATAACCCTGGCATTTCAGTCTCTAGAGAAGAAAGCAGGGTTTGACAAGACATGAAGACCAAAACTGAGTACCTATGAGTGTATTGATCCTGCGAGGGTCTGTTGATGTGGCCACCTTGCAGTTTTCCAGCACCCAGGGAGAGATGGAAGGTGGGCTCACCCTTCTGCTGCCAGGGCTGGGGGCTCCAACCCCAGCAAAGAACAGTCAGCCACCACACCAGGCACCTGTCAAAATCAGAACTGTAACATGATTTAATATCAAGACTGAGTAAAGGGAACTAAATCCATCTTGCCATGGTGTCAAATGTGAGTAGCTGAACTTTTTGCAATATTTTTTAAGAACATAAACTGCCTTTATTAACCCGAGTTAATTATTTTATGACCAGAGAGGTCTTATGCTACTCCTGCGAGACTAAAGCATTTCACTAAAGCAAACCATCTCAAAAGCAAATGCTTGGAGCTTTGCTGGGTTCAAAAAGTGTTTGTCAACCTGTTTGTAAATGAGCATGGAAAAGTCAACCCAGTTTAGGCTCATTACCCCGGGTAATTCAAACATTACCACTGCAGGTTTTTGAGCAGAGCAGCACCAGAGAAAGCACTGCTCATATTTAGGGCCACGAAAATGCCATGTGTTCACCCAGCACGTTTCCCTTCGTTCAGTGCTGATCTCTGTTGCTGCTGGCATTTACTGGGCTCGGGGAAATCATCCGTCCAGTTTGTTGTTTACAGCTGGGAATGTGACTGCAAATGGCAAGGGAGGAGGGGGGACACTGGGGCCATTTACCTGGGGACACTAAATCTGTGGGGTCTCAGGAGTAGGAGACAGATGTGCTGCATGGCCTGCTCAGGGAATGGGCTCAGTAAGTTCTGCAGTCATGCTGAAGCCATTTATTTTTATTTTAGCAACACTTAACATTCCCAAAACAGATGGATGGAGCTGATGGACAGGTGAATAAGCAAGAGCAGCACGATTAGCCACAGCTCTAAGTTTCACTCTGCTCCAAAATGAGCTTTCCTCAGTGGAGAAAAAGGAGGGGGGGGGGATGAGTGTTTTTCCTTCATGTGCTGAATCAAGAAGCAGAATAAGGTGTTTTCCCAAATAAATGCACTGATAATGGTTTTCATCATGCATCCCTAACTAATTGGGGGGCGATGAAGTGCATAATTCCAATGCTGTCAAGCCTGAGGGCTTAAAGAAAAGCTTCACTCTGCCTGCAAAGCAGAGTGAAGATAGCTGGTGTGACAACTGCCTATCAGTGGGCTGCAGGCGTTCAAACCAGCCGCGACATCGGTGCACTATCTGATTGCAGCTCCAATCCTGCCCACGGTCCTGCCTCCCGGGTTCAGCACCGTTACTCCATGGCCAATAGGGCCTTAAAGAACCACAATGCACAGCTTATTTCAGGAGGAAATATTTTAACAGCACAGGTGACTGTCATGCATGCATTAAGAAAACCAGGACACAGCATACCAAATTTAGTTTAGCTACAGTAAAATAACTGAAACAGAGCAATGCTGACCCCAGCTAGTGAACGGCGAGATGTGGCTTTTGCTGCACAGGAGAGATTAGGTTCTTCTGATTTGTTTTCCTCCCTGTCTCTCTCTCCATATATATATTTGAGATATATAGCATATATTCACATAATATATAGCATATATTCACATAATATATAGCATATATTTAGTGTTCAGATGTTTGAGACAAACCCCCAGCATTTTAGAGACAGAAGTGTCCTTCAAGCTCAGCAGCACAAACTGTGGTCTCACAGAAATAGCAATTGCAAGTGGAAAATAGCCCCTGCTGTGCAACACCTCTACTTTGTTATATTGCAATATATTTTCTTTTTTTTCATCTGCCTTGTTCATATGACCCTGCCAGTATGTAAAAATGGTCGTTGACAGTTTCTTTGGTTTGATTTTATTATGATGTAATTTATGAGATGCTGAAAGTCTGCAAGTACTTGTACTTGACTGACATTTCTCTGAGAGTCAAAAGATTGCTCTTGTATACTTGACTGAGATTAAAATGGGTAGACTGCTTACAGCTGTATCCTGCTTTCAAAGTGCAGGATTGGACAGCTTCCATTAAATTGTTATTTTCAGTTATTATTAGCTTCTAAATCAGTTAATATAATTCCTTTCCCTTAATGAATGCACAGCATTGTAAGCCTAAATGCCATATTTTCTATTGATCTATTTCCACAACCTGTTTAGTGAAATAATTAATATGATTTACAAGGCTGACCCAATATCTCAGTGGTTTAGTAAATCATGCTGCCATCTGGGAGGCTCAGCTGGTTTTAAGATCCCAGCTCCCAGCAGCAGCAGGACCTGGGAGCTGAGCTGCAGCACATGCTGTGCTGCTCCTGAAGGTGTGCTGGGCTCTGGAAACACCTCCTCCAACGCTCAGGGAGGACAAGGGCTCCAGCTGCTTTGCTTTGTTATCACCTCTGTTCAAAGTAGGGAAATTTCTTGGTGCTACCCAGCCAGAGCAGAATCTGAGCTGCAATCTGCAGGGAATGTATCTACGCTGGCAACTTGAACATCCATGTTTTCTATCCCCAGAACTGACCCCACATGTCTGTGCGGGCACCAAAAACGTCTCAGCTGTGGAGCTTGGTATTTTTACATGCAAGACAATGTGGGAAATTATTATTTCTATCTTTTTTTGTTGGTTTTTTTTTTAACTCATTAGAAGAGGACAGCTATAAATACAGTGTCTGTTTAAACACCAGGGTTATGTAAGGGCTCAGTTGGATTCAGTACTGCCAGGACAGAGGTGCACTAAGGCATGGCCCAAAGTCTCTTACAGTCTCTGGAAGTCCCTTTGGCAATCCCAGAGTACCCCAGGGGACTCCTCAGGTGAGAGGGAGGGCTTCATTTAGATGATCTCCGCGACACAGGAACCCCTCCTGTGGTAATACAGGCTCTCCTGACTCCTCCACATCTCTCACAGCTCTTACAAACACACAGAGCTGATGCTGGTAGGGCTTAGAGAATATTCCTGGGTTTGTTCCTAGCTCACCTCCCAGTGTTATGGAAGCACCAACAGAGAGCCCTTGAAGGAGGGACAGAAGGACACTACAGCAGTGCCTGGGAGGAGATACAGTAGCCAGACTCTCTGGCAAGATTGGAAAGAGCAAACTCTACTAAAAATACTGTAATGAAAAGCAGGTAACGACCCTCTTTTTCATGAAAAGTGTGGATTTGGACAGCTGCAGTCTGGAACAAAAGGGATTGAGGTGACTTCTGTGGGATCAGGGCAACGGCTGCAAAGCAAGGAGTGTGCAGCCAGGGCCAGCCCTCGTGGGGATCTCACCCTTACAGGGTCCTACCCTGGCCAGCCAGGCAGGGAGGACATCCCTTGGGTACACATGTACGGGCAGGAAAGGCACAGACCTCCATCCAGGAAGGACAGAGCCCATAGCTCTGAAATCAGTCAGCATTTGAGAACCACTTATAATGCCTTGCAACCCCTGAGCAAGCCTTGACTTCACTTTTAGCATCTAGTATATTTATTTTTAGTTCTATTATTTTGCATAATTACACAAAGAAACGAAAAAACCATCCTAGACAAAACTTTAAAATTTGAAGACAGTTGTTGGATGCACTTTGCAGCAGATGTCATTATCTTCCTTCCCTGACCCTGACTCACAACCATTTCTATTTTGCTTTAAATGGACCTGTAATTTCACAATATGTATTCAGCTAGAACTATTCTTTTTGTTAAATAAACTTTACCCTTGTGCTGAATGCTTCAAGCTCTGAAAAGAAACATTCCCTGCTTGTGACTGTTCCAAAATGTAGGTCTGAAATTCATAAAGGAAGTGTAGGTAAATGGGCTGTAATCACACTGAAGGGCAAGTGAGTATTCTTCCTCTAAGGCAGAAGAAAATAAAGGAAAATCTGCTTTGCTTCTGCTGCCTCAATGCTGATAATTTTACAGATCAGAGGGCTTTTTTTAGAAAGAAGCCTGCTGTGCTGCTGTGTGTGTTTCAGTGCTGAAATACCTGTAGTCAAGCCTCTAATGCCACAGCTGGATGTGCAAATCAGGGCCTCATTTCATGACCTGGCACTGCTGGCAGCAGAGAGTCTGTGCCCTGGCACACACCACCACGGGCAGCAGCACCCTGGGATTCACCACAGGGCAGAGCACGCACTGGTGATGATGTGTCTGTCCTCTTACACGGGCAGCTGTGCCCGTGAGAGCTGCAGGGGTGTTCCATGAGAGCTCCATGGCTGGGATAAATAGGACTGAAGTGATACAAGAGTTAAAAATGACCTCAGAGAGGGACCCACTGCCTGAGTGCACAGCGGGGTCACAGTCCCCTCCTCCCTGCCTTCACCTCAGGTGAGCATCCCTGCTTTGATGTCTGTCTGGCCTCAGGGTTGATTTTCTTCCAGAACAGGACAACCACAAACCAGGAGGTGCTGGGCAGCTCTGTGGGTGGTGTGTGCCACGTGGCTAAAGCTGAGGGGTCCTGAGCAGAGACTGGCTCACTGCCCTGAGCCCAGAGGGCACGCACAGCTCTGTTGGTGATTACCAGCCCGCTCTTTCGTACAAGTTAGTTCTTTCCTGCAGCTTCTCTCTGCACCTGCCAAAGCATCCTTGAGCTTACTGTAGTCCCAAATAACCTCTGTTCTTCCTGCAGGTGGGATCCACCACTGCAGCACTCCTCATTTCACACTCACATAACTCCCAGAAATCCTTTAAACCACAGCAACACAGAGCAACTCGAGCTCCCTGCTAACTAGGGCTCTGCACTTACTGAGCTGTGGCAAAGCCAAGGAGCCCCTGGCAGCTGTCTGCAAGTGTGCCTTGGGTCAGGTGTAAGCCTGTGATTAGTTAATTCTATTTAGAGGATCTGATTAAATGAGACATTTTCTCTCTCCCATTTTCACACCCTGTTCTGTTTTTAACAAGTATATATTATATACAAGGTCCTTAATAATCTCTACCACCTGAAATAATCACTGGCAGGATGAAACCTCTCCTCCTCCCACCCTTGCCATTTTGTCCCACTGCAAAACTTATAAATTAATCCCATGCTAAAATTAACATATATTACTGAGGCAAATGAATTGGCATCTCCATGTATATCTATTAGTTTCCAGCATTTCCTGAGAGGGCTTTCATTTAATTACCAGTCTGACAGGCTAACTCACTCCTAAACTGCAGCCACATTTATTACTTTTATCTCCTTGGACACCTGCCTCTCTCCATGGTTTATCAGATTCCTACTGAAGAGAGAAACAGAATATTTTCTATTGCACCAGGTTATTGTTTCTTTAAAAGGCACTTACCAGAGCACTGACCTCAAACAGAGTGGGTTTTTTTTTTTTGGTTGGCTTTGGATGGGCTTTTTTCTTTTTCAATTATCGAAGCACTGCAGCAGCATTAACCCCCTCACTGCCCCACCACACTCCAGCAGTTTAGAAGAAATCAGATTACAGACAGGGAGCTGAAAGCCTCACGTCCAGCTCCGTGCAAGCAGCTGACCACCACTCATAAAGACCTTGCCTGCAGTGGGAGCCCAAGCCCTCAGATGCTGTGGCTGCTTTTCACACTCCCATGGATGAAAACTTCAAGTGAAAAAGCCAAGAGATTCCTGAGCATGGCTCAGTGCCCTCCACTGCAGTCCAGTGACAGGGATCTACCTGAATTCCTCTGGATGGTTTGAGTCACACTTTATATAGTCACTGATGCCTCTATAGTTGGTTGACTAAAAGTTAACACAGATACATGGAACATTACAAAAATAATGCTGTCTACATTCATTACCAGCATAGTCACAGGCAGCACTAGGGGTTATCAGTACTCTGGGTGACTACACACCACCCAGTCACAGCTGGATATCACAGCTCTTCTCTTGGATTGCCTCTGGCAGCAGCTCCAGGACCCTGCTAGTTCAGGTGCTGACTGTGGCAACAGGGCTTATTCAGCCCAGTTTCAACAGACAAATAATTTTCACTTGTTTTTCTCTGGGTCACACTTCCTGAGACACACAGATCCCCTGGGCAGGGCTCTCGTGAGCTGGTGTATTGTGACAGACACGCTCAGGTCCCAGTGGGTCCTAAGGCTACATGGTCCCTTGGCAGATGAGCCCTTCCTGTGTGTGGGCTCAGCACTGCATCCCTTTGGAGATGCTCAAGCTGATGTGCCCTGTTAAAAGGAATGGCTCGGTCCTGACAGCCTCAGTGTGCTGCTTCCTAAGAGTCTGGTGGGAACAGGGCCTTGCTGGTAGTGATGCCTTGGAGAAAGGCACCTCATTACAGAGGAAAAGTGAGAAATTCGTATCTGTTTCATTAATGAACCTTTTCAACTTTCTTGGGATTTCATGCCCGTTCCTAACTCCAGGCACAGTGGATGTTTGGCACAAGCACCTGCTGGCTCTGAGCTGTGCAGGAGGTGGCTGTGCTGGGGACACTGCCCTGTGTGACTGCAGCCTCCTGCTCCTTCATGGATGGGGTGGCCCCAGCCAGAACCCCCTGAGCCTGGGGAGTGCCCTCCCCCTGGACTCTAATCCAAGCAGTTTGTGCTTAAGCACCTGCTGGGACACGCAGCTAAAGATGTTCAGTGAAACATGAATTATTTTAATGTACCTTGCCTTGTGCAAAATGTGCCCCTTCCTTCCTGTCACCACAGTCCCAGTAAAAACTGGTTTGATTCACTCGAGGGCCTTGAGGCTGAATTACACCCAGTACATGTAACACTCCTGTTTATGTCTTGGAGCTCATGGTGTGGGGTCTTTGAGCTCGTGGGTGCTGTGGCAGCACTCAGGGGTTTGAGGTGACCAGAGGAAGCAGCTTGGCTGATACGGACTTGACTTACAATGGGTTAAGAAAAAAAGTCTCTAGAAAAAAGCCCAAACAGTTTTTATTAAAATCCACCATAATTGATTTTTGACTCTAAAGCCTTTTTATTTGTATAATTTTCAAATTTTAATGAATTATGTTAATTTTATGCAGTTTAACCAAAACCAAATGAAATACATTAAACTATTCAATCTGCTACAGCTCCAGTGACTATTATTACTTTATAATTTATTATTTTAAATACTCATTTTTGCATCATACATCTCTATCACATATGAGCCGATGTTAATTACGTTTTAAAATAAAATATTCAACAAGATACAAATGAAACTCAAAGCATAGCAAAAGGAATGATTGGGAGACAGACTGTCATGGAATAATACGTGAATGCCTAATGCTGGTATTAATTAGTAAATCCAAGCTGTTCAGGAGCAGCAGTGGTGCCTGTCATGCTGATGTGTGTTTGGATCATACATGATCCCAACATGCAGGAAAACCAAATATCAGCTGCCAAAGCCTCAGCTTTCTGACTGCTCGCTGGTGTTTTGAGGAGCAAGTGCTGCTATTTTAGCGCTGCTCTGCAAGGCAAGGCTGGGTAGTTCTAGTTTGCAGTAGTTATCTCCAGATATTCTAGGGTCACCCATATTTTAAATATTTTAAGAAGGATATAGCTTCTTATTATGACATAAGAATATAGTGGTGTTTAAAAAGTGGCCTCCTTAACTCGTGGTGAAATTGAATTCCTTCAAAATCCTCTTTCCGTTGATAATGTTACTGTGATTCAGAAGAGGTTGGTGTATGAGGGAACTGGAGTCCTGTACGCTAAACCGAGCTGCAAACAGGCACGTTTCTTCCAAAAGAGGAAACAATTTGTAAACTTTTTTTTATTTTTATTTTTTTTTCACTCGAAGCAGTGAGCTGAATTCTAACAGACAGTCTCGGGCTGCCCTCTAGTGCGAGCAGCAGCAGAGACAGGGCACCAGCCTGCCCAAAACCTGCCTTGTCTCGCGCTTTGCTTTTTAAAACACGGCTTTTAAATCACGGGGATTTTCCGAAAACATTTAGGGATTATTATTTGCTTCTGATTTCTGTGCCACTAAGATCTATTTGGATTATGTTTCCAGGGGGTTTCTTGTTTCTGTCAGGCACAGACAAGCCAGTCTTTTGTCTCTGCCGTGAAGCGGCAGCTGCGATTCGAGATGAGAAGGAGCCGGGACTGCAAGGAAATAATGAACCTTCAGCTGGGAAGGACAGTTTATCAGCTCAGGGCGCGGGGGAAACACGATGACGCCAGGAACGTACATCTCATCCTAACCCCAGTTAAGGATGAGCTGATAAATCAGAAAAACTTAGGGAAAAATATATGGGAAAGAAACATTTGAGGGATACAGGTTACTTCAAAAGATGATGCCATCTAAAATCAGTCAACCCAGCCCATAATGCAAGAGTTTGGGCTACCACACAACAAAGCTTACAAACCTTCCTCTAGCAAACCTACACTGACATGAGATGAAAATTCAACACTCCATGTACCCACTGGGCTGGACAGCAACTCTCACCCTGCCCACCCACCACCATCCCCAGACACAACCCTTTCCTAGACAGGTTTTTCCAGGGAACACCGAGGACTGACTCCCTGGAAAGGAACCACTGATGGCCAGGCAGCACTGGCCTGGCTGCCCAACCAGGGCTGGGAGGAAGGAGGTGTGCCAAGGTGCCCTCAAACCGCTGGCACTGAGCAGCTCCACACTCCCTCTGGGCCCAAAGGAGATGTTGGCAGGAGGAGGCCAAGGCCAGGTGCAGGCAGGAGGTGCTGGGACAGTGGCAGGGCTGACACAGGCTGACCCCACACTGCTGCTTCAGTGCAGCCATGGGAGGGGGGTGGGAATTGTATTAGCAGCTTGATATCTGGGCAGAGGAAATCAGATCAGAGGGCTTTAAATGGAAATTATTTTCACGAGTACAGATGTCCCTAAGGAACAAGTTCAGCTGCTAATACAATTTGGCCAAGAGGAATAAACTATATTGATCTTGAGAGCTCAAATGCTTGCTGAGACAGTCTTGTGGAGAATTAAAGTATTTATTTCTTGTATCACTGACAATCAGCAAAAGTGTAACAGTGATTATAAGCCCAGTGACTTTTTATACACACCAGTTAACTTCACGTTCATCTCTCGCTTCAGTTCATAATTACTCTTCCTTAAAAAAATCACAGATCTGCTATTCTTGTGTCTCACAAATATCTTTAACTACTGCCTCTGGTCACTCTGCATCTCAAGTTTTAGCTTTCTGTCACTATAAAGCTCATTCTGTAATTGCTCCACAGCCACCCAGCTTTCCCAGGACACCGGGAAAGGACACTGTTCCTCAGCCTGGTCTGCACATGGGTTTTTGCCCATCACTGCAGAGCAACAGCCCTGACAGGTACAGCAATATCCTCCCCTAGGGCACACAGGTAGACTGTGTCCATGGTGGGGCTTTGCATAGGTGGGGGGTTTTATTATAATTTTTAGAGAAAAATAAAGAAAGCCATACATATATATTTTATGGGATAAGAAAGATCAATGTTGGCACCTATAAATTTGTATTAATAACATATATTAGGGAATTATCAGAACAAATCTATTCCATGGTGATTTCCTTGAAGTAAAAAACTTCAAAACTCTAAGATAGTAAGACAGGCAGAGCAGGTAGTGCTGCACATTCCAAAACAGGCATTACAGTTATTTTGTTGACATATTTCCACTTTATTTTTTTATTCACATTTTACCCATCTTTCCTCATTTCTCTGAGCCTTCTCTTTATTATCTACAAACTGTCTTTGCCTATTCTCTGGTTTCTCAGTTTCTTCCCCTGTTCTTTTTCATGTTTAATTGATGGGAATCTCAACTCCTGACACGGAGCCTTCTTGCTGGGACACACACTTACACACCGTGATCTCACTGCCTCAGACATTATACCTGAAGATAGATTAGGAAATGAAGACGTAGAGCTGTTGGAAGAGACTGGTTTCCCCAGGCACCAGTTTAGCCTGGATCATTGGATTTACAACACCAGCACCGCCAACACTGATTTGACTATTAATCCCTGAAGTGCCCTAGGAATTGCAGCATAAATCCAGCGAAGGAGCACTCATACGGCCCTAAAGACCCATAGCACTTATCTTGGTACTCCATTCATGAAAATTGATCTTCTCTTCGTAGCAATGACAACTCAAGGAGTCCATGCTTTGTGAAACCCAGAGATCCACTTGCTGTGGTAATGCACTGCCAGGAGGTCTGTGATACAAACCAGCCAGCGCTCATGCTTAGTACTCTGCAGAGAGCAGCCCTTTCTCCTTTACACACACACACACAGATCTACTATTTCATTCCCTGACAGGAATCATTTTAGTACCTTTGTGCCCCACAGCAGCACTCAACAAAATCACCATGTCTCCTATAGGCTGCCTCAGTAACTCCCTTCCTATGCATCCTTTACCAAGTGGAGCTCAATTAAGTGCTAAGCCAATATCCCCACGTGACAAGAATATAAACCTCATCTGTATTTGGAGAACAGTCATGTCTGAGCAGAGAAACACATGAGTTGGGACTGGGCTGGTAAGGAAAAGGAATTGGCTTCTCTGGTTGTCCTATCCCAGGAGGAAAGAGGAGGTAAACCTCATAGACAGTGGCATCTTCCTGACTTTTTGACCTTGATTTTTTAGAGACATGAGGACAAACTTTAAGCAAAGATCTCACGTTGCTGGATATGTGATTCCAGGCACGGACTTGACACACTACTGAGAACAGAGCCAGGCACTGCCTGCAGCAGCAGCGAGGGCTGTGGCTGGAGAGGCCTTGAAGGACAGGCTGGAACTAGAAAAAAACCTCTCTCCTACCAAGAGAAGTGGGATGGGAGGAAGTTTGGCAGTGAGCAGAGAGGGCCTGTGCCTGCCCACGGCCCAGGGAGCTTGGGCAGTGGCTGACTGCAGCACACTTGTAAATCCTGGATGGGGGAAATCTACAGAACAAATGAGGCAACAAAAAGTGGAAGGTGAGAGGACTGTAGGATGGGAGGGTGGAAATGGGTGTCCCAGCATCTCTGGTGGGAGTGATCGCAGGATTAGAGAGAAGAAGTGAGGGTTGACATGTCCAGGCTGCCTATCATGAGTGTCCAAACTCTGAAGCAGTGCTGTTATTATGGGAAGGACACTGACAAATCAATACTCAAACAACAGTGTCCATGACCATACTGAAGTGGTGGATGACTACAGAAAATGAGGTGGTCAATGTTATAGAAGGTATGATTGACAAGACAATAAGACTTTTTTTTAAAAAGGCATTTCCCTATGATAGTAACTTAAATACCTGCTGCTGAACTTCCTCTCCCAATTCAGAGACTTTATTAGTGTAAAAGCAATAAATAATAGCCAGATTTGTAAGACTGTTTCTTTGGCTAGAAATCAAGTTAATTCTGCATCCCAATCTCTGCTCAAATAAAACCTTGACTTGAGTAATAGTAGTAACATGACTGTTCAGACACCCAGCAACAGTTAAAGGTATTAAATTATCCCCACCTAAATTAATTGATTGAAATTAACTAATCTAAAAATCTGACCACAGACCCCCTCTTTGTAGAACCTGTAGAAGGCTGCGATAACCAAGGTCACTTCCCTGGTTTACATTCTTTCCTTTGGATTTTTGACTTAGCAATGTGAACCAGCATCCAGCACAATTTGTGTTTTATGAGGGACACCGAGCTCTTCAGGACCCCAGTGCCAGCCACGTTAGGGAATAACCCAGGAATGCTGGTGTATGCAGGGAGGCTCCTCTTCCTGGGACACAAAGTCTTGGTTACCTCTAGCAGTGCAGCCTCCGAAATTTGAGGTTAAAGCAGGGATTTCCTTCTCTAACCAGATGATAAAAAGACGACATTTCTTTTGATATGCTGAGTAGTATGAACTCTCTATAAAAAGCTTTTTAGGAAGCAGAATGAGATTGAGCGACCACCAATCCCGGATCAAGCATTGGGCCACCCAAAGGGGGTGTTCAGTGTGTCGGGAGCGCTGTCCTGAAATCCCACCTGATAGCACACCGTGCCCTCTTTTATCTTGCTGTCCTAGAATGGGAACCCCCTTCCAGGAAGTTTTCCAAGGTTTCATTTCAGGACCTTTACACAGGTGGGTGCCTGAGACATCTCTCACAGCGCCCGGGGCTCTCCCCGTGCCCCCCTTCGGAGCCAAGTTGTGTCTCATCATCTCACACATGAACCACCACCAGAGCTCAGTTCGGGTGTGTTTGTTTTTCTGCTTGGTCTCCTACACACACACACACGCGCGCACACACACACACACACACACACACACACACACACACACACACACACACGCTTTTTCTGGCTCCCGTTTGCTGAAAAACTTCTGGGTGTGTTTTTTTCCCGTCCCTTCTGTCCCTGATGGCTTTGCCGCGCAGGCAGGGCTGGAGGGCGAGGGCTGGGCTCCCCCTTGCCTCCGCACCTCCGCGCGTCCCTGCGGGCTCTGCCGGGAGGTCCTTCATCCCAAAATAAGCGCCGTTCTGGGTGTGTTCCCGGTGTATTCCCGGTGTATTCCAGGTTTATTCCCATTCCCAGACCCATCACTGTCACCGAACTCCGGCAGCTCCCACGGGCGGTGGCGCCGCCTGGCGGTCGGTACGAGCAGCGGCGCTGTGCGCAGGCGCCACCGCCCCCGTCGTCATCGCCCCGCGCCGGCAGCGCCGCGGCCGCCATGGAGGGTGAGGGACGGGGAGAGGGAGGGCGAGCGGTGAAAAGTGAGGGGTGAAGGGAGAGGGACGAGGGTAGCGGAGCGGTGAGCGATGGAGGACGAGGGGTCGAGGAGTGAGGGATGGAGGGAGAGGGACGCGGGGTGATGCAGAGCCGTGGGTGGAGGGTGGAGGGAGAGGGACAGGGGTCGAGAAACGGGGGGCAATGGGAGGAGAGAGATGGAGGTTGTGAGGGATGGGGGGAGAGGGATTGAGGGAGAGGGGTGGAGGAGTGGGGGACGCGGGGTGATGGAGGGCGAGCGGTGGAGGATGAGGGAGTGAAGAGGGATCAGGCGTGAGCGGTGGAGGGTGTGAGGGATGGGGAGTGAGAGATGGAGGATGAGGGAGTGAAGAGGGATCAGGGGTGAGCGGTGGAGGGTGAGGGACAGTGGGTGGTGGAGGGCGAGCGATGGAGGGTGAGCGGAGCCCGCCCCGCTGACCCCGCTCGGCCGTACCCTGCAGAGCAGCTGTACCGCCGGCTGCCGCCCGAGGACTCCGGGGACCTGCGGATACAGGTACCGAGGGGCCCGGGAGCACCAGGCCGGGAGTTCTAACTTAATTGAAATGTGCTGCTTTAAAGTCTCCTTTAACATATCTCTAGCCTCAGGGCTCAGAAGAGGCCAAGGTGTTTGTACATGCCCTCCTGAAGCGTAGCATGCCCCAAATGAAGGATGAAGCCATCCAGGATATGTTAACTCGGAAAGCTGTAGTTCTTGAGCATTATCCCAAAAAAAAGACCAAGCAAAAGAGGAAGAAGGTGAAAGGTTTTACTGCCAAGCAGAGGCGGGAGCTGCGCCTGTTTGAAATTGAACCTGAACAGCAAAGGTAAGACCTTGAATGTCTTCTTTGTGTAGTAAAAGTGGAAGTACATCGAAAGTATGGAAAAGCAGCAGCATGTGCACGTGGATATGAACCCGTCAGTATGAAGGGTCAGTCTGAAATGCTGCTTGTGGCATTTCACCGTGAGAAAACAGTTCTCTTGTCTGTATGGCTGGAAAGTTCATTTCTCTTTGTTACTGGTTCTGTTTCCTTTTGCATACCTAAGTATAACATGAAATCAAACCCAAATACAATCACCTCTGATTTCACTTTTTAAAGTTGGACTGCCTGTGACCGGAGAGCCAAAATTCTGCATAAGGTCCCTCAGTGCATGTTGAATGAAGCCCCTGCTCTGGGTAACAGGGAGTTAGTGGGGAGATAAAAGAGTAGAAATCTCTTCAGTCTTAGGTGGTCTGATCCTCTAAAACATATCAGTGCTTGGGGTTGGTATAGAGGAGCATGCTTGTTTTATGAAGTAAACCAGCTGTTTGGAATGGGGCACTGTGCAGGGTAAATGGAGAGCAGATTGTATATATCTTGTAAATGTCAGTCTTAGCTCTCTTGGAAATACAATCTGTTGACTACTTCGATAAACAAACAATACTTTTCTTATAACTTACGTTTTGTGTGTTATTTTATGTCTTTTTTACTGCAGGTATGCCATCTTCCTACCACTCCATGAACTCTGGAAACAGTACATCAGAGACCTGTGCCACGGACTCAAACCAGACGCGTAAGTTGAGTTACTTAAAGATTTACGTGGTTTTCATTTAGTAAATACTTCCAGGTTTACTGAGTTACTGCTTGAAACACTGGGGTTAATTGATAAGGATATGTATTGTTTCTGTAAGCTTTGACCATGATTACAATAGTCATGGTCTCATTCTGTTAACCTGATTTTCTGTATGATTTTTTTTTCCCTTCTGTCTGATCCCCCTCTCTTCTTCAAGGCAACCCTATATGATTCAGAGCAAACTGCTAAAAGCTGATCTCCATGGAGCTATTGTTACAGGTATTCTGTTTGTTTGCTTTTATATCATCTGAAGTTAAGTAGATGCTCCTGTAGTTCAGGTGCTTATTTTTAAATTCCTTTCAGCATCATTAACTCTAAAATCACATAGTTAAGATCATACATTGATGGATTATTTCTCTCCTTAAAATGCTGATGATCTTCCAACTGCTCTTGAAAATCATGTTAGTTTCAAAGTAAAACTGCATGTTTTACTAGTGATGGCTGTAAGTACATTATTTCATAATACTGCAAACTAATTTTTAAGATCATGAGGTGACAGGAGAAGAGCAAATAAACTGCATCTGAAATTTTCTAATACATATTTCTGTTCTTTCAGTCACAAAATCAAAGTGCCCCTCTTATGTTGGGATAACAGGAATCATTCTACAGGAGTTTAAACATGTCTTCAAAATTATCACTAAAGAGGACAAATTAAAAGGTATGCAAGACATTTTTTTCGGTGCTTTTACAGCTTTAATTATCAAAAGTTTCTTAAACACTCTATTCATCTGGCACCTCTGAGTACATTGGTTTATGTGCATAGAATTGGAGAAGACAGTGTCTTTACTGACCACCCAACAGCCCAATCAATACCTTACCAAAAAGGCATCTCATTTTTAGAAAAAAGGCATTTTCAGTGAACCCAGCATGATTATGCCCATGGCTCGTTCATCTGGTTCACATTAGATGTTCTCTGCAACACTTAACTGGATGCTCCTGAAAGAGGACTAACTTTGGTAATTCCAGTTAAATTTGGAGGTTTGGGTTATTTTTCTTCTCTTGCTGAAGTATAAAAACCTTGAAATGTGGCAAACCTCAAGTCTATGGGTGAATAACATCCCCTGGTACATCAGTATATTTTTATAACAGGGATTCACATTTGCCCACTTTGGTCACTTTGTTTCCTTTTGCATTTTCAGTTGTTCCCAAACTCAACAACGTATTTAGCTTGGAGATTGATGGATTCATTTCCTACATCTATGGAAGCAAGTTCCTGCTGAGAGCAAGTGAGCGATCTGCAAAAAAATTCAAGCTGAAAGGAACCATTGACCTATGATTTCATGGAAAATCAGAAGTATTAATAGAAATATTTGCTGTTTTCCTGCCATTTAAAGAGATGGAAAATGGAACAGCCATGTGAAATGTTTTTAAAGCATTTCATTCTCATTCTTAAAGAATGAGCAGTATCCATTGTCTTTAAGCAAGACTCGCAGACTGTTGGAGTTGGTGTATCTGTTTTGTTACTTGTATATAGTATTCTGGCTTTTATTAAACTTATATGATATTAGTGTTGGTTACCTGACTTCTGTTTCGATTTATAATTGTAAATTTGCACAATAAAAATTATACCTTGTAACTCTGATAAATGTTATTGCTGCCTTCTGTATAAATTGGGCTTTAGCTGCCTGCTACTGCTTGCAGTGAGACTGCAGGTGATAACTGCTCTTTAGAATCATTGCTCCTGGGCCCAACATCAACATCTTTGCCTTCTGCAAGCACAAGCAAATAAGCTGACAGGTTTTACTGTGAATATCTCCTTCCCTGTGGATAATATTGTTAAAGATAACAGGTATATATGATATAAACATAGTAAGCATGTTATGCAGCTCTAAAAGCTGTTTGCTTTCCCCATACTTATGAATACCCTGCTACTTGAAGGTTGAGTCAATATGTCTCATATGTCTGTGTCAGTAAATACATGTCATGCCAGAGTGCAGGGAACACAGTACAGCACATCAGGGAAGCACTTGAAGGTGGAAATTCAAAGATGGAAGTGACCCCCTTTCAATCTTGTCCTTAAATTACCCACAGAACCCTTATGAATATTTAACCTCTGCCCACTGAGCTATTGTGCTTCATGTATCCTCAGGCCCTTTTTATATTTTTTACTGTAGACTGCCTCTTTTGATTGCCCAGATTACAATCTCTCATCAGGTGGGCAGGTTTGACTTGTTTGGGAGGTGGAAGTGACCCCTATGTTTAGATCACTCAACATTTTTCTGTTATAAAAATGCTCTACTGATGTTTATGTTCTAAAAGTAGTTTTCAGAAGCTTTCAATTTCAAGATCAAATGAAAGACCTGTGTGTAGAAGTTTTTTCCTGTCCCCCAGCATTTGTAGCCAAGCAGGGCCATTTCTTTAAAGAGAACACAGCTGTTCCTCACATACATCACACCCCAAAGCCGAGTAACTGGGGTTAGGAGAACAGCTAGAGCTCTTAACTGCACTGCAGGGCACAGAAGCCAGAGATCATTGCCACCTCCAACCTCAGTCCTATAAAAACAAAAAAAAAAGGGTGTCTATTTGTAAAAAAACCTCTAACTATCCTCCAAATCTCCCACTTCCTTTCTGGATCTGTTGCTGGCAGAGGTTACAGAAGAGCTGCATCTCCTTGGAACGAGCCATCAGACACAACCAGATTCACCTGAACCAGCCTCTGATCTGCTGAAGTCACAGCGTAGGCAATGCTGGTTTTCAAGAACAGACCCTTTGGAATCAAGAAATAAAAGCATTTGGTACAGAAATAAATCTTTGTTGCAATTACATGAAGTGTTACCCTTGAGATGGGGAAAACTGTTTTTGTCAGGGAGAGATATACAGGGAAATACAGTTATTTCAAAGCAATGAGAGTTTCTGTCCATGAAGTAAGAACAAGATGTGTTGAAGTTGTTAGACCCAAGTTGTTATTCTGCCTCGTGCCCATTACTCCTTTCAGTGTTCTCTAAAATGAAATCTCTTGGTTTCCTATAAGAGGTCAGAAGATAAAACAAACAAAGAGGTAGAAAACATAAATCATAGCAGAAACCTTCAGGACAATGACCTAATTTTAATTTTGCTCACAGCCTTCAGCGTAACATCTAATTAAGACATCTGTTAAATGCCTATAATATTAAATTAATAGGGGGAAGCTAATAGAACTTTATTGGCATAGTCCAGTTAATTAACATTAGGGCCCTTTAATGGATGTCTTAAAGAGACATTAATGGGAACGCCATACAAATTGGAATTAGGCACAATCACGTTTCATTGTGCTGTGAAGTACAAAACACATTCTACCATATGGACACATTCATGAACATGATACAAGTTCCCAGAGCTGCTGGCATTTCCATTTTTTTAACCAAAAAAGACAAATGCTGCCTAGCAGTGCCTTGTGATAAATCCGAGCAAGGCTTTTGTTATTTACAGTGCAGAGTGCCCAGGAGGTGTTCAAAGGGCTCCTCAAGGTAATCAGGGTAGTGGCACAAAAGACGAGTGACAAATGAAGAATAACAAGAGCTGAACAGTCCACACATTCAAGACTCCTTTACTGCAGCTGGTAAATCACCTGCAGAGGCCTTTTTGCAGTGACTCAGAGGTGTTCCAAGCAGCCCCATAAATCCCTCGAGCTGAATTGCTCCTGCAGACAGCTGGAATCTCTGTCCAGCCACCAGCAAGTCGAGACCTGTCCCACCTGCCTTCTCCAGGACATGGCCCCGTGGTCACCTGTCCCTAGAACACGTTACACTCCTCATTGCTTTTCAAGAAACTTCCTTAGAAACAGGGAAACATGAAAATGATGGCTCACCAGCCCTCCCCTGCCGATTCATGGCCATTCCCCATCTCTTCATTAGCCGAGACAGTAAACACTTAATGGATTTAATATTGGAAAATTGGAGAACTAATCACAGCTGTCTCTAATAGGCTTCTTCCTTCATGTGTTCCACTCTGAATTGCACTCAGCAGAGACACGTTTTTTGTAATGATTTTTATACCTGAACTCTCACTAAAGAAAAGACTAACCAGGGAATAACAACAGTGAACGTCTCACTACCCTACACACATTTCTGCTTTCTTATTACTGTGTATATGTAATATATTTATAGCCAATATGAACTAAAACAGTTGTAAACAATCCAGTTACTCAATTTTGAACACTTAAGCAAGAATGGAAAAACAAAGCAAAAAATCCCATTTCTGTTTAAAACCTCAAAATACTTCATTGTAGGAAATGTTTGAAATTAAAGCCGAGTCACATCCAAGAAAACACACAGAATATTCCATTTGAGGGGTTTTTCTTATACTTCCTCTTAAAGATGGATTACACAATAATACAGTGGGAACCCCTAAAAGCCTTCTGAGACTCTGCTTGAGAAACTCACAATAAATCACTGAAATAACAGCAGCACGTAGCTGATGTTAACTATATATTCAAGCCACTCAATGTTTTTGAGAGGCATAAGAGAGAGCATAAAATTCTGATCCAGACCATGCTCCCCTTCCTTAATTCTGTCATTCCTATGGTAACTAACTTCAGTTCTAAGTCACTTTCCCTACTGTGTGTAATGAAAATGTATTATTTTGGTAAGGCAGAACTTTCCCTCAGTGTACTGATTTAATTAAATTAATGAGCAAAAGTGAAAAATAGAGGATCAAGCATCCACTGCTGCTGAGAGGAGCAGTTACATCTGGCAAACACAAACCTCCTGGGCTGCAGAACAAACAGGACCTGGTGCTCTACCTACAGATGGGTTTTGACACGTACTTCTGCACACTCTGCCTGCTGGATAGGGATTAGGGAGAACTACAGAGTACCCAGCAACATTTAATGCTGAATTAAGAGCTCTCTTAAGAGAGCTCTCTGTTGCTTTGTATTATTAATCAGATAAGCTACAATACCTAATAGCCATTAAAAAGAGGGGGGGAAAATGGGTATACAATTAATTAAAATAACTGATAGGAAAAGGCACAGCCTAAACTTTACAGTCTATCCTGTCCTCAGCCTATTTTTAGGCAATTGCTTTTTTTTTCATTCTGCTAAGAACTATTCCCATAGCACCTAACTATTGCCAAACTATACTGATTTAAAACTTGTTATTTTCATATACTTTCAAGCACTGACCAACAGCCATCCCTTTCTGTAGGTAACTGAACAGCCCATTAAAGATCTGCAGTACAGGCCTGTTAATCTGAAATCCCTTCCTACTTTATTAGTTAATAAATTCAGCCTTATTTCTTCCAGCTCTCAGAATAAGCTCCTACTCTCATGACATATGTGCATATTTTTGGCTGAGGAACTAATCTTAAAAGATTCAAAAATACATAATAATATAGTTAGAACATTGTTTATAATATTCATATCAAAGGGCTTTGGCTTCACCTCAAAAATTTTACATCAACCAAAATTAAATATAAATTCTGAAGTCCTATATGCTTGTTAAAGGCAAAACACTTCAAAAACAGAACCTCAAGCATGGCTGCCTTCACTTGACTGAGTCAGGGCTCCTCAACTGAGCCTCGTGGCTCTGGGGCCACAGGCTTGTAACAGAATGTTTAGGGAAACATTTGTTGTGTGTGTGAGTCCAGCTGCCAACACACACCTCCGGCTACAAGCTCCTTGGACATTCTCTACTGTACACACAGTATCAGCCCCAAAATAGACTCCACTTTATAGCACCATTATTCTGGGAGGGAGGGAAAAAATAGGCTTATGCACTTCTTGTAAATGTTAAAATAATCCCATAAATCTGAATATATTTTTTTGTGTGTGTGAAATTGTCTGCAACACTCTGCCATGCATATTCTTCCTCTAAAGGATTATTTCAAAATTATGGACTCAGAAATGTTCAGCTGGATAGTTCTTGGGTGGCTGAGGTGCTCACTGAAGAATTTAAATGATGTAATAGCTATTGAACACCCCATTATATGGCTGCCTAATTAATGTGAATGATAGTTATGTCTTACTCGCAGAAGATTATTTTACACGGAGGAAAATCTACTCACTGCCACAGTAGCCATTTCGATAGTTTTTATAGGAGCAGTTGCATTATGGCTTCATTGAGTAAAAGGTAAGTAGCCATCCTAAATAATGAAGATTGAAGGTTTAACAGTCCCAATAAAGAATCTTGCGGGTTTTTTATTTCAAAAATTAGAGTTTGATTGCGAGTGTATGATAATGAGAGGGAAAAGAGCACTGGCATGTGGAATCCTTCTGGCTCCTTGGGAACTTCCATTTCTTCTGTGCAGAAATGCCGAAGAATAAGGACAGCAAAAAAAAAGAAAATAAGCCCTTCTTTGCTTTTCCTGACAGCATGTCCAAGCTCCAAGCCTCTCCCCATGGCAACATTTCAGTGGATAAGGACGTGCTGGATTGTGCCTGCTGCACTCAGAAGGCTGACGTTACTGGAACAGCTGCACGCGGCTGATCACGTACACACAAATAACCTCAAATAATGTGAAGAGCCCAGCTTAGACCCATTTGAATGATGATATGCAGACATAAGCCAGCCTTGCAAACTTGTCTCAGAATTGTAGCCTATTACAGCAACCCTTTTTTGCGAGGCAATAGTCAAGGGACTCGGCATTTCTGTTACGAGACCCTATTTCCAGGGTTATATATCAGAGATTATAACAGCTATAAAAATTCAAATGAGATTTAAAACTTGGCATGAGCATTCTCGCTTGGGATCTAATATTTTTTAAGCAAATCTTTGCAGGAAAAGCTAAAAGTTTACTTGTTCCACTTGTTATTTTAGGTCTCTGTTGGTACATAATTCTCAATCTAGATTCTCACATGCCCCCCATTGCAGTACCTGAGTGATCTCTTTTCACAGCTGCATTTTCAGGGTGGCAATTCAAAGCTAGGACAATTGATTTGACATTTGTTTCTCCAAACATCAAACTTTCAGGAAGGGTTTTAAAAGAACTTCTGTTCCAAGGCAGCCATTTTTTTTTTTCAGCAATAAAGCACCACATGTGTTTTAGCAAGTAAAAAGTGGCAACAACATTAACCTGAATTATGGTAACAATGACTACAAAACAAGCTGTCTGGGGATTTGCAAACACAATTTCCAGATGTCTGCAAAAGATCTGATTTATCAAATACACTCCAGGCAGGATTTGTTGTGGGTTTGTACTTCCTAATAAAAGAGGTCTGTAGTATTTATTTACTATTAGTGCCAGTGAAAGGTGCTACCCTCGTGATATCTTTCAGAAAGATGAGTGTATCCCTTTTAAATAATCCACAGGATACACAGAGAGACACAGACTTCAGAAATTAGACCTTGAAATCACCAATGAAACAGGATGAAGCTGAAGTTTAAATATAAGGAGGGGGAAAAAAGATTGTAGGCATTGGAGGCACCTCAGGAGAAAGCCTCAGGTAGTGCCAAGGGGAAGTCCAATGTACCCCGGCTGCAGGGACAGGTTAGAAACCCTAAATGCAAGCTATGGAGGATGAAATTGTATTTTGTCAGCATAGCCTGTGGCCATTTAAAATGCTTCCCTCTGTGTGGGGCCTTAAAAGCACCACAGCGAAGAGTAAAGGCCAGTTCCACCTCTAGCTTTGATCCACAGCCTGGCTGCTGAGGCTGTGATGGGGAGCCCTGGCTTAGTGCCTACTTTAGGAATGATTTTTTGATATGATTCCTTGCCATACAGGCACTGGACTGACATGAACACACTCTTTCCAAGCAGGTCCCCACACAGCCCTCCCCGTGGGTAAGTGCTGCATGCAAATACATCATCACTCGTGTTAGTGATGTCAGAGTGGCACAAGTACGGGTAGAAGCAGCAGGACCATTAAATTTATATTCCCTCACCTTCATTGTCACAGTTCAGCCATGCAGCAGTTGGACTGAAAACTCATGCTTTACACAAAGAATATCAGGTCGTCTTATCCTAGACTCACTATCCAGGGGAATAAAAAAAACTTACATATGTACACAGAAGTAAAATAGGTAAAACACATGGTTCATAATTTTAACTTAGCATTTACAGAGCAATACCTCCTATTTGCAGTGACTTGCAAACAACAGCTTTAGGACAGCACCACATCAAGATAATTATCTTTGTTTCTGGTTTGTTGAGTTGTTTCTTGGGTTTTTGACGGTAACAAAGTTGGGGCAATTCTTTAGGATTATTTAGAAAACCCAAGGCTTACCCAGAGAAGGATAGCACCTCCTGGTTTTGAACAATGACTTACTTCTGTTTAAAGGAAAATGAGTTAGTAAGGTGAACAGACTGAGTATCAAGCTCAATTAAGCATGCGCAATATGCACTGTAACAACATTCACTGTTTGGTGAAGTAATAAACCAGCTTTATTTTCTTTTGACTTCTGGCAGTCTACCTCCAAGAAACATTCACTCTTATTTCTACCCAGCTAGCATTTCCACAAGGAAGCATCGTGAATTTCAGCTCCTTTGCCAAAGATATTGTTGTGGAGGAAAACAAGAAAAACATCCTACTGCTATAAGCAGGAGACAATAATAGCACCCACAGAGGCATCAAGCTGCACTTGTACAGCCCACACCCTGATCAAACATTGCTTTCATACAGGACAGCAGGATTGTGCTTTAGAAGACAAGACACTTTGGGGACTACATGTCTAAGAGAAAGTTTCAAAAGGCAGTTTTCTTCCCATGCAGCAGAATGGTTTGTAGCTTCAGGAAAACTACATTAACAGTTTGCAGCTCGACCCCAGGACACATTTACTTTAATCTAGTATCATTAATTTTTTTGCTGCTCTTTTTGTTGTTGCTTTTGTTGCAGCTAACATAAAAATTATACAGAAATCTTACCTCCGTCTATTTCCAGAGCAACACATTTTGCTTTGGTACCAGAAGATGGAGCCACATGCTCACAGTTTTAAAGCGATTTTTTTTTTCCTACTTTGCCAGAAAACCCACCCACGAAAGCAGACAGTGCCTAGAAACTGCTCCCTTACCTTACATGAACTTGCCTTTTGCTGTGTCTGTGTGTACAGCTAATCTGGTGCGTGCGTTACCCCATGTCAGCTGCCTCGCTCAGATGTTTCCATAACAACTCCATTTTCCTTGCTGCAAATATATTTTCTGAATTGCCTACCATGTCAAAATGAAATCAGGAAACAGAACCAAACTAAGCCAGGCATTTCCAGCTGCTAAATCATCACCCTTTTCATCCCCTTCATGAAAGATTATACTCCTAAAGGGAGCCACACATACCCCAGAACCATCAACATAAGAATCCTAACTCCTCATCTTCTTAAAAGGCCAAACAATGCAGATATAATATCATGTTTATTCTGTGTCCTAAAGCCCAAAAATATGTGCTCAGATGGGAAAACAGGCTGGATTTGTGCTCTGCAGACTCCAACACCAGGCATGGTGGAGCATCTCCCTCTTTTTGTTTGGGGCTTTTTTGGCAGGTCGGTTTTGAAGCAGCCCCCATCCACTGCCCTGTAGGGCATCCTGTGCAGGGCAGGCAGGGAGAAGGCAGGGACAAGTGAGAGCAAGTCTGCTAAACCCTGCCCCTCATCCCCTGCATCCAGCCATCTCCACAATGCACAGTAAGATGAAAAGAGCCTTTGTAAAATGACATACATCAGAGGGGAAGACAAACTCTTCATTAAAGGTATTAAAGCCTGTTAGGGCTTTCCTTTGTTGGCTACTTGCTCTGTGTCAGCTCTACGAGCAGCCAGTCCCAGAGAGTCAGATCAAAGTAAGATAATGGCATTCTTAATAAAGCCAGCAGAGATCTTTCTGGTAAAAATATTTATTGTTTGAGAACACTGTCAGGTTCTTTCATGTCCTTTCCTGACCTGGCAATGTCCCAGGTTACTACAGAACTGCTTTAAATACACAGGTTTAATTATTCTTTTTGCTGCTCTTTCAGACTGATCTCAGGCAGCAGCAACAGGCAACTAGTTTTACTCTCATTCATTTCCTCAGTACAATGCTGTAACCTCTTTACAACAAATCCTCCACCACAACATTTAATGTCTCTCTAATGCAACATTAAAAATGAAATCAGCAAAACATTCTATCAAAGTGTTCACAAAAAAAAAAAAAAAAACACACCAAACTTGACATAATTTAGTTTTTACAAAATCTAAACAGGGAGAAAGCACACTGCCTCTATAACCCTGAATGCTGCAACCTGTCAGCAGTAGATACTCACACATGGCTTCAGCTCCCATCAGTCCTTGAGGAACCATGATTTGATGGGGAAGACCAGAAGGATGTGCATAACACTGAGTGGAGCCCACAACGGGAGAGATTGACACAAGTGTCATCGTCTATCCAGAGCCTGTGGGTACCATGAGAAGACTGTGGCATCTGGAACAACTAGAGCAACAGTTACCACTAATTCTCAGCTTTTACTTAAAAAATTGTATTTGCAAGTTTATCTCCACCAGTTAAAGGCACCCTGAGTGACAAATCTGAAGAGAATGTCATAACAACCCTTTCTGCCCCCAGTGCTGTGGCCAAAAGCCCAATCAAGCTTTGACTGCCAAGGTTTCTGAGCAGTGGCTCCATCACTCCCTGTATGATTTTTCAGACAAACACTCAAAAACTTGGATTTGCTTCCTTTGCCTGTAACATGTGAACAATACTCAAAGTCCTTAGGGCAGCACTGAATTTGGGAATCACCTTGGGGCTATGAGAGCACTCCCTAGAGGTGTAAGGGAGCTTGGGATCGGGGTTCTGTGGCATTCCTCAGCACAAGCTGAAGGACTTTCACACTCTTCCTATCTGCAGTCAGGGTCCCTTGCAGAGCAGCCAGAGCTGTAGCAGTTCCCAGTCAAACTGCAGGACCTGGAGACATCTCAGCCATGCACCCAGAGCAGGCAGAGATCAGCTGTGGACAAAACCCCCAAAAGTGGATGTAGCCTGCACCCACCAGGCTTAATACACGTCAGACTGCAGAACACACCAAGGCACCACTTGTGTGGTGTGCAACATGTACCCCAAATACATCACCCACACTGCTCGTGCTCTCCCTACCCAGAGAGCCATGGCAATCCCAGAGAGCAGTACAGGATTCCTAGTGAAGAGCTGCCCTGAAATGATGCAAGCTGAGGAAATCTCCAGGAGGAAGTAGAAAAGGCCACAGTGATGACTGACTCCTGTGTCTGCAAGATGGATGAGAGCTTGAACCCCTTTGTAAGGGACCAAACATATCACTTAATAAAAACAAGGCATCCTACAATGAACCTCTCTTGCCCATATTTATTCCCCTCTAAACACAGCAGTGCACAGATTATAGGAAATGGTTTTACATTTAACTTCAACCCCAAGTGGTAAAGAAACGGATTGTATCTCACAATGTAAATTTGCATCTACCATCATTTAATGGATGTTTTATACATTCTATCTGCTACTGTGTTTTTATGGAAAGGCAAAAAAATTACTTGGGAATTTGTTTTTAATTAAGCAATAAGGCTCAATGGGGTACTGCTATCGTGCAATAAAACCACTCCTGGGGTGTTGTGAGGCATTTGGTCCAGATGAGTGCTTCAAATCACCCCCAGATTGTGATTAGATGATTACTCCCTGGAGTTAATATTAGATGGTTCTCTCTAGAGTTGTCTTATTGCTATTATAAAAAGTCTTCAACATGGGGAAACTAAGTAGTTTTTGTGCTTGAAGAAGATGAAGTTTGCAGTTTCCACTGTTGAGTGGCTGTGTGAGCTGTGTGGGTCCCATAGATCAAATCACCTATTTAGCATGCGTGAAAGATCATCTCGGGGCATTTCTTTGACCCAAACAGTTTTACAATTAAGTGGCTTTCTTCTTTTTTTTTTTTTTTTCTAGGAGATGGAAGGATATAAAGAGCAAACAACTCCACAATAAAGCAATCCCAAGACAAGGCGCAGAGGAATTTGATTCAGAGATATGTATTACGGGCTTTATCTTTTTGTAGGGAATAATGAATCCTAATCGTTATTATGCTAATGGTATTAATGAAGGCTAATGCATGTGGTAGCAGCAAGAGATTCTCCCAGGTTGGGTACATGAGGAGGTGCATGGCCTGAGGCATTTGTGGGGGCTCCCAAGATAATGAATTCAAACAACCCAAATGGTAGAGAGACAAACTGTAGTGCCTTCCCCTGCCTCCCCCCAGCTGGTCTTCAGGGCTGAGGTTAGAGAAGAAACATTTCATTCTGAAAACAGACAGAAAACCCCAAAACAAACGAAAACCCCCAACAAAACAAACAAACAAAAAACCAAACCAAAAGAAACAAAACCAAAAACAACAACAACAAAATCCCCCAACAACAGCGTAACACAGAGCTTCCTGCATTTCAGTTTACCAGTAAGAGAGAAATCTCAAGAAAACCTTAACTCTTGCAAAACTCTCCCCAAAAGGCAGGATGGTACCACAGGCACATGGACAGTTTTTGCACAACTTGAACTGAAGTACAGACCAGAATCCTCAGCTCCTCCTCTCTCAACAGCCCACCACACACCTCCTATTACACAACAACCCTCTGGTTTCTCAACCAGACAACAATTTTTACACTTCACAAATTAAGGTGTGATAATTCAGACATCCTCTATGTCACACCTTATACACCCTGCACAGCCCAGGCAGCAACACAATCTCTTTTTTCCCCCCTTCCCCTTTCACAGAGCTCTTTGCAGATGTACTTGATGGCTGAAACTTCCCCTGGCAATCACAGCAGCCTTCCTGTACAAAAGGCACTGATGTGAGGCAAGGCACAGGTCTCTTATTTTTCCTTTTGGGGCAACACACACACACAGCCTGGTCAGCAGTTCCAAAGGAAAGAGACAAAAGCATGTTCTTCACAAAAATAGAAGCTATATCCACGGGCAAAGCAGGGTTCAGGAATGAAACTCTTTTATGTGTCTTTGACTAACCAGTCAATCATAGATGAGCATATATACATCTTTTTGAGTTAACTAGTGATTATCACACTCTTGATCCCTCTGCTTTTTCCTCATTTCCATGTTTAAAATGCCTAATTTACCTCAGTTTAGTGTTTGAAACACACCTTTGTTCACCATGATTTATCTTGTGCAATAAAAGCACACTGAATATGAGATCACTGTTTAGACAGTAGGAAAAGGGTTCAGAAGAACATACACAGAATGGTGTATTCTGGAAGAAAGGCTGAACCCAGAAGATGCAGTACTCTCTCACAGCATGCTGCAAAATGCATTCAGCAGCTTTTTGAGACACATCTGCTTTTTCCACGTTCATTTCATATGTTTTTCCTTTAATATTACTCCTCTCTCTGCACTGAACACCTGCATCTTGTCACAGTTCTGGCATTTCATATTCTCTTACCTCAGCTCTTTCTCACCTTCACCTTCCGTATTTCATCTAGAGCCTGTTCCCATTACTGGGGAACACTACTTGGAAACAGTGGTCTGGCAGCATGTCAAAGCTCCTGCTTGTTTGGCAGTCTGTGCTCACCTGTCCCACTCCTCAGGAGAGCACAAACTTCTGAGCTTTCCCTGTTGTAAGGCCCTGCACTGGGCAGTTCCTGGGTGCAACTTAGGGATGCATCACAGCCAACCCATTTGATCAATCCACCCAGAAATTGGGCACAAAACTCATGCTGTTAAGGAAGAAAGAAAACATGAGTTATTGACACAACCTGCAAAAAACTGAGACTAGGTAACCTGGATTAAAAAAAGAAAAAAACTCAAACCTTTTCCACTGAAACGTAACTCCTTCCTTGTTTGGTTCTTCTCACTTTTCAGCTACAAACTGCCCTTGCTGCCTTCAACCCAACAGCCCACATGGGAGAAGCCACAGAGCTGTCAGGAGACACTGGGAAGAGGCAGGGAAAGGGCTGTCAGTGTGGGATGGTGAGGGCATTTCTGCATCACAAGATGAGGTGCATCCACACTCCTGGTAGCCCCAGCTCCTCACTCACCCCTTCCCAGAGCCAGGTCCAGCGTGCCCTGCTGACATTCACCACGCTCCTGCACACCCTCCACTTGACCCCATGACCAAAAATCAGTGTATTTGGTTCACTCATGGTTTTAAATTTCAAGTTTTATCTTGTCTCCTGCTCACAGGATACTCTATCAGGCAGAATGCTAAGCACTGGTGACATCATATAAAGATTATTTCAGTGACAAAATGCCCTCAGTATTTTACAGTTTAGAAGGGGGATATAGATGGAACTACATATTATATGCTGGTCCAAACCAGAAATCAGAACTCTTATCAAGCTTTGGATCAGATCTTCTAACCACTTTTGTGATTACAGTTACAGACCACTGTGAAGAGAACAAGCTATTAACACCAAAATTGGCTTTGCATTCCTCTCTCTCATTGTATGTTTCACTATCACTGTTTATCACTGAAAATTAAGAAGGAACAACCAAAATACCTCATGTCTTCACTGAGATCCACAGGCAACTGCCAAAGCTTAGCTCAAACACCACCATATGGCCTAGAGGTAACACAGGTTTCAAACCATTCTCTTAGTGCTGCTCCTTCTTTCTTTTTCCTATAACCCAACCAAGAGCAAATATACATTATGTATTTTGTACACAGCATTTAAATTTAGCCTCTGCTGTTTACCTGCTTGGTCACTACTAGTTATTCAAGACTGAAGCTCCAACTCTACCTGAGAGCCATGCACAGCACTGCACACATGTGGCCAGGGGAGCAGGGATCTGAGATCTGAGCAGGGAAGGACAAGGCACAGCAAACACCAAGGCTCTTATCATGTGAATTTGTAACATTAGAATCTGCAGGCGTGAGTGGTTTGGTGATCCTTGCACACAACAGCTTCTGTGAGGATCACAGATTTCTGAGCTGGGACATGACCCTCTGGTGAGGCACACGGGCTGTGAGTCAGGAGCTCTGGGGGTTGTTCCTCACCCTCCCAAGTGACTCACTCTGAGCCAGAGCCCATTGCTACTGAAGACAACAGCAAATAACCCACTATTCCTGTGTCAGTGATCAAAGGCCATATGACCATACACAACTCTCCAGGAGTGTAACTCTGTGAGGTGGTAGAAACCCTCACACAGTTATTAGAATTTATGCTGCACTCCAAGATCCTGCTAATAAAGTGCTGCACACATGGAAAGCACAGTAATGCCATGTTTGTAAAAACAAAAGCACATTGATTGTATATTGCTTCCCCATGCAAAAGGCAGAGGAGCAAGCAGGTCTCAGGACTGCTTCCAGAAGTACTTTCATCACTCTGACAATCATTTTGCAGCCAGGCTCCCAGAGCCACTCAAGAAGTGGGGAATTTCCTGTGTGAGTGTCAAGATATGCCCCAGAGACACAAGCACCCTCTAAAACAGGTTTGCTGGGCAGTGGTTTCACGGTACGTGGAGTAGTGAGAATTTGGAAACTTATGCCCTGAAGTTTGAGTCTGTACCAACACAGCCAAGCAGGGCTCTGGTTTCTGCATTGTCAGACTTAGAAGCAACTCATTTCTAAAGCACACAGATGATGCTGGTAGGGCTTCAAAGATACAAATCAATCACAGCAAATCACACATTTATAAAATAGGCTGATTAGCTGAATCCACTGGGAGCCAGATCAGACAAACATTCATCCCTCCATGCCCACCACGCTCTCACAGAGCACAGGACAGAGGTCATTCATGCTTACAAGAAATACGTATAATGAACACACTTTGTCTTATTCCCTCATTAAGTAAGATTATTCCAAGTTCAGTTCAATAACATCTCCATTGCTAAGAGGTGTCTTGTCCACTGATGAAATGCCCCATGTAGTCAATTAGTAAAAACCACTTCCTATGATCACAGTGGGTTCCTAACATCCCAAACTGAATCTAGAGTTTTATTCAAAAGAATTTTACCAAATGCCTAGGTTGTTGTTTCTCTTTTTTTTTTTTTAACATGCACTAAACATACACTGAGCTCAGAATTTAACAGATGTTTTTGTTCCTATTATAATCTAATCTTTTCCTGCAGGCTGTTGTAGTAATTTTGCCACTAGAAGATAATAAAAAAACATTTTCTCCCCTGCAGAGTTTACCTTTGGCTGACTCAGCTGAGCAGCTGCAGTTTCCTTTACTTGCTTTGAAATTATTGCATCCCAATTGGGCAAAATATTTCTGCTACTGAGAAACAAGTGGTTTTGGAGAAAATGCCAGAGGCAATAGATCAGATAAAGTCTCTTTACCTTGCTCCAGTTGCATTAAAAGCTGGTAATTTGTGCTGCAGCTTTTTCAAGTGGTCCCACAAATGTTTGCTTTTGCAGCCAGGAAAAAAGAGCTCCTGAGTCTGCCTATCAAATAGCTCTTAAGATTACTGGTGAAACTCAGAGTTTGTATCTCAGTAAGGAATTCAAACAAGGATGTAACAGCTTCCAAAACAAACAAACAAAATACCAACAGAAAGTCAGCTCTCTGTGCAAGTGCTTCATACTGACTGCATGCCCAGCGTGGATCTCAGGGCTTCCCTCACCTCATGCAACAGTTGCCTGAACACGCCTCCACTTCTGACTGAAGAGGGAGAAAGAAAAAAAAACCCATCAAATCCCAGGCTGTTGGGCTAACCCAATGCTGTGTTTGGCTGATGTGTTGTCCAGGTGAGCATACTGAGAAACAACAAGAAAAATAAACCGAAGTATTACATCTCAGTAATAAAGACTATGATTAAGATAACATGGGAGCAAATTCAGAATCATTTTAGCACATAGGAGAAAAAACGAGTTTCAGCATAACAATCCATGGCTGGTTAGGTCTGAATTAGTCTGCTAAGACAAATTCTGATGTATTTACTTTAGTGCCTTGTATACTTACATAGCTACATAGTTAGATCATGTAAAAATAATTATTTCCATAGTTAGATCATGTTAAAAAAAAAAATTGTTGAGAATTAATTTCTTAGCTGGGCAGATCTCCCCAGACCTAGTACACTGCTTGCAAAGTTGCCAGGACAGAGGCAGCTGGTAGCCAGGCTCAACACAAAACAGCTCCCAGCTGCAAGAACATGTTTGCAAAGGCAAACCACCCTCCTTCCACCGACAGATCACTCAGTCCTGCTCTCCTGCAGAAAAGGCAAGAGGACAGAAGAGGCCTCCCACTAAAGCCCTGATGATAACCTGAGTGTGCTCAGCCCAGCCTGCCCTCTGTCCTGAGCTCTCTTCTCCCAGGTTTTGAGAGGTTTGTCAATGACCTGCAGCCCTCTCTGTAACCCTCCCTCATGCACTGCTAGGCAGCCACAGACTGCAATTAACTTAGTCCATGTCCTCGTTCATCTGCTCATATGACACAAACACAAAGTGTGAAGGAATAAGCTCTTGTGGAAACTCCCATGGCTGCCTGAGCACTTTAGCTCAAAGTGCACCACGAGCTTCCCAGCCCACATTATTATTTCCAAAGATAACGAAAACCTGGGAAAAAAAATATTTCTAATACCTTGACAGGTCCATCAGTTCCCATTAAAGATAGAAAAGCTATTACAGAAAGTGAGCAAGCTCCTGAATTATAGATCAGCACAGGCCCAGGCAGCTGGGCGTTGTGTTACTGCACCAGACAAGGGCCAGGGCTCAGCTGCCCTGCATCCTGTGGCACCTGCAGTGGGTGCTGGGGAATGCCCATGGCCTCTGCCCACTCATCCCACCACCCTCATGGCAGCAACATGTGGTGGCCTGTGGCCCATAACAGTGGGAGAGAGGAATGCAATGGATATCCCTGCAAAACCAATTTTGGTGTTAATAGCTTGTTCCCTTCACAGTGGTCTGTAACTGTAATCATAAATGTGGTCAGATCTGATCCAAAGCTTGGTAAGAGTTCTGTTTTCTCTTCTAAACTGTAAAATACTGAGGGCATTTTATCACTGAAATAATCTTCATATGATGTCATGCCTGTGTACCATCCTGCATGACAGAGTATCCTGCAAGCAGGAGACACGATAAAACTTGGAAACTTAAAACCACGAGCGAACCAAAGACACCGATTTGGCGCATCTTTGTGACACTCGCGGGGTCAAGTGGAAGGTGCGCAGGAGCGCGGTGGATGTCAGCAGGCACACGCAGCCCCGGGGGGTCGGGGGGAGCTCGGGGAACACCCAGCCATCGGGCACACGCACCTATCACACACACTCACCTATCACATACACGCACCCATCGGTCACACTCACCCATCGCACACACTCACCCATCTGTCACGCTCACCCATCGCACACACGCACCTATCACATACACGAACCCACAGAGCACACTCACCCACTGCACACACTCACCCACCGCGCACACGCACCCACCGCGCACACGCACCCACCGCGCACACGCACCCACCGCGCACACGCACCCACCGCGCACACGCACCCACCGCGCACACGCACCCATCGCGCACACGCACCCATCGCGCACACGCACCCATCGCGCACACGCACCCACCGCGCACACGCACCCACCGCGCACACGCACCCATCGCACAGGGCAGCCCCGGCCCCGCCGCCCCGGATCTGCGGGCCCCGCGGTGCCCATTGGCCGGTGGTGGCGGTGGGCGGGTCGCGGGGCCGGCCCGGGGAGCGCGGCGGATCCGCCCGGTGCGGGCGGCGGGAGCGCTGCCGGGGGAGGTCCGGGAGGTACGGCCGGAGCGGGGTCCGGGCCGGGGGGTCTGCACGGGACTGAGCGGGCGGCTGGTGCGGAGCGGGACAGCTCTGGGAGAGCTTTGGGACACTCGGGGGTTTCCGCCGCCGGGGCGGTGCGGGGGGAGCGGGGCGGTCTGGCGGCTGCGGGGGGGAGAGAGCGGCGGGGGCTCGGCCGGGGGGGCTCGGCCGGGGGGTCCCGCGGCGTGTCCTGCTCGCCCGGGGGTCCCGTCCCGCGTGTGCGGTGCCTGCAGCCCCACGGTGTCTGTGCGTGACCCGAGCGCCGGTCGGAGGGGCGGGTTTGTTGGGGTTTTTAGAGGGACGCTTAAATTACCAAGTTTGACCGTGTACCAAAATCCCAGGAAGTGCTCCGGCCGCGGAGCTCTAAGGGGAACCCTCCCCTGGGCTGTGCGCCTCTCCCAAAGGGGCACGTGGGCTCTCGGGCGCTGGGAAGGACGGGGAATTGTCGCCCACCCTCGCCAGCCAGCCCGGCCCGCGCGTGTCGTTCGCACGAGCCCTTGTCCAGCCTGAGCGTGGCCAAGTGCTGTCACATTGGTCCTGTCAGCTCCAACACCCAAGAGTTCCTTACGGGGGGCTTTTCCCTGTGCCTCCCCAGCACGGGGAGGCCGATAAGCGGCGGGGAGGGGAGCAGGAGGTGCGGGCGGAGTGCGCCTCGCTGTTCTGCCTGGGGATGTGTGCGTGGATAGAGCAGGGGAGAGGGAGGGAGCGAGGCATTTCGTTGAGTTTCGGGTTTTCCTTCCTCCCTTCCTATGCTGCTGAGGCACCTCTGAGCCTGGCTGGCACTCGCAAGAGCCACAGCTGAGCTCAGGCTGCCAACGAGTGGGTTTGGTAGCATCAGTCTGAGCTCCTCAAAAGCCACTGCTCGGCAGTCCCTTTGCCCTGGCCCTATACTGAACGTGGCAAGAAGCTTGGTAGCTCAGTCAGTCCATATCCTGCCGGGACTGGTGACATTCTAAGGCGTAATGTGACAGCCAGTGCCAAAACGTACATGTGCTGAATTGGGTTCCTCGTGAGCATGGCAGGAAGGGGGTTGCCAGAGCCTGTCCTCCTTCCCCCCAGCAGTTACAGCATGCTGGGAAAGAGGGAGAGGCAGGCTGAAATCCCCTCAGGCAGGAGAAGGAGAGGAACTCTGGTTTGCTTGCTCTGAGTGCCTGCTCTGGCAGCTGCATCCTGCTTACTGTGCTTGGTGAGCAAGAGCTTATACTAGCTCTAACTCCAGGAGACAGTGCTCAGCTGAGCAAAGCAGAAAGAGGGAGTAAGGGAGAGCTGCAGAGAGATGAGGCTCGGGGCATTTTCTGCTGTCAGAGCTCAGCAGTCAGATCTCAGTGCACTGATCCTCATGGGCCATCCCATGCATGTGGTATGCATTAGGTATGCAGTGGATACCAAGGCTGTCAGCTGTGTCTGATGGCAAGAACAGAAGGATCAGGTAGAACAGCTCACTACATCACTACAACTAAGCCTTAGATACACACAGTCTTGAAAAACATACCCCAGACTCAGTGACCCAGGAACTTAAGTCGAAATGCTCTGCCTGGCATGCATCAACATGGCTGTTTATAATCCCAAGTGAACAAGCACTCATTGTTAAAAGTTGTGGCGTGCTTGCTTCTGGAGTGGAGTGCCAAGAAGTGTGTTTTTTCCTTTGAATGTCAGTCACACTCACTGCATAGTATTTGATCACATGTAGAACCAACAGATCTTGATGAAAATAACCAGCCCCAAAATTTGCCATGCCAAAAACCTCTGTGAAAAGCAGCATGCTGGTAAAGTACATCTTCCCACCCTCATTTCAACTGGATAAGCTGCTGCTTTATGTGGCACATGGGCACATTGGTAATAAGCACTTTGACCCTGCTGACCTGACATGGTAAACAGGAAAAAAATATTTACCAAAATGAATAAAATAGATTAGACTTCATATCCTCATTTTGTTCCAAAGGGAGAGGCTCTCATCTCCCAGGAAAGGAGACCATAATAACACTCAGCAGCTATCTTTATTTACCCAAATCACAAAGTACTTGCATTCCAAAGCCCAACTGTGCATTATTTGCAGTGAGTCACAATATTAACATGAAATTGGGTTTTATGTGGTTACTCAAGCTGAGCACTCTCTGGATCTCGGGGCAGGATTGATCTGGCTTGTGGTGGGATGTGGTGAGTCACCCTTTCAGATGGCTGTTGCCCACCCACACGAGTGGATATGCTTAACACTGTCCCAGCTCCATCCGAGGCATTCCAGTGGTTTGAAACCCTGAGGATACACATCCTTCCCTCCAGTTTGAGGAAGCCAGCTCTTGAGGAGCACTGGCCACTCGGTGTTTCTCTGTGAAAGCTATTTCTGCAGGGTAGGTCACTTCATTTAGGTCTCCCAGGGCTAAACCTGGGTCTTGGCCTTGTGGGTTTTTACCCTGTCATGTTCTAGAGAAGAAAATTCTGGGAACTCAGCAGAATTGACTTGTCTATCTGCCAGTTAGCTCAGGCAAGAGGTGAATGGTGTGCAGCAGCCTTCAGCAGCAGCTCTGTGGTTTCCTTTCCAGCATAGTGAAGGGGTGATTTGGGGTGAAGGACAAGGGTAGAATGTAAGTCATCGTTATCCCAAACACACAGGACCAGGCATGTTGTCATCCTCCTCTTCCCTTTCCCTCCAGCCTCCATAGTAGAAGGCACTCTGGACAAGGAGGACAGGGAAAGCAATGGAGGGTGGCTCTGCATTAGTGGTTCAGTGAACCAGGGCAACACACATCCCTGTGATCTTGGAGCTGCCTCGTGATGGCTGAGCTACCTCTCTGGAGGAGGAAATGACTCACGTTCCCATGGCCAGCCTGCCTCAGGGCAGCTCCTTCAGTGCATGAGGGGTAGGGGCAACAAAAAATGAACTTACAAGGAGTGCCTTCCTTACTCCAAACTACCTTCCTTACTGCAAACATTTGCTTTTACTTCAGAGTTACCCTTATCTAGGTTTTCTAGTAAAACAAAACCCAATAGACTAACAAAACTCCAGATTGAAAACTCCAGATGAGAAGGAGGGTGCCGAGCTGTGGGAGGGATGATTGTGCTGCATTCCACTTCCCCTTCAGCAGAGAGCAGAACTGTTTTCAGAATGATGTGTCTTGCAACTGGAAGCACTGGCATCCCTGGGGTAGTGGAGGAAAGGCTTGGCTCATGTGGATTTATTCACATAACAGGGGCTTTTTTCTTTTCTCTTTTTTTCTCTTGTCATGTGGGGAGGACCAGTGGGAACAAGTGATACCACAGTGTTTTGTTTTGTTCCTGCCCCAGCTCTGGTCCAAAACGGGGCTGTGGGGTGTATGTGTCTGTAATTAATCCTTGAGAAAGCAGGTGTGCAGTCAGAAATGGAAGGCTTGCTCCCAAAACCATGGATGTCCTCCCTGAGCCCATCATAAGTTAGCTCCCAGCACCCAGAGGGATAGACAGGGCAGGCCCTGGTAACCTTCAGCTGTCACAGTACAGTGACTCCTGAGCCAGTACTTACACCTGCATAAAAGCAGGTTCAGAGCAAGCAGCTTCCTTTACTAAGGGCATGGAGTTATACTGGTGAAAAGCACAGCTGTAATGGAAAAGCTGGCTCTGCTTCCGAGGGCTTCCATTGCTGCAAACTGAACTATCCCAGTCCAGACTGGGCTGTTGCAAAGTGAGGCCAGAAAGTTTGGAAATTTAATTTTAAAAAGTAACAAGCTAAAGTGCTAGAGGGCTCAGGAGATTACTTGTACCCTCGGGTTGCGTTAGGAGCATCTCACCTGTGCATGCATTAGCTACTCACCCCCACCCAGTGCAGATGTTTGCAGCTTCACCACTTCCCTCTTTGTTTTCCTCTCTTCAGAGTGAGCTGGAGATGGTGGACCATCTTGCAAACACCGAGATCAACAGCCAGCGCATTGCTGCTGTGGAAAACTGCTTTGGGGCTTCCGGGCAGCCCTTAGCCTTGCCTGGAAGGGTCCTTCTGGGAGAAGGGATTTTAACCAAAGAATGCCGCAAGAAACCAAAGCCTCGCATATTCTTCCTTTTCAACGACATCCTCGTCTATGGCAGCATAGTCATCAACAAAAGGAAGTACAATTCCCAGCACATCATTCCCCTTGAAGATGTCACTTTGGAGACGCTGCCAGACACTTTGCAGATGAAGAACCGCTGGATGATCAAAACCTCCAAGAAGTCCTTCGTGGTTTCCGCGGCCTCCCTCACGGAGCGGAAGGAGTGGATCAGCCATCTGGAGGAGTGCATCAGGCACCTGCTGACGAAGACGGGCCGGCAGCCCTCCACGGAGCACGCGGCTCCCTGGATCCCAGACAAGGCGACGGACATCTGCATGCGCTGCACGCAGACCAAGTTCTCCACGCTCACCCGAAGGCACCACTGCCGCAAGTGCGGCTTCGTCGTCTGCGCAGACTGCTCCAGGCAGAGGTTCCTGATGCCCCGGCTGTCCCCCAAGCCCCTGAGGGTCTGCAACCTGTGCTACAGGCAGCTGCTGGCGGAGAAGAAGAAGGAGGCAGAGGCAGATCTGAGGCAGACAGAGCCGATCTGCTCTGCCGTCCAGGGCTACGAGCCCTCCAGCGGCGATGACAGCGACAAGTCTGATGACGACAAAGCTGACCGGTGGCCAGCAGACACGGAGTTTTATACCTCACCAGTATCCTGGTCATCGTTCCATAGCTGACCTCCCTGGGAGCTGGTGGAGTTTAGACATTGGGAAGCCAACCTCTGGCCTCCAGTGCGTGTCCTTAGTGTTTTCTCTGGAGGCCGTGCCTAGGAAGGTGGATCTTGGCCTCCGTATATGGTGTCTGTGGGAGAAGCAGAGGAGAGGTTGCCCCTCTGAGAGCGTGTCTCATACGTGTGTGTGGAGAAGAACAGCTCAGTGAATAGCATGGACTGGGGCACAGGCCTGTGGATCAGACTTGGCCAATCAAGCTTACCCTTCAGTGCCTTACTCTTCTCCACAAAAACACAGCAATACTAACTCCTATTTTGAAATGTTTTGAGATTGGCTCTTGGGAGAAAAAGAAGCAAGAAATCCTGAAGTTGAACATGTTTGCCTGCTTGCAGTGTGTTCCTCTGTCATGGCAAGGGGCTGTTTTCCATGAGCATTGCCAGAGATTGTCACTGCAAGTGTGCCAGCCCCAGGGAATAGCTGCTCATCCTGGCATGGTAAGGCTGGCACTGGCTTCTGTGTCTACACCCGGGTCTCTCAGTGTTGGAAACACTAAGAGAATGGTGCTCTGAATGAGTTTTGGTGTGAGCAGCCCTAGCAAAGCACTGGAGTGTCCAGCTCTCACATGGAAAGAGGCCATGGGGGTGGTACCAGGACAGGAGGGAGGAAGGAGAGGAGAAAGGGACAGGTAAAAGCACACTGAGCAGTGAAATAAGGAGCTAGGGATGTACTACAGTTGACTCAACTAAGTGCAGAGCCCAGATCTCAAATACAAATATCAGATTTCTAGAAACTTGAAGAACTCAAGCCTACCAGGTAAAAGCACAGCCCAGGGAAGACTTTTAACAAGTCTTGAAAAATCCAGGATATTGTCCCAAATTAAGATCCCTATGAAGTACAGCACTCCAACTTCCCCTTCCCTCCTGGACTGCTGCCCAAGGCATTGAATTCCCACTTGTGGGCTCACTTCTTGTCTATCAGTCTCACAAGTCCAAAGTTAAGGGGCTTTATGTACTTCAAGGATTGGAGCCAAAGACCTTACAGTTAACTTGAGATCAACTTTAAAGTTCAAATTAAGTTAGAAATAAACTGTGTTTATCCAAATATTCTATCATAATGTAGCATGGGAGTAAATATACAGGAAATCGGACAACAGCAATTTTTTTGCAGCAGACGTTTCTACAAACTCCATTATTGCTTTTAGTGTATTTTTCTATTGTGTATTTTATGCTCTGGAAAAGTAACATGGCTGGGAATACATGGGCCAATGTTATAAACTATTTCCTTACCATGACCTGTTACAAGCAGTGCATTGCTTGACAGGTGGCCAGACTTGGGGTTTTTTAAATTTCAGTTCAAATTGATCATTCTTAATGTCTTTGATAAAGTGTCACTGTTGCAATGAATTTGTATCACTTGACTGTGTGTGAATAAAGATATGGCCAACAGGAAGAAGCCAGGAAAACAGGACAATAAAGTGTGTTGTTATTGAACAAGAGTCTTAAACAAGAACTGGGATTCAGGCCTGGCCAACCAGCATGAATTCAGATTCCTCAGCTGTGGGGAGACTGCTCTGGGTTTCTGTTTACTGCTTGAAGGTAAGAGTGAGTGAAAAAAAAAAAAATCCAAATCTGATGCTTCCTTTCTATTTATACCGTGTTATCATCTGACAGACTTTTCCCAAGTCTTTTGCAATCCCCTGCAGTAGTCTGTATTCATTGGAATGGTATTTTTCCGGTGGGGACACAGCTTAGAGTGGGCCAACAAACCTTATGACCTAAGCAGATGGTTTTGGTTTTTAAAGCAATAAATACACCAGGTTCTGTTTTTTCCATCACTCTCCAAGGTTAGTTCCTAACTCTGCCCAGCAGTGACTGTTTTTACAATGCCTCCCACCCACCAGAAGGGTGTACATGCTATGCAAACAGAAAATGACCTTAAAAATAAACAGCCATTAGAATGGCTCACAAGCCAAAAATAGCCCAGCTGCTGAATCCGTGTCCATTGCTGGCGTTCCAGTTCCCTGCTCCTGAAGTGAAACTCCCAGTTTCGTCCTAGTAACTGGCTCCAGAAATGTATTCCAGTTTTGAACCTAATCCTTAGTTCTCTTTGAGATCAGCTTTTCTTTATCTTACGTGTTCAAAGGTCTTACTATTATCAGCCCTGAAAGAGCTATGAACTGTTTTTATCCACTGATGAGAGACAGACATGCCTCTAGCGAATGCCTTCTTGGTGAGCAAGAGCTTTTCTTAATCACAGCAGGAAAAAAAGAATCTGAAAAACCAAACAAACTCTATCAAAAACAACCCAGCCCCTTGTTTTGGTGCATGCTGTTGATGACCTTTGGGGAAACACACACACCTTCCACCAACTGGTACAGCCCCAGCCCTCAAGATGGAAGAGCTGGGACACTTGAGGTAACATAAGAGTGGTTCACATCACATACACTGCAATTCTGAAGCAGTGTTTTGGAGGTGAGGAGGTGCCCAGGAGCACTTTCAGAGGCTTCTCACACACTGCCTGGTGCGTTGCACTGTCTTCTCCCAGTGCTTGTCCTGCTGTTGTCCAGCTCCCAGCTCTGTAGCCATGCAGGAAGCATCAGGCATTGCATAGCAGCTCCTGCCAGGCAGGGGACACGGAAAGGCTGAAGGCAGCCACAGGTTCAAGAGGACACCTGCCATGGAAGCCCCAAGACTCTTAAAACTGTTAATGTGTATGGTAAAAGGATCCTGCCCAGGAAAACATGAGGAAATTTAAACAAAGCCACTCCCCCTCTTCCTGTAGCGCTGTTAGCCAAGTTGCAGAGCTCAGCACTGGGATTAGAGCCTGGGGCTCCTGGCTTCTGGCCTGCTGAACACATGGGTTTTACATCACAGGCAGTGCTGTTACAGTCCAGCCTAGAGTTTTCCAGCCTGATTCTGTCTCCAGTGCATTAATGGGGCATTTCCTGATGGTTTGGGTGTTTTCTTTTTTTAGCTAAATAAATGCCTTTACCAGAGATTCGTTACAGTTTGCAGCTCCAGGCGACTACAAAAAGAGCAGTAGCTTGAGTGCTCACCTTGGGAAACATCTGCAGGCTGGGGGTTTTGTGGGGTCACATCCTCCTCCTGCAGGGCTCCCAAACATGGAGATCCCAGTGGGGATCAGTTGCCAGAAGGGGTTCCTTGCTCAGCCCCTGCCTGAAGGTGTCACGGACCAAAGGCACAGCAGGGTGAAGCTGTCCCTGCTGCACACCAGCCTTGGCACTGCCTGATCCTGGGGTGTGCTGCCTCAGGAAAACAAACTGGCTGAAAAATGCTCCTTCTGCTTCCTCAAGCAGAAACTGGAGCCCAGGCACATTTAGAAAAATCCAAGAGGCAGCAAAGTGGTTCCTTTTCAGTTGGACACACATGAGCCAGTGGACAGTGCCTGTAGCTGTCACGAGTGAGAAGAACACTAGTGTGCTGAACATGGAGAGCAAAACTTGAATGTTAGCATCAGACCTGCTGAAACTGCTGGGAATCCTCCACCACAGAGGAAAGCAGAGCTAAGGACCATGCAGTAAAGCATTAAATAATAAAAATTCTCTTCTGCTCTTCAGTCAGTTGGAAGGGGAGGAAGAGGATGGCACTGGTGCAGCAGCCACTCACAAAAGCCCAAGGAAAGGTAATGGGGAGATGTGATCTGTGAATAAACTGAAAGGATCAAAGAGGTTCAATGAAACCCATGTGTTCTGCCATCCCAAGGCGCAGCCCAGGCACACCACAGCTCCCAGCATGGTGCTGACTCAGCATTCACGGGCATTCAGCAGGGAAAAGCGAGCCAGCTGCTCAGCCAGAGCCTTGCTCCCAGTTACTCAAACACTCGGTTTCCATCCAAGCTGGAATTCTGGCTCTGCCACAGCCCACAGCCTCTTCCGACTCACTGCTGCTGCAAGGCAGTTTCTCATGTTCCTCAGCCTGGGATTTTTGATTAGCAGGAGGAACTGAGGAGCACAGATGGTCCCAGCTGCTGCTGAGCTGTGAAGTGATGTGTTCTCAATGAAAAATACAGGCTTCTGTTTTTGACTCTTTCTGCTCCAGGCCGTGGACTTTAGGAAAGGCGTTGACAGGAAGATGCTACACTACTGTCACTTCATGGTGGACACAATATAGCAAAGCAGCTCCAAGAAACCCTTGCCTGAGAGCTGAGTGCTGGAGCTGCTCTCCAGAGCAGCTGGGGAGGAACACTGTGCTCCAGGGAAGCACAGGCTGCACACTGCGGTGTAAAGCACTGCAGGGCAACACGCAGTTGTGTTCATGTGGCACATCACAGGCAGGAACAGCCCCAGTGCCCCACAGGGGTGTGGGAAGGAGCCTCTCCTGCCTGTGCACTTGTTCATAAAACCTCCTAATATACAGCCAGTGCTGTGGTCCTGTGCAGCAGCTGGAGGAGAGGCAGGCAGGGAGGTGGTATTGAGTGCTGAGGAATGCGGAGTGACTCTCTTTGAAGTTGGCATTTGACTTCCTATCCAGTAAGGCCCAGAAATGCAAAGAAGCAATAAGCAGGTTTTCTGTAAACCTCTTACAGAGAGGTTTATGGCCAAGACCGAGTTACACAACATCCCCAGTCTGCTACTGTAGGAAGGGGAGAGAAAAAGGAGGAGGGGAGTTAGATAAGAGATTTTGTTTTAGCAGAGCAGTCTCGTGCAGTGCCTTCTGTTGTACAGCCAAACCAACCTGGGGCAGAGCATCTGCTGCCATCAGCAATCCTGCTGCCTGGGATCCTGCTGCCCAGACTGCCCCATGCAACAAGGGAATGCTGCTGGCTTTGTCTAGCCTCTCCTTTTTTTCTGTCCTAAACACAATGTGTTTTGATGAGAACCTTTGGCAAACAATGTATTTGAGAAGCAAAAAGCATTAACTCAAGGCTAGACAGGTCTCTTTTCCTCTAACAGCAACAACAAAAAAAAAGTCACACGTGGTTTTTTACAGGAAGAGTTACACATTAGGTAAAAACAGAGCTTTAGTGGTTCATATATGAAGGATCTTCCAGAGGCACCGAGGGAAAAGTAAGTGTGGCACTGAGGCCTCTCCATGGATTTGTTCCCCCTCCCATTGAGGCCTGCAGGAGGAACCATGTCCCCTAACACACATCACATCCTCATGCAATCTTCAGCCTGTGATGGCCACCTTACAGGGCAAGCTGGGCAAGCCCCTTGGCAGCCTGCCTGAGCCTGCCTGAGCTGCACATCACCTGTGTGTGGCACACGGGTTCTGCCAGAGCTCCAGAGCGAGCCCCGTGCCCAGCAGTGTGCAGGAGAGCAGTGCTTTGTGAGCACAACCATCCTCACATGGCTCAAACGGCTCGAGGTGTGAGCCAGCAAACCAAGCCACAGACCAGAGCCAGCAGCACCCAGGTCACAGCTTCCTGGCTCCATCAAAGCCTCTGACTTGGTGAGCGCTCAGCAGCAAGTTCCACACAAACCAACGTTGAGTGTTTTGATCCTTCCAAAGATGTCCTTGAGCTCGCTTGTTTACTGTTTGAGCAGCCCGAGCAGCCCGGCAGTTTTGCTGTGCATGGTGTTCATAGTCCAAAGGTCTTCCATATGCCACCATAAGGCTTTGCACACTCCGTGCAGCCAGCCCTGCTCCCCAGGTACCCAGCACCAGCCCTGCAGTCCAGCCTCTGTGGCTGGGGCCACAGAACCAGGGCAGCTGCCCTGTCATCTTCCCCCCACACAGCTCCGTGGGCAGCAGGGAGCCTCACACCCCCTGGAGAGCTGCCTTCTCTGTGGGAAGAGGCTGTTTTTCACTGGCTCGGCAGGATCCAGCTGCTCTCCCTGACACACTCCTAACCACAGCTGTCTGTACACCCCAGGGAGCAGAGCAGGGAGTGACGCTGTGCATTAACCCTGCCAGGGCCTCTGCAGCACAGCCTTCTGCTGCAGTTCATACCGGGGAGATGCCTTACCCTTAAACCTCAACAGAGACAGGCTGGTGTCAGTCACATCCATCCCGTGGGGGAGGACTTGTCCTGCAGGGTGTCCAGCTGCAGCTGCATTTGCTCATTCTGCCAGTACCAGGTTCAAGGCAGATACAACACCCGAGACTGAGCAAGCCCCTCTGTCTGTGCTGGGTCCCACAGGCACTCAGGATGTCACACGCTGCAGCCATCTGTTTGCAAGGGAACAGCTTGAACGATGAGAGGTTCTACAAAATCCACTGGCAAGGAGCTACGGTGCTAATCTGGGAAGGATGACATCACACTTTGCTGCTTCAAGACTTCAGCAGTATGTTATAAACCCCCTCCATAAAAACGGGGTCTGTGATGCAGCTGGTGTAGCCCCTGAGCTGGGGTAGCTCTCACAGCATGGCCCTGGAGCCCAAGGAGAGCCCTCTGGAGCAGCAGCTCTGCCAGCACCATGGCAATCACCAAGCAAGCCCCTCACACCAGCTCACACCCCTCACACCAGCTCACACCCCTCACACCAGCTGACATTCTCCCTCTCTCCTCAAGGACAGGCAGTAGCCAAAGCTGTTCCTGTGTCACAGAAGGGATTCTAAAGGATGTGTTTGTTGGTTGAGACCTTACAAGTTAGGGGTAAAAATAGAGTTGCTACTCTACACAGCTTCCCCCCATTTCAGCACCCTCACCACGCAGAAGAACCATCTGGGCAATGCATGAAGAATGGGGGAGCCCCCAGCACTGTAAATGCTGTTCCGCCTGGGAGATGGGGAAGGGTCCTGTGCTGGAAGCAACCAGAGGAGCTGGTCATTACCTGAGCACACACAACGCAGCTCCCTGGAAACAAACTTTCACAGGCTGGTCCAGAACAGATGTGGTGTTAACAGCTCTTTGGAGCACAGCAGGCTCTGCCTCCCACCCAGCAGCACTTGAACAATCTCTTCCTGCTCATCCACCAGTATTTGCCCCTGGAGGCTGGATTTCCCAGGGCCAGCTCTCCCAGCTACACTAGTGGGATGCAGCTGCAGTGGGCAAGGCATCCCTCCATCTGAACCAACCCTGCACAACAGGTGCCTCTGTGAGCTCCACAGGGGGTTCCTGGCTGCAGGTTTAGGAAGAACAGCAAGACAGGGGAGGAGAAGGATTTTTTTTTTAATATAAATTTTAAATCAGTTCTGTGAGAACAGTTAAACATTCAAAAAGAAACATGAGGAACTTGACCCAAGTAATCTCTGTCAAACAATTTTCTTTCTGCAAAATAAAGTAATAGCATGACCATATTTTAACACAACTTCCACTTTATAAACGTGTGAATAAAGAAGATTTTCTTCTTTAAAAATACTGCCTAGTGCTTCGGATTCTGGAGACATTTTCCATGAGGTGCAAGCAATAAAGATATTTGGTTTAATTTTTAAGTTGATATTGCAGTTCTGAGATCATGAAATAACTGATTGCAACTGATGGACATGGGTTAGTGTCTCCCACCTCTGTTTAATCACTTTTTTTGTACACAGGAAAGCACTCAGGGAGGAAGGCTCCACTCCTGAGTGGTATAAAAGGCACAAAGGCAAATGGGCAGGTCCTCCCTAGCACCGGAAAACCCTTTAGTACAATACAAAGCATACTACACTTTTTTCAGAACACGATTGCTTTGGCAGCACGTACGTCATGTTTTACTCACAGCACACATGTTGGCACAGCAGTGCAGAAATGGTGTGCAGCTTGAGTTTGGGAGAACATGAAGGCAGACTTAATAAACCAGAGCCAGAATTCACCTTCCCCAAAATCACAAGGGGGGCACCTACAGAGCGATACTTCTGCTGCTTTAGTCTCTTGTCAGCCCGTGGTGAGAAATTTCTGGAGGCAGTGGTTGGTTCTGGACCCGTGTGACCAACCCTCTCTGACATGAAGCTGCCTAATCGCTTTCTGAACACATTTCTGTTCTGGCACCTGGAGCATCCTGTGCCAATGAGCTCCACAATTCCCTGTTACCCTGTGTGAACAAGCACTTCCTTTCACTTCTGCCAGTTCGGTGGGTGCACCCTGCCTTCTCTGCCACGGTATTGTTCCTCCTATTCATCCCTGTGCCATTCACAGATGTGATCAAATCTCTCCCCATTAAGTGCCTTCTCCAGGTGGAACAGTTTAAATCAGCACATCTTTCTTTACACAAGTGCCCTCTCATTCTGTGTTATCCTTCTCTGTATCTTTCCTAGCTCTGCAATGCCCTTTTTGGCTCCAAAAGGAGTAACCTGAGTGGATCAAGCAGACTGCACAGACTATTCAAGATGTGGCTGCTACCTGGATTTATTCAGTGACCTAACTACATTCACTACCTTCTCGGTTTCCTTTCCCATCTGTCCTAACCTTCCCATTGTCTTCTGACCCACTGCTGAGCACTGAGCTTGTATTGTCAGAAATCTGCCCACTGACCTCAAAATCTTTCCTGAGAGAAAATAGGTCACTCAGAGCTCAGCATTGTATAATCAGGGTTATCTTTCTTCTGGTGACATTTACCAATACCCACTGTTCTGCTGACTGCAGGCTCATGAGGGTGTCTGCAGCTGCTGTTTTCCATGAATATCTGAGGCTCCCAAAGATGCACCAAGGCCAACCAAAAGACACGGGGCAGCTTTGAAGCTGGCTTCAGTTGTCGGGATGTGAGCAGCCAGTAGTTGGTTAATTGATTTCCTGTTTGTTATCTGAAGACACCATCCAATTTTGGTTTATTGCATAACAATACAGCACAGTTACATTACACACAACAGAGACACACACCTTTTTCACAAGGCAGCTTAATTAGTTAGTAGGCAGCAGAGCACTTTGAAGACGTAAAGCACTACAAGAGTGCTCCTTATTATCCTCCGGTCTACTTATCTTTAGTGGCACAATGTGAAGGCTAATCTTCGCCCTATACTCACCGGGGATGTGCTGCTGCCATTGTCAGCAGCACCAGTCCCACGGGGCCGGGCTGGGGATATGAAAGCCCGAAATTAGGATTACGCTCAGCGTCAGCACAGGCTCCTGCAGAGTTAAACTTCAGAGACGGCAGAAAGCCTCAAGTATGCAGGCGGCTGCCAGGCGATGGGAGGCTGTTCGCTGCGGTTATGGAACAAATATTTTTATACACAGATTCCTGGAGAGAATGGCTGGGAAAAGGCATGCAAGCCCCTTTTATGGAAACCAGCAACATCAGATCCAGGAGCCTGCCTCGCCAGCACCCTGGTTAGCCTTTTATTACTGACTTTGTTCCTGCATTAACAATTAATAAACTGCAGTTTGGTCAAGAGGCTGCTGCATGAACTCTGGCTCACAGACAGGCACAGAGCAGGCAGCTGATTCCTCCCAATGCTCCAGCAAGTATTCTGCTTCCACTTAGTACTTGCTGAACTGTTTGCTCTATTCCCTGCTCTCTTGAGTACCAAAGCATTTGCTCTTGCACTCCATCTCTCCCAAGCCCAAATATTACATTCAATTGTTGCATCTTTTGTATCCTTGCTCTAAGAGGGAGCAAGCCTTTAAGTTAGGATTTTGAAAATCTGTAGGGCTTCAAATTTACCTGAAAGAGTAAGGTAGAAGCAAGGGAGATGGCCCCCTCATTTTTGGCCTGGAAGAGTAGGATTTTTAGAGTCAGAAAGGTTTGAGCAAATGCAGGTGGCAGTCAAAAGTCAGAGCTGCCCTGGGGTCTTTCCCTGCAAAAACCTTCCATTAGTATCAAGAAGAACTGGGGAGAAGGCAGAAATCTACAGGAACTATCCACTGACACAGTTACCTACGTGAGAACAGAAATTGAAAATCTATACCAATGTCAGAAGAATGAGCCTACCTACATTTCTGCACCCAGGATAGGCTTTACCCACTGGCTAGGACACTTTGTAAGGAGACATGGATCTCCTCCAGCTGAGGGAATGTCAGGGCCTGAGGAGGTACAGTTGAGGCTAAACACACACCTGCCCTGGCTCCATGATCTCTCTCACTGGAAACTTTCAGATCTCTGTAAGTGTTCAGGAGCTGATTTTGATTCTGATTCTCTGATTATTTTGCCTTAACATCTTAACAAGCTGCTCAGGGAGCTGCAGTAGGGCGAGGTAAAAATGAGACTGTCAAAGCTTTTATTTTGTTATAATGATCCCAAATTACAAAGATTATTCATCGTATCTCACTGACTGATACAGAAACAACAAACCTTTCATTCTGTCTTCAGATTATGCATACAAGGTAATCTGAGAATGCTCAACTCCATGGTAGAGCATGTTAGAGCATAGGAAAGATTTAATTTCACCCTAAATCACTCCTGCTCACTGAGGCTGACAAGGAAATCAGGAATACAAAACATTTTCACCCTGTTAGACACTCCTGTGCAGGGTTTAATTAGTTAAGGTCAAACAGCAGTGTAGATTTTTCATTCCCCTGCCACAAAGAATGTAGTTACATTTCAGAACTTGGCAGTTTCTTCTTCGTCCCAACTGCTGTGAACCTTTACTAACACTTATTACATTCCTTCTTTGATCCTTATGTCCTGACAGCAGGATCAGAGAATGGAGAGCTGTATAGCAGTGCTATCACATTCCTGTAACACACCATTTCCTATTGATAGGTTACAAAATGTTTAACAAAAAAACCCATTCAAGATCTAGATGGGAAGTTACTCAAGGTCATTCAGCAAACAAGCAGAAGAGCAAGAGAAGGTGATACCTCTTCTGAGGCCCAGCAAAATGGGCTTGCCTTGAAGCTACACTTCTTTCCCCGCTGACAGATGAAGGGTAATCTCGGGTGAAAGATCAGCAGTGACATGGAGGGAATTGCAAAGGTACAGGTGTCCAAATGCAGTGTCTTTACTGAATGTTGAAAGCTGTAATGCTCACATTAAATCCTTCCTGCTGAACAGTCATCCAAAGAAATGAATACCTTCATTTTTGCAGACTTCAGAATAATTTTATATATTTACCTCGTAGGCTCTTCTGGAATTCATAAATCACACTTAATGAGAAGTATTAGCACACACTTACTGCAATTACATGATGAATGTTTGATTTCTGGCTTACAGCCTGAAAAATACATAGATTTCTGTGATCTCTAGAAAGGTAGAGATGAAACCTCATGTTTTAATTAGGGGCTAATAGCTTTAGTTCACTGTAATGCAAAGGCCTTTGGTTTTTTAAAAGCTTTCTAACCCAGCTGAAAGTCTGCTATTCAATTAGTCTGGAGTTATACATCAGCTGATCAAGCAATGACAGCCTAAGAAGTTATTGCTTTCTCTGTAAGAGCTTTTACTTGGGGGAAAAAAATGCATGGCTTTTACATCCTGTGGCTGCACAAGTGTTGCTAAACTGCTGATGAAGACTGAGCTCAGCAGGTCCTAACACTGCAGCTACACAGGATCAAACCCCTGAGCCTGCCTGGATTTCACTAGTGAGCACTGCTGGAGCTGCTGCAAAATTTAATCTCCACATGAACCTGCAGTTTTTAACAGAAATATTATTATTGCAATAAATGATGTATGACTGGAAGCATGTGTATGTGAAAGCACCAGAACAACAATTAACAGAGAGGCCTATCTGGACAAGGAGGGATGCCATTCCATCAAACAGAGAATGCATGCCTGCTATCCAGCCCTGGAGGCCCCACACTGGTGAGAACACAGCACAGGGGCTCCTGAACAAGACCCCACACTGACAGCAGGACAGTGGTGAAAGTTTCAGCAAACCACATGTGCCAGTCCTCCTTCTGTCAGCCCATCAGCCTAAGTGGCTGACAGAAGACTAATAGGAAGGCATAGCAGTAGGATGTAAAAGATTTGCCCAAAAGGTTAGCTGATCATTGACAATCAAGAACAACCCAGGAGATGAAAGAGGATTTGACTGGTCCTCCATGCACAATCAATCCTGGCCAGAGCATTTGAGCAGGCATGCCATGAGAGTATGGCTGTGCAAAATCAATTGTTTAATAACTATGACTATTACAATCCCCTACCCCTTCCAGAAGATCTTGCAGTGAGTTTTGTAACCCTAATTTCCTATAAACCAACCAAAGTGAGAAAAGGTTGACCACCAAAAGGCTGGATTGCAATCATCAAAGAGGTGTCATCTGAAAGAAATGTGGACACACACTGGGTCTCAGTAGCTTTATGCTGTGTGTGCTAAACAAAATTTTGCTTCAAAAGAGCAGCTATCCTGGCCCATCTGAGTGCTCTGAAACACAGGGTTTCCTCCCTACAGACGGGAGTGTCACTGGGAACAGGTGACAAAGCTGTTCCACCCCATCCACACTGAACCACATATGGCAGGAGCTATAAATTGTGACCTATGAGAGGGGAAAGCAGTTCTGCCAGGGCACAGTGGCCTGTGATTGGCTACAGTGGATGGTACAACACACCACACTGCTGGAATCATCTTAAATGATATGGTGAGAACAAGTCAAATAATAATGCTGGTAGTATCACACCCCACTGTTACCATCAGTCAGCAGCCACCACCTCAGACAGCCCCCCATCACCAGCTGGGCATTGCCCTCACCAGCTCACACACAAGCAGCTGATGGGGAAGCTGGGTGACTCTCCCAAGACACCCAGCAAACTACTGCTGCAGGAGATCTTTTGGTTTCCTTAAACAAACTGCCCACAGTCAGGCAGCAAAGCACCTCTCCCACCCTGCCTGCACTTCAGAGCAGCAGGACAGGCAGGGGACAGCAGCTTGCAGAGGAGCCTCAGCCTCTGGCTGCCCCTGGCAAGTGAGGACAGAGGTGTGTGCCCTGCACAGATGGTTGCACAGCACCCCCTCCTGCCAGCAGCCCTCGGGAGCCCTGAGAGAGATGGAGACTGTCTCTTTTGGGGACGTTCTTCTCCAGCAAAGCTCCTCCATAGGTGTGGGTGTGCAGCCCTGGAAGGACAGAGGAAAAACTGCCCATGAAACACTAATCCCTGTTACTTTTCATACTGGACTACAAGGCGAGAGATGATGTGACAAATACAATGTAAACAGGCTCAGCCACCAGACCTTCCTTTCCAGGGGCATATTTCACCCTGCAGAACCTCAGCTCTGAGGTTCACAGCAGCTCTGCCTGCTCACCTTTTGAGCAGATCACTGATGTTGGTGAGGTTCTCACTGCCTGCTGCACACTCAGCATCAGACAGTTAAAGGGATCTCACGACTGCTTCCAGAGCTCTTGTGCACTCTGGAGGCAGGGGGTCAATACAGGATCTCACCACAACCCTGAGAAACCTCCAGCTAATGAGAACTGTAGTATCTAACTAAGCAGAGAGATGTGTGCCACACCAGCACTGTTCTCTGTGGAGTCATAGAGTATGCTGAGTTGGAAGGGACCCATGAGGATCATCATCCAACTCCTGGCCCTGCACAGGACACCACAAGAGCCACACCATGAGCCTGAGAGTGTTGTCCAAATGCTTCTGGAGCTCTGTCAGGCTTGCTGCTGTAACCACTGCTGTGGGGAGCCTGTTCAGTGCCCAACCACCCTCTGGGTGAAAAACTTTTTCCTGATATCCAACCTAAACCTCCCCTGACTCAGCTCCACCCATTTCCTCGAGTCCTGCCACTGGTCACGAGTGAAAAGCTCGGTACCTGCCCCTCTGCTTCCCCTTGTGAGGACACTGAAGACCACAATGAGGACTCCCCTCTGTCACCTCTTCTCCAGGCTGAACAGACCAAGTACCCTCAGCCTCACACGTTCTCCTCACACAGCTTCCTCTCCAGGCCCTTCCCCATCCTCATGGCCCTCCTTTGGATGCTGTCTAACAGTTTAATGTCTTTTTTACAGCCTCTGCTGCAGTTCTCATGCTCCTCCAGAGGATAAAGCCGGGGAGCCCCACTGGGAATGGGACCCTTAGGAAGGCTGTGCTTTGACAGTGACTAGCAAAAGACGGGATCCAGGATCCAGGTGAGCAGCAGTTACACCTGGGCCACTCCAAAGGCTGTGTGGGCCCAGGCAGAGCTGCTGCAGGTGCAGACTCGAAGGTGATAGAACTGAACAAGGAAATGCAGCCCTCCAAGAAACAAACTCCTCTCTGGCTTGCCAATTCTACTGTGGTCAGTCCATCTTTGCAAACTGGCTGCTGCTCAGCTCTCAAAATCCACTTGTCCTCCAGTAGTCACAAAGTAAACCACCCTCTTTTGCCTGATTGTGTATTTTCTCACTATAATTAAACATGACATGCAGCTGCAGTAAATATTTGTGCTGTCATAGCTCACATATGATTATGACCAAAAAAACAACTTCAGCAGGGAATGCATATAAATTCTAGTCTAGTCTGTAGCTGGGCTGATATTTGTAGTCTAATACAAATTCACTGAAGCCAGGAATTTGACAGAGTAAGAGAAAATAAAGAACTTAATTTTACTTTTCATGGAAAAGGTAACTGTGTTATCCATATACTGAAGCAGCCTTGAAAGGCTGAGTTTAAGAAATAATCTAATTGCCACTAGATGGCACATCTCAATTACTAATCTATATTTGAATTCAGGATTGCCTTTTAAAAACATACATTCCTTCTCTTTGCTAACATAACACTTTGTGTTGCTTTCTATTTTGAAATCAGAAAGCTTAAAAAAAACACACATAGAAAAAAAAAGGAATTGTAAACTAAAAATACACCATCTGCCAGTAAAAACCTAGCTTGATTCTGTCACATCTACAACCAAACCAGGTTAATAACCAGCATCACAGATGGTTTCTTAATATAAATATGTACATCTCCCCATAGTGACTCTTTCAGCTGCTTCCCAAAACTGCTGGCACTGTTACCTTGTTTCCTTGGCAATAGCTGTGCCTTACACTCAGCCTGAACGTTATACAGCTGGGATGGATTTCTGAAGATGCCATCCCCTGCCTGTGGCTGTTTCCAGCACCAACAAGGGATGCAGGGGTGGACAGCCATGTCTTTCCCAAAGAACAGCAACAGATGGATATTAAGACATTCTTGTGCAGCTGGTCTCTTCCTCAGATGATCAAATCTGCTGAAGGGTTCTTTTAACTTGCCCAAATCCCCACATAAGGCTACACACCAAATATCATGGTGACCTTGATATGGTAGCACAGAGCTGTAGACAGAGCAGTAAAGGTACAATCTGAAATGTCAAGAGCATCAAACCTGTTAAATAACGATACAGAAAACAAACAGAATCCAATTCATTTTTTCTGGTTCTACTTCAGTCATCTGAAAAACTCTAGAAGTTAAATTTGATATAATGACTGAGACCATGCTACTGTGGCATGGAGTCTAAAGCTTCTTGGGAGCTCAGCAGCAGTGGGGTTTGACATAAACTGGATTAGCATTGACATGGACATGATTTCTCTTGGTATCCATATGGCACATGCCCACTTTATACCACAGCAAAGGCTAAAAGATTGTAGTTCTTGCCAGTTTATAATTTCTATGGGGGTAATAAAAAGCATTTCAAGGAGAACTCTAAGAAACAGAATAACAAAGGAGAGCACAGAGGCTGAGACACACAATCACAAGTTCCATCCACACTGATACAAGTGACAAAAATCAATTCACTGCTTATGTTTGGGCCCAAATTTATGAATACTTGTAAAATGAAGGTCATGATATTGATGTCTGAACTATTCTGAAACTTGTAATGATCTCTTTAAATACTAAATACTACCATAGATGAACTGGAAACCCCATCTTTCCTATGACCTGCTCTACACTCAGATGTCAGCTCCTCTCATTCTGGGTTTGAACAGCTGAGCATAAGATGGCAAGTTCCATCCCACTGGATCATTCAATCATCTGCCACTGTTAGCAGTGTGTTATTTTGGAAATACTAATTTAATTTGTGACATAACCAGAAAATTGCAAATAGAAGTAATTCCAGTCATAAAAATAGTATTCTAAGATGGATATACAGAGTTTGTAAAATCTTGAAAAGGCTACAGTGTGTGTAATCTGTCAATGAAACTGAAAACCCACTGATTTCAGACTTGGCATTATGAAATTGTGACAAGGTTAGGAGTGCCCACTTATAATTCACTTCCTCTTTCACATCACTGAAAAAGTGAGAACAATCACTGCCCTGCACTCCAATGAATTTATCAATGGCAAATGTACCTGCAGAAGTCAATTAACCAAATGTATACAACAGCAACTTCTGAGTTCAAAGTTTTATCATTTAAACCTCAACTTCTAGAAACCTCACCACACACAGAGCTAGACCTTTATTTTAGGCAAAAAAATGAACTATCAGAGCAGTTTCACTTGTTTTTACATAAAAAGAAGGCACACCTGCACAATTTTCTACTTCGAAACTTGTTTTACAAGTGCCTTGAAACCAAATGTGAACAACTGGCTGGGACATTCAGCAACATGGCATTTGATGCTTACAGTAATAACTGCAGCTGGCACATCCCTCCACCCCACCACCACCACTGCTGCCAACTGCTGGCTGCCCAGTACAAGCCTGGCTGAATTCTTAAAGAGTTAATTTCATTTAACACAAAACACAGATCACTGTGATGCTTCTTATGAATATTTTAATGAAAACAGAGGACCAGCTGTTCAGATTCAGTCAAGAAACCAATGCTGAAATGACAACCCTGATGCTGGGGCTAAGATAAAACCAGCAGACTCAGCTCCCCATTTTTTAAAAAGAATATTCTTGCCATGCTTTCCCATTCTAGGGCATCAGGAACTTGGTGAAAATGAAACTGAAAATTGAATTGAAATTGTTCACAGTTTGTTTTCCTGTTGCTTGAAATCTTGTTTAGGCATTTGCTTCACTTCTTACATAAAGAAATAAATAACTCAAGAATTACAATAAAAATGTGACAAACAACAAAGTAATGATTGAGTCCTTTGAGTTCACAGTAGAAGAACATATCTTCTTATAATTTCTCTTGGCAGGACTGAAACAGTAGGTAAAATCTTTTGAAGTGCCCTGGCTACTTTGGCACCTTATTGTCATTCACAGAAAAAAATTAAAGCACTTACACAAACAGAAATAAATTTCCTAAATAAAACACAATGACTTTGAAAATTTTCACTAGTGTCACATTAACATAAGAGAAATGTAATTCCCTTCAGCAATTTGAATCAGTCCTAGTGCAGAGTAATTCAAAATTATGCAGCGAGTCAGTGTCAGGTTAATGCTTCAATCTAACACTATCCTTAAAAATCCACATAAAATAAAAATAATAAAAAAATCCCAAATGCCAAAACCCAACACCCAAACAATACTTAGATCTGCCTATATTTATAATTGGTACTGCTAACTAATAATTGCTATGTTGCAGAATCACAACTGCCAATAAAATCCACTGCAGTGTAAAAGGCCTGCTCTGCCAAGGTTCATTCTCCGTACTCTATCTGTGCTCTCAGCTCTTTGGAGAGATAATTGACCAGCACCGCTGTGAGCTTCTGCTGCAGACCAGCATTGCCCATGACCAGAGCAGTCAGCTGAACAACATCCGTCCAGTCTAAGTGCCTGATAACATCAACAGCTTCATCATAGAGTTTCTGCTGCTCAGTAGGAGGCAATTCCAACAAAATCTGAGGGACTGGTTTGAACTGTCCAGAAGTCATCCAGGCACCAAGCAATCCACCAAATGCTCCACCTAGAAAAGACAAGAGAGTTAGTCTTTACCAGCTAAAGCCTGAAATCCCATCCACAGCCTTCATCAACAATGTGTCTTCTTTAACTAGGTTTATAGACGATACTCAAAGCACCAAGAAGGATTTCTAAACCACTTTGCATTCACAGCAATCACAAAGAAACTCTTTACACAATCAATGCTAATAGCTTCAAGCTAGAAATCAGAAACACAAGGACGCTGGTCTCTTTAGGATAAGCTCTACTACTAAATAAAATCATGCCCAAGGAAAACACCAGACCAACAACTGCCATTAACACTACTCTTACTAGAGATTGCCAGACTGATCCAAGCTTTCTGCTTCTTTAGAGTCACACATTGCAGCCTCAAACTCCCGTGAAGTCCAGCCCTGAAGGTGCTCAGAGACTAAACCATTGGACACATTCATGCTTTCATCTACTAAACCCACAGCCCACCCACACCAGCTGGACAAGACATGCTCAGGGTAAGAAGAGGGTTCTAGGTCATCAAGGTAACAGCAGAGGGATCCTCTATAGCTGCTGTGACTGTGGCTGCTGCTGAGAAAGCAGCCTGGCAGTCCTACACACTGTTCTCTGACACCAGTCTGACCTGCACCACAGCAACTCACAGGACTGACACCACTGCCCAGAGCACACACCCTGTTGGAAGGAAGGAGAACCCTCACCATGGAGAGGTGTCAGAACCCACCCTGCCTCCAAAACTGCCACCCTAAAAACTGCTCCTAAAAAGTCATTTATGCACTCACGGGGATGCAGTTTTTCATTAGACAAAAATTCTGTAATTTGCAGCTTTTACTCAGTTGGCAATTTTTCCCATGATACCACAGAAATACTTGAAAGCCTAAGATGGCTGAATTCATCTTCAAGGGACTTTTATGAGAACATCAATACCTGATTTAGGGGCACTTAATGCAAAAGGCACTAGAAGTATTGATGTCTAAGCTCCACATCCATTGGCACAAGATTTGTTACATGATCACACTTTTCCCCCCCAGGCAACATACCCACAACCCATTCTTCTCAGAGCAAGCAGTTCTTAAAAAGCAGGATTGCTGCAAGTACCTCCATTTATTGTTGCAGATGGAAGGTAACTCATCCTCTAATTCTTCATGCGAGGCAGCAAGAAGTACAATGCCTGGTACCCAGTCCCACAGCCATCCAGGCTGTTTGTGTAAGTGAAAGTGCACTTGACTGCAAATGTTTCTCTAACTGTCCTAAATACTCAGGGTTGTTTATATATACTTGGGACTGGGAGACATTGTGAAGGCCTAAATAAACACTTAAGAGAAAACACATCCAAGAATAACTTCAGTGTTTCTCATCACCTCACTCAAGAATCAGGCCACTTACATTATTATCTTTACTTCTGATTTTAAGCTTACAAATCTCTTACAAAAGCTTAATTTCCCTTCTTTGTTCCCAATAGCTTCAGTCATGTTTGTCGAAACACTATTTTGGCTATTAATTAAGCTTTGTACTTGTAATAGGAGTAAATACATAGCTTCACACTCCTCACATATCATTCTCTTATTTTTTTGTAACTCAACCTTGCTAACCCTCACACAGCAATATTGTAATTCACTCCAATACCAATAAGCCTGTGAAATTGCTGGAACTGCTTGCAGGACTAAGGAGCATTCAAGGACCAGGGCTGACAGGACTTCAGTGGCAAGGCAGCTTTTAAACTAGTCAACTTTTGAATTAAGAGTTAATAGAGGAGAGACAGCTCTTTACTATTAGACTTCGGCTTTCCTGTAATTTTCCATGCCAGGAAAAAAAAAACAAAGTGGCAGGGAATAATGAATCCCAGAGGACAAAAAAAAAAAAAAAAGTTCATCAAGAAATTAACAGCAGGAACTTTTAAAATAAAGAAGTAAACATAACTTGTAATAAGATCGTTTGGAAGATGATCCTGTCACATGCTAAGGCTAAGAATGCTTACTCACCTCACTCCACACCCCAATTTTCATTCTTCTGTGCCACCAGGTACCAACATCCCCCTGACTGCTGCCATCATCTCTGTGCTCCTTCCTCCCTGTCTCACCCCCCTCCTCTTCACTCCCCACCAAGGCACGAAATCTCAACACTGAATGCCCTTTTCCTTCAACTTACACCTACTACACAGACTTCCTAGTTTCTCCACTCAGGGATTTAACCACCCTCTTGTTCCCAAAGCAAAACTCACTTACCTACAGCGATTCCAGGGGGACCTCCCATCAGACCCCCAAGAAAGGCTGTGGCACCTGCCAGCAGTGCTCCCCGACCAGAGTGTTTGACAGCAGCTTTCATCCCCCTCGCCTCAGAGACGTGGCAGAGCAGCTGCATCACATCATCAACAGGGATGGGCATCTTGGCGAGTTAAGATCCTGGAAAGAATATTTTAAGTTATCTTTTGATCACTGCAACAGAGATTAAACCTGGCTGCTAAATGAATTTTAGGAATAAAACCAGTGTTTGCGAGTCTGTAAGACAAAAAAGGACAGACACACAGAAAATGCTGTGTGCAAAACTGCTTTCTCTTTCACTTCTTGGAAAACTAACCCTACTGGCAAACAGCTGAAGGTTACTGAAACTGCAAATGAGACCTCTGAGCAGACCAGAGAAAACTGGTTTCACAGAAATTTTACAGAATATTCTGAGTTGGAACGGACCCAGAAGGATCATCAAGTCCAGCTCTTAAATGAATGGCCCATACAGGGATTGAACTCACAACCTACATGCTCTAACTAGCTGAGCTAACATGAGAAACTCAGAGACTCTACAGTATGTAGTACCAAATTCTACAGTACACTGCTTTTGCCTTGAGCAACTCCCATGTGTGTTGAGCATCATGCAAACACTCTGGGAAAAAGACAAAGCAGAGCCTCACTCTACCACAACCAGCAGAATGTAAATGACAAATCTGTCAGGTATTTTCTCCCTGTCCTAATTCTTGCCACAAATCAGTTGGTTGTTTTCACATACCAGTTCTTCTCCCTGTTTTGTTACAGACTTAGACACTTCCATGCTGATTTCTGAAGGTGGTAGGCTCTCTGTAGCAACCAAAGAGCCTGAGGAAGGGAACAGATTTCAGAAGGAGTCAGAGGAAAAACCTGGGACTGGGAAAAAATGCTCTGGAGACAGACCATCAGAAATGCAGGGGTGTATGTGTACAGCAGTCAGGGCTCAGAGCAGACACACCAGACAACTCTCATGTATGAGGAGGCAGAGACACGGGACCCCAGCCCTGTTACACACTGAGACATGCCCTGAACATGGAGCAGAGACCTGGCCCTGAGAGTGACCCCTCTGAGACCAAAACCTTTTCCACTCCATTCACTTGCTGCTGCTGCTCATTTAGCAAATACCTCCCATCCTGCACATCAAATGAGGAAAGGGCTTGCAGGGATAAAAAAAAAGAAAAAAAAGTATTCGATAGGATTAAAAATATAATCACATATACACAAGCAGCAGATTTCTTGTTGTACATGTAATGTCAGCACTATAGAACAGATGAGCATTTGATTTTCAGCCCCTAGAACACCTCTTATCCCAGAGCATGTGCAATACATTCTCAGCCCATGCCAACCTGTCTTCAAGTCTTTCTTGAATAGATCTCAGTGCAAAGTGAAAGTGGAGTGGTATCACACCATTTTTCATATTAAAAATTAACTACTGTGACAGCGGAAGCTTTCTTTTGCAGTAAAATGGCTGACTGCAAATCATCCATGTCCCTGCAGTATCCAAGTGCTGCTGACACTAAACAAAAGTCTGGGTTTTGGGAAGGGACTGCTTATGCTCCATAGTGGCAAAGAGGCACAGTAGGAAATTCATCAAATAGTTGGTTTCTCTCACTACTTCATTCATCTTCATGCCAGTCTAAAGAAAACATCCAAGTGTCATCATTTTACCACCGTTGCTTTTGGGTTTTTGGCAGGCTGATGACACAGCAGTGGATCAGCATGGCAGTGTGTGCTGGTTAGAGACATGCTCTTCTTCCAGAGTTAAACATCATCTCATTCAATAGGATTCAAGCTCAGAGTAATAAAATAATGGCTGCTCTGTCTGACCAGTAGGGGAAAAAAACCCCCACCAAATACACAACTGGTACAGCTCACACTGTCTGGGAATGATGGCAAATGAGACAATTAAGTGCTTGTCTTTATCTTCCTAGCAAAGGGTGAGCAGTTTGCCACTCAAGAGTAACCTTCTCACCAGCACCAGGCAGCCTGAAGTGCTGCAGGATTCACTTCCTCCCCTCAGTGAGACAGAAGCTGAACCGTGCCTGTCCAGCACCTCCTTAGCATGCCCTAGGACTAATCCAATGTGCTGAAATGAATTTGCATCTCCTCTTTGGGCTTAATCCAACAAATGTCTCACACGAAGCTCTACAGCATGAAGGCTCTGCAGCACGGGTGGGACAAGACAAGTTGGAGAGCTGACAACACACACAGCTCTCTCTCAGAGTGATATCATCTGCTTTCCCCCAGTCAAACTGATGGAATTCCACAGTTTCCTAAACCAAACTAACTGTAATAGATGTAAAATGATGTTTTGTGAGCAGAGACACCCGAAGCTGAAGCCTCAGGTTCCTGCAGCAGGCCAAAGCTGGAACCTTAGAAAACAAGCATGGAAAACAACCTGCATTACTCCATCCTCCACATGGCCAACACCAGGACATGTCCTTACGCTGACCTTACACTGACATGGCATTGCAAGCAGTGCAAAGGTGATCAGCTCTACCCTGGGGTTCCTCTGAATAAATAAAACACCCTTTTATCACCAGCTTCAAAGTGGCTTAAAGGTGAAAAAACCCAGACTGTAATAAAAACAGAAGTCACGCTGCTTTCTGGTGGTGTACAAAGCGTGGCAAACACACGAATTTGTAACTGCCTATTAAGGTAAAGCAGAAACATGCTGGAACTCAAGCAACTGTAAGTAGCCTTTCCACAGTAAATTATTTTACAGTTTTACTCCCCTCACAACTTCCCCGAAGGAAATTTCCACTCGCAAAATTAATATTTATTTGGGTTTTTCTGGCTTGACTGAATAAAGTTCTTGGCATAGAAAAGCCATTCCTGCTTAATTCTGGATGTGAGCAGAACACTCAAAACTCTCAAAGACATTACAAGCAGCATTCATTTTCTCTCAACTCTTAGAAGTATTTCTATGATCTCTTAGCATAGTCACTATATTTTAAGTCCTGCAGTAAACCTTAGTGAATACAGTAGCTGATGCACAGCACATACAAGTTGTCTTTTTTAAACTGTACATACAGAGCACTAGTGGAAGCCACTGAAACATAAGCCATGTATTACAACATGTAAAGTAATCCCAGATTCCTACATTCAGCACAAAGACACAGATGAGTGGATCAGCACTGTAGGGATCTTTTGCAAAGTCATATAATTTCTGAGAAAATTTCAGGTTTCAATGAAGAATCAAGGTGCTCAATCAGGCAATTTTCAGTGAGTAGTACTTTTTAAATCATACACTGCAGGCCATCAAAGCAGGATATTTTGACAATACAGTAACAGACAGAATAGAACAAATGGAGCTCTAAGTTTTGTGTGTCAGAGGTAGAATCCGATGATAGCCAAAAATATTTATAGACTCTGATTGTGTAAGCGACAAGTAAACAAAAGTGCAATTTGATCCTATTACCAAATTATTCACTACGGAATTCACCCAGATGTTAAGAAACACCAGGACTGTGAAATACTGGATTTCCTCTAACGGAGAAATAGAAATGTCAACAACATCCTTAAGACTGTGCCCAGCTTTCAGAGGTGCCAAGTCCCCACAGCTCCTATTGACTTTACATGGCACTGAGAATCTTCAGCACTTCGAGAAAAAACCAAAACCAAACCCAAGAGTTTTGGAACATGAAGCCACTGAGAAATCAAGATTTGTTGTTTAACTGACCTTCCTTTGTTGTTCTACTGCATTCCTTCTGTATTTGTGGTCTCCCCAAATACTCATCCGAGGTATTAGACTCTCTACTTCTCTCTGACTAAATTAGATGATGCTCTCTCTTTCACCTCAAGGATAGGGGATCAAAGTGAGCAATGATCCTGCTCTCCCTATCCAAAAGGAATGGTAATATTATGTGTTTGTATCTCGATTTTGAACCTACAATCAACAGGTTTTCCTAAGAAGAAAAATGCCATATGAAGAATTAAAATAACAACATTGTACCCAACTCACTCAAAGTCCTGCTAATGCAAATAATTAAAGAGGGTCCCCAGATTACCCTGTGGTGTGAACCTCATTTCAGCTCTTCTCAGTTTTACACTCCCATCTCATCATCCTACTTCCCCCTTCACAGAGTGATGACCTTAGACAAGCAAAAGCACTTTTAATCCTTGGGCTCACTGTCCCACTTACAGAAAAATGAACACCTTCCCAAATGTCCCCACAGGAGATATTCTAACACAGCCTGGCTCACCACCCAGCTGTCCTCACTGCTCCTTGCAGCCTCTTACTGAGTTAACTCAGTAAACTCTTCAGTAAACATCTCTGCAAATGTGCACAGCACAAAAAAACACCCACACAACAAATTCCAAACCTAACAAGCGATGAGGACATAGGGCTAAGTCCTCTTACCTGGAGCTATCTTTATCCTGGTGGACACCATTTGGTGATAAGCAAGGATGTGAGGTGAGAATCTCCACACAAGTGCTAGAAAGCATACAAGTGCTCTGTGTAGATCTTCAAACTTTCACTTCAAGGGCTCAGCAAACATTTATGCAAGCCCGTGTGTCTGGGAGATCACACAGGACAATTTCGTATCTCAGTTGCACAGCAACAGCTCTATCTGTAGTGCAACTTCTTATAAGGAACATCAGAACAGCACTGGAGCAAAACCAAACACAAAGTACTCAACAACTGAGGCAGACTAAAGAACATGACTTCACAAACAACAGTGTGCACAGAGATGTGACCTGATGATTGACCAGGCCAGAAGTTCATTAATTATTTCAATAAGAGTAGGTGGACAGACAGGGAATCAACATATTCCCATCTGCAAAGGAGGACTGTCTCATCACTGGTCCATACACATACTGTTGGCTTGAGGAGCACCTGTGCTCCTAAATCATCACTTTTGGAAAATCCCACCTTTAGAGCCCAGTCTAGTACTCGATATCTGCAAAGCAGGTGGTCTGTCTGATTTAAATCATGACTGGCATCAGTAGCCAGTAAAACCTGGTTTAAATACACCAGTTTTAAACCTGCTCTGCATTTGTAATTTTCAGTTATTTTGCTAAGAAGGGTTTACTCCTACTTAGTGGTGTAAAGATTAGAACATGCTGATCACCATTCTTATCTTAGCTTTTGGTACTCTTCTTTCCCAACCGTGAGGATTCACTACATCTACAAATATTTGCTGTAATAATATAATTATGTTGCTGACTATACATATATTCAGATGTTAAATTTTTTTAGTTTCAATTATATTAGGAGAAGGTAAAAAACTCTTGTATTTGCTAGACAATCTGAATTCAATTGAAATGCATAAAAGAGCATTTTAATATTGTTTTGTAAGAACTGGGACCCTAAGAGCATGGCTTACTCCTTCTGTGTATTTATCAAAGTATTTAATTGGTTTATTTAACACAAGAGGCAACAAATTTACTCTTTAGATGAACAAACTACTTCTAGGAACACAGAAGCTCATTTTTAGGCTCCTGGATGCCTAAAAATGCAGGTAAATATTCAGTGGGAACTATGTCATTCCACTGATATAAAAGGAAATTTGCCACCTAACCTGCCTAGGCACTTGGGATATCCACCTTACCTGGTCTGCTGAATTAGAAAGTATCTGTGAAAGACTGGCCATAGCTCCTTCCACCCCTGAATTTTTATAGACCTATTCAATGTCTTTCTAATTTATAACTTGAGTGATTTTTTTTCCATTTCCTAGCCAGTTTCTCCATCTTGAAGGCAGTGTCCAACAAAGTTACAGGCCACTTCCATCAGCTAGCTGATACTGGAGTCAAGGATCAGACTTATAGTTAAGAAAAAAAAGAGAGATGACACTAAGAAAACACAAATAGCAGAGCTGTTCCCGTGTTGAGGTAGTTGGCGCAGCACACTGCACTGGTATCTTCAAAATCTAAACTAAGCCTGAAAATTAAAGATATTTTCCCTGACTCACTGCTAAAAAACATAAAACTTCACCTCATTAAAATTAATCAACGTGTTCTGAATGTTTCAAAATTTATTAAAAACGTTATGACTAAAATAGGCTGAGCATAAAATGTAATTATGAGCCCTTTCAAAAAGACGAAATTTAATTACATTACAGCTAGTTTTTTATTTATTTTCCTACAGCGCCTCATTCCAGGTTTACTATTGCTGAAGAGACACTCCGGCCTAAACGTGACTTGGGGGGGCGGAAGGGAAGAGAAATCAGGAGTTCACTCAAAACCCACCGAAGTTCTTTCAAAACCCACCGAAATTCCTCTAAAACGCACCCAAACCCACCTGGGGGCGTTCCTGGCTCCCCTGCTCCGGGTGACCCTGCCCGCGGCCGGCGGGTCGGGCTGGGCTGCCCCCCAACCCTAATGGTTCCCTGAAGCCAAGGGGGCGTTCAGTGGGCTCGGAACGTCTTTAAGGGCCTTATCCTTGCATCCAAAAAATGCCCCCGGCTCCAGGGGCGGCCCCAGGGGCTGGAGCGGCTCCGCGGCCCCGCTCCCCGCAGCCCCGGCGGCCTCGCCGGGTCCTCCCCGGGGCCGCACACGCGAACCCCGCGGGCCGGGCCGGGGCTGCCCGGGGAGCGGAGCGGACACAGCGGGGCCCGCTCGGGCTCCGCTCCGTCCGCCGCGGCCTTTCCCTCCTCCACCTCCTCCTCCCCTCCATCCTCCTTCCCCCGCCTACCTCCGCCGGCAGCGCCCGGCTCCGGGCCCCGGCCGGGCACGACACTGCGGCGGCGCCGGAGGAGGGGCGGCCCCGAGCGCAGCCGCCGGCCCTGCCCGCGCTGGGATGGGCTGGGCTGGGCTGGATTCGGCTGAGCTTGGCTCGGGTGGGCCCGGCTGAGCTCGGCTGGGCTGGGCCCGGCTGAGCTCGGCTGGGCTGGGCCCGGCTCGGCTGGGCCGGGTCCGGGCAGCAATCCCGGCCCCTCCGCGCCTGCTCCGCGGGCACCGAGTTGTGGAGCCGCCGCCTCCTCCCGCTGCCGCGTCCGGCGGCGCCTCCGGGGCCAGGGCACACGGGCCCGTGCGGGGTGTGACACTGTCACCAGGGCAGGCGACAGCACCGAGGTGCTCACAGGGATGGAGCGCCTCTCCCGCCAGGAAAGGCTGGGAGGATCGGGATTGCTGAGACGGCTTAGGGGTGACCTAATTGCGGCCTTCCAGTGCCTGGAGGGAGCCTACAGGAAAGATGGAGAGAGACTATTAACAAGAGCCATAGTGACAGGACAAGGGGGAATGGCTTCACACTGACAGAGAGTAGGTTTAGATTAGATATTAGGAAGAAATTCTTCCCTGTGAGGGTGGCGAAGCCCTGGCACAGGTTACCCAAAGAAGCTGTGGCTGCCCCGTCCCTGGAAGTGCCCAAGGCCAGGCTGGACGGAGCTTGGAGCAAGCTGGTCTAGTGGAAGGTGTCCCTGCCCATGGCAGGGGATTGGAATGAGATGATCTTCAAGGTCCTCTTACAACCCAAACCAGTCTATGATTTTATGATTTTAGGAACCTGGTTGTGGAACAGCACATCCCAATCCCAGCTGAGCTGGGATACAGGACGAGGAAGAGGGGGGCTGTTAGGACATCCCTGACCCTGCTCTGAGAATTTAATCTCAGAATATTTTTTCATGCTTTTCACTCGGGTTTGTTTCAGTCACCAGCTCGGTAAAGTGCAGCGTGCCAGCCTGATAGAGCACCACAAGTAATCAAACAAGCGTTACAACAGCTGTGCCACATATGGCTCCTGAAATATCACACTGGTTCGTAATACCAGTACAATCTTGGAAAAATTACTGCCTAATGTTAAAAATGCTGCCATTTCCCCAAGAATGGATTGTTAACAGAGGTTTTTGGTTTTGTAAACTAAGCTTCATTATGAAATCGTTTCTGATGTAAGGTAAACCATCTCCCCTCTGTTTCATGTTGAAAAGAGAAAAAAAGCAGGATGAGGAAATGAAGGAGAAATGCAACTCACAAAAAATTTTTGTCCCTTTCCTGTGGCTGCACTGGGGACTTCTTAACCTCCCCATGCTTTATACGATCACATAAAATAACTCTCTGTGTAACAACTCAAAATGTTACAGGTCTACTGGTGCTCTTGATTTTTACGATTTGGATGTAAAAGGCAAATGTAATTCCTAAAATGAACAAAGAACCTAAATGCCACGTATATTTTAAAAAGTAACACCCCAAATTCCAGCTGTACACAGCCTTCCAAGGGGCAATATTAAAAGCAATTAAGTTTGCCAACCAGCAATGGAGGGAATTTTTATCACTCTATTCCAAAACCGAATCATTACTTCACTACTCCAGTTAAAAATGAACACAGGTTTTGGAGCTACATCAGCAGGTATTTATTAGGTCTATTTTTTAATATGATAAAAGTTACTAAAATGAAAATGTAAGATAACAATGGAAAGCGTATCCTTTAAGGATATACATAAATCATGCTACACTTATACAAACTCTGATTCTGTTGAAGTCAACGGGAATGTGCTGCCCGGCGGCTCCACCTGGCGGCTTCCCACTCCTCGGGAGCATCTCCTCACCTGCAGCCTCAGGAAAGCCGGCAGCTCCTCACCTCAATGCCAGCAGGGACAGCTCTGCTCCGTGTATCTCCGGATATCTGCGTGTTCTGCCTGGATCTGTCACTTCTTCCACAGTGTATTTACGCACCTCAACACGCACCTTTCACAAGTAAGTAGTACCTGAGATAGATGTTCAAATGCTTTTTAATTCCAGGAGCTGGTGGAGTGAGAGCAGTTCAAGGTGGTTCTGCTCCAAATCAGATCCTGTCAATCCCTCACTGTATTCTCTGTATATTAAGGGACTGCAGCAACTCTCTTATGAGAAAAGGCTGAGGGAGTTGGGCCTGTTCAGCCTTGAGAAGACACAGCTGAGAGGGGACCTCATCAATGTGTAGAAATATGTAAATGGGGGGTGCCAAGAGGATGGACCAGGCTCTGCTCGGGGGTGCCCAGCAATGGGACAAGAGGCAATGGTAGGAACTGATGCCCAGGAAGTTCCACCTGGACATGAGAAAGACCTTCCTTCCTGTGCAGTGACTGAGCACTGGGAGTGATTGTCCAGAGAGGATGTGGAGTCTCCCTCACTGGGGATAGTCAGGAACTGTCTGGACACAATCCTGTGCCATGTATGTGCTCTGGGATGACACTGCCTGGGCAGGGAAGTTGGACCAGATGACCCACTGAGGTCCCTTCCAATCTGGCCCATTCTGTGATTCTGTATTCACTGCAGTGTGCTGGGCTTTTATAAGTACTAGATGTCATGCTCTTCCTACATCCCTTTTATCAGCACTGATTCACTATTTAATTTCCTGTATCAGGATGTTTTACGTATTTTTCCTCTTCAGGTTACTAGGAACTCCATGCTTTTGAACACTAAGAGAAAAAACCACATTCCCTTTCATCTCCCCAAATCCTCAAGTCATCTGTTAAAGGCAGGCATCAGAAATCAACCACAGCAATGCTGCACTGGCATTCTGGTCTGATGAACCCCTTGGCAGGTTTCTGTCAAGTCCTTCCCTAACATACAGCAGAACCCAAGGTAACTGCAGGCCCATTCAGCCTGTCCTCAGTGTGCTGCATTCACTGCATATTTTTCACAGCTTTTGACATACTAAGACATAGGCCAAGGGGCACCACAAAGGATTTCAGCTGGAGATGGGCTGTTGCTACCAAAACAATGATTCATTCTGGCTTTCAGCTTGCTCATTACAGCATCTCAAGAAAATGCCTATCAGAAGCAGGCTCAGTCTAAAGGAACTGGCCAGAAACACCTGATCCAATTATCTGAAATACCTATTACCTTCACAGGAAACCATGACAGATTCTTTTTTTAAGATGAAGCACTTAATCTTGTTGGACAGAAAGAAGCTGTTTCTCTAAATTTTCTTCTGTGCTAGAGATTCACAGAGAAACCAGGAGGATTAGGCAACTGTATGTGACAGACTTAGTTTCATTGCTTCACTTAGTTACACTTTATTTTTCTTAAAATCTTTGTTTGTTTGTTTGTTTGTTTTAATCACAATAGCAGGACAAAAGCCATTCCAAACTTGGGGCATGCATTAAGTAATATTGATCCATTTGCCTAAGTTTGCAAAGCACCTAAAAATACCCTTGAGGTTTCCCTTTGGTATCAATGCATTGCTTGGATATGGGTGAGGATGATTTAATTTACAGTGTTAGATCAAAGCAAGGAGAAAAGAGGGAAAAGGAAGAAATGTCATATGTTCTCCAGAACATGTCATGGGAGTGGTCCACGGAGAAGAAAGGAATGGAAGATGTAACAAAGCAGGTTTCTGATCACATCTGAGTTTAGAAGGGTATGAGGTTTCTGTCATTTTCCCCTGAAATCTGGGAAACCCTCTGCTGCAGTGATGAAAAGCTGTTTTGCTTACATCTTTCTGATGTCCAGAGCTCCAGACAGACTCCATCTCTCCCTTGGTGCTGTAATGCCCTGGTATGTGTGCTCTTACAGAGTCACAGCCAAAACAGCAGCTCTTCTGGAAGGTCTGCTTCATATTATAGTGATAATTTGAACCTTTTCCTTCCTGACAACACAACAGTTTTGTAACTTCTGAGTTTCTCATATTATACTCTGGATTGCCAGGAAAATGGCGAGCCTTCACAAGATCAAACGAGGCACAACTGTATCAAAAAAGAAAATTAATACGAAAGTAATGCTGCAGCATTTAAACCCTTAAACAGAGCCACTTAGTAAGGAAATTTTGCAACTGCAGAATGGCTGTTTAAAAGGATTGAAAAAAGGCAACATTTCTAAAAGCAGGAACATAACTCTAATTGTCACCTATTAACACTCTTCACCTCTGAGCTCCAAGGTGTAAATAATGCAGCAGAAATGACCAAATCACTACAGGAAGACCCAATAGCAGGTTACTGAGACCCACTACAAGCAAACCATATGCTTGATGGCAAATCTTTTCCCCATTTCCTACATTAGATATTCATCAGGGTCTGACTTCTAATTGAATGCAAATAAAGAATATAACAGGTTTTTGCATATGAAGTGAAGCTATAGAACATCTGCCTCTTCACAGCCTTTCAATGTACCTTATGTGACATTAAGCAAAGAAGAGGTTTGCCTCATCAGCTTGTAGGAAACTGTGAATTTGAAGAACAGTTTGACTGAACTAAATCATTCCACTGCTGCTGTAAAAGGTGTCTCTTTGATCTCTCTGTGCAGTCCTAGGTGATAAAATGCCAAGTTGGGCAAAATCAGTTTCAATGCCAAAAAGATGGACTACTGGTGCAGAAGGTCACAAAACACTATTAATAGCCTTATATCATCTCAGTCTTGAAAGATGATCCAGAAATATAGGCTGGTGCTTTGGAGTGGAGCACACATTGCTAGCTAGAGCTATCCAAGCAAGCTATTAAAGGTACTTAAGGCATAACCTTACCTGCAAATGGTATAACCTATCTCCTGCTTCTTTAGACTCTCTTACAGCAGTCTTTTATTCTGGTTTTTTACTTCCTCAGCAGCCTAATTCACTAATTGTGTTTACTGGTACAGAGTAGTCAATTTGTGACCTTTTCAGAACAAAAAGCTACAGTAATTCTGAATGTAAAATCAGTGTCCTGAAATTAGCTTACATGTTTATATATTATAGCATGTATAAACACTGAAGTGGAAATAAAATCCTGCCTAAAAAAATAGCTACACAAAATACCTGCAAGGTTTCCAGAGAGGAGCTAAAAAAACCCCCACACTACAATCTCCTACAGCCACCCTTTTGCAGAATGTATCTAAGAAAAGTGCATCTGAGGTTTCCTCAAATCTCTAATTAAAGGGCATCCATAAAGTAGACAAATGTCAAAATCAGATCTAAAATGTCGTAAATTCAGCTAAGGAACAAAGCATTCTAGTATCAAGGATGGATGACATTTGAAGGTGTCTGGAATAACATCAGTGATACATTTCCATGCTTGGTACTATTCAGTGGCGTGAGAAACGTGTACCATAATGTGTACTGGTGCTTGTCTGAGCATAGTATATGTTCAGCTACGTGTAATTCTGGCCCCAAACATACACCACTTTGGAGATGCAGAGTAAGCACAAAGCAGCTGATTTCAGTCCCATCAAAATCAAGGGTCATTGGCTGACTTCACTTCCAACCTTACACCCAAATTTTACAGAGGTCTTAGATAGAGTCTCCTGTTCTTCTAGGTACATAGACCAATTCTCTCCAGCATTCCTGGGTCTGAGTTCTAATGATGTGGCAGGCAGGAGAGGAGCTGACAGTCAGACAGGGGGTGGGGTGGAAGAGGCAAGCCTGTACAGATTGCATTGCCTGATTTTTTCCTCATATGGTAAGCTGGAGGCAGGAAGATGAAAAAAGTGATCCCATCTACAATGATGGGCCAGACTCAAAGCTTCCAGAAGTCACTGCAAATATTCAAATGTGCTATAATGAGATTTTCAGACTCACACAGTTTATATTTTAATATTATCTCCTGAGTCGCCTCTCAGCATCACGTGCAACCACAAAGGTGTCACCATCTGGGATCACATAATGCCTATGTGGCTGCAACAGGGTTCTCTGAAGAGCTAAGCCAAATGAAGAGCAGGACAGTGTTTATACCATATTTATAGTTGTTCTATAACATGATGTAGACTTTGGAAACAAAAAGAACTGGAAACTCTTTGCAAACTACAAAGAGGACCTTTGCTGGCTTTCTGTAGCCCTCATTTTGGGAACCACTGCCTTAAAAATGTTACAAATGACTGTGTCAGGAATAAAATGATGTGCATTCAAACCCAGTAATGGGCATCATTTATACAGAACAGCTAATGGCAAATGACTTTACCTACAACAGTATGCATATACATAATCACAAGAGGTAAGTGCCTCTACTGGAGTAGAGAGCACTGCCCAAGCAGATGACTGAATGCTAGAAAGGAAAAGAACTGGGCAGCCCTTTTTCTATGATAAGTTCCAGGGGATTCTTCATTCTGCCCTAAGCTGACAAGCGTTAATTTCTCAAAAGTCTGTTGGAAAGACCCACAGCAGGATGTGCCAATCCAGCTATACCATAGAAGGATAAAAAGCCAAGATTTTACTGCAGTCAGAATAAACAACTGTCCTTAATTCCTGTCAAACAGTAGCCATGTCTCTGCTAGTATCTGAAACGTGTGTAACATGTTGTTAAGTTACACCTCCACAGCCAGCACTATTACTCTTTTTTTTTTCAGCCTATATCCCCATCAGGCCTCATAGAAAAACCCACAAAAGGGGACAAAAGAGAACCCTGAGTCCACACCCAAGAACAGAGCCCCATAAAAGCAAGAAATTATAAAATCTACTGAGATTTTCTTCGGGAAGATCACAGATCTCATGCTTTAGCTGTGGCCCGTTCCTTTGCCAGCAGGTTCAGAGAGAGAGATCTGAGCGAGCAAAGTGATTTCTAAGTGATTTCTTTCACGTAAGCTGCTCACGATGACTACAGAAACCTCAAGGATTACAGTGCACAAACAATGGGAGAAAAGCTGCTTCAAATAATACACCCAGACAATGGAGTTGCCATTATGGTAGCAATGCAAAATATAGACGGGGATTTAAATGAAAGGGGTGATATCTGTATGCTTTGGAGGGCTCACGTGTGCCAAATTTGGCAGCATGAGTGTTCATATTGCTTGTTGCTCCACCCCTTGAACAATGAGGCTAAACCCCATATGTGCAGGAGTTGGTAGAGCACAAGCAGTTTTGCTAATCATGCTGCATGCAAAAGCAAAAAGACAAAGGAAACTAGTAATGCTTAGACTAGCATTGGGGAAATAATTAAGCATGAATGAAATATTGTATGTGGATTTGAAATGAATGTTCTTGGAAACAATTGTGCTGTTTCAGTTGTGCTGCTTTCCCCCCTAAGTTTCACAAAGTAATTTGCATGTCATTTAAATAAATACCATAAATTACTGCAAACTTTTTGGTTTTTATTTATATAAAACAAAGTGCTCATTTCCATTATTGTCTGGATTACCTGACAAGAGTGAAATGCAGAGGTCTGAGAGGAAACTTGTCTCTCCCCAAAGTATTACAGGTTTCTCATGCGTGAGAGAGCCAGAAAGCAGGACCCCATCTTCAGCTTTGCCTTACATAGACAAGGAATGCTCTGTACATAAAACAGAGATATGGGATCAGATCCCCCAGTTGATCCAAGCTGGAGCTGCAAGCTGGACAAGGGTACTGGTATCAGCTGCCTGGGTTCCATGGCCCTTTCTGAATATAACAGCCTCAGGACTGTCTGTCTGCTGGCCAAACCTGCTTTTTCTGGGATGCCTTAGTTCTTTGCAGGTTAAGCACACACAGAAAACAACATTTCCTCTCCAGCCACACAGAACTGCCACGAGCCACCTGAGTGCTCAGCAGAGTCCACAGAGGATGCTCAGTACAGCTGTCACACACTTAACTTGTGTTTCTCTGATGAATCCTCTGCCTCTCTTTGAGAACTCATATGAGGGTTACCTTCAGCCACCACAACTTACAGTTCCATTATTCTGTACTATTCTCTGATGCTCATATTGCTTTCACTTTCTTTCAGTGTTATCCACACGTCACCAATTTGATTTCACCTCTGATAAATATTTGCCTTCCTTCTTGACTATGTAATTACACTTTCTCAGAGTCCTCCTCAAAACTGCTTTCTCCTCTCACCCCATCATGGGGTCAACAGCAGCCAATTCAGAACCCTTGACATTCTGTGTGTTCAGACAATTCAAAAGAAATCAAATGACTGAAATACACAAATCCAGGAAAAAGTGAGGGCACAGTATCCTTAAATGTTAGGAAGGTGCACATCCCTCTGCAGGATTGTATGGAGCCTGTTGGCTACTGAAAACCAAATACAGGAACCATCACCTGAAAAACCAAGTGACCTAACATTCTGCAAAAGGGGAATTTAATATATAGAATTTTAGTGTTCTGGCTATAAGACAGTAAATGATCATTTGAGTTTCTGCCCTTTGAAGCCTATCTGCGTGTTTCCTCCACAATGCTTGTATTTACATCTGGTTGCTCACTCCAGTCCAAAAGGGAACCCAACAAATATTCTCCTCTCTTCTCACATAACTCTGGGCTGCTTTTCCCCATGATCTGTTGTTAAATATGTCCAATGTTGTAAATTGCAAGCCAGGTGACTTCATTATACAGACATTCTTTTCACAGAGGAGTTGCCTGTAGTCTCAATTTCTAAGGCTGTTTTTTGTTTTGTAAACTCACTTCCCATCTTGGATATGAAGGCATTTAGGCACTTACTTTCCTGGCTTTGCTTATTGGAGTTTTAAGATGTGCTTTGACACAAAGGAAGTAAAATTGACTGGGTCTAACTTCATGGTTTCCAGATATCACTAGGGTGTGCTGTAGATCATGAAATTTCAGTAAAGCACAGTTAACAGGGAAAAGTCTAGCTGCTATACTAAATATTTTAAATTAATTACAAACACAGAAACAACTCAACACTGACTCAAATTCCTTTTAAAACAACATACACACTCAGGAGACATAATGTTTTTAAAATTTAAAACATTTTTGTACACAGGCTCGGTCAGCACAGTGTGATACACAACAGAAAACTAACTAGAGCCAGGCAGATAATCACACACCTAAACTGCATGTAGATAACTAAAATTCAGGCATACAGTCTGGTGGGAATTGAAAAATTGGGTCTAGAACCAATATCCATAACAAACCAGATAACAAGATAATAAGTGATCCTTTGTGGAAAACTTCCTTTGGAAAAAAAAAGAAATTATGAGACTATATAAGCCACTGAAACACACAGAGGTGAGGCCTGGGGGTGCAGAGTCAGGGGATGAATTGTAATTACCTACACAAATTGATTTATATAAGCAATGTTGCTGAAATTTCTAGTGAGAACAGTGGGACTGGGCCAAATTCATCCCAGGAGACTGGTACCTCTCAGGTATCAGCTCTTAGTACAAGAGGAAAGAAACACACACCCTGGCAGCCCATCCTTCAGTGCCCATCGGCTCCCAGGATGGTCATGGAGTGATGGTGGGATCAGGGACCCAGCACACTAAGGATGCTGAATCACAAGGGGTTTTTAAGCACAGCTAACTTTAAGCACATACTTACACTGACAGCCGCAGACTCAAATGCAAATTTAAAAAGAAGCACCTATTGAAACATGAACAAAAGCTTAACTGGGGCCCCAACTGTCAAGACATATCCAGAATGCCACAGTTAGTGGTAACAGCAAACAGGATTATCAAGTGATGCTTGGGCAATCTCTATGAACTGAGTTTGGTTGTCTTACACCGTGAACCACATATTCATTATTATAACAATTTGTATTACTATTTGTAGCATCTAGGGAACCCCAATCAGGGCTCTATTGTGTGACAGACTGTACAAGCACACAAAAATAGGATGGCTTTTATAATGAGTACATCACAAGCCCCACTACCATAATTAACATTGATTAGCATCGATGCAAACCGCATGGGAAGACAAAGATTGAGCCAGTTTGGAAGCTGAGGTACTCTCTCACCCTTTAAGGTGGCTCCTCTGGTTCCCAACTGCAGAACAGAGGGGAGGCTGTTTCACTGGGGAAGACTGCAGCCTCCAGTGCTCCCAGCTCCCAGGAGCACATTCGAGGACCCAGGATTCAAAGAGGCATCTTTGTCACTTACTAATCCAGTTTCCACCACAGGCAACTACATGGCAACCACCACCATCAATTCTGATCAAAAAGGACAGCTGGCAGCCTCTGATATACTCAGTGTATTAGAAAAGACCCCAGAAAGCCAGATCCACTTAAAATAAAATCTCAAAAGAGTGATCTTAGTGGACATGGGATGTGGAGCTGCATGTAATAAACTTCCTCCCTACCAATAAACAGCTCTTGCTAGGTCTGTAACTATCATATGCATCTATCTCATCCCAAGAATATGGGATACTGAATATGTTGATTGTGTTAATGACATTACTTTCACTAACCAAACTGCGATTTCAGACCCAAAACCTTCCTAGGAACCCTCCTCTCCTCCAAAATGTTTCTGCACTTCTTCTATTGCATAACCTGATGAAATAGAGACACCTGGAAATTTACTGCCATATTCAGCACCACAGAAAATATATCCACAAAAAATACCTTCACAATAGAAATTTTGTTTAGTTCCCCATGTCATAACCTAACTTGCAGTCTGCTGTGTCTTCAGACTTGCTACTTGTTTCAAGAATTCTCACATGCTTTAAACTGAACATGTATGTAAATATTTGCAGGATTAAACTGTATCCACAATTTCAAATGCAATCAGGATACATTTGCGTGCTCAACTGTAGTTGGGTCCAGTGTTTTGCTATTTTTTTTTCTGTTCTGGTAAAGTTTCTTAATTTATTTTTTTTTTCCTAAGATACTTCCTACAATTTCACTCACAGGGAAATGAAACACAATTCTATAAAGCCTAAAAATAAACTTGGATCTGCTAAAAAATTCATCATTTCACTCCCAGGCTTCCACCAGCTAGGCTTGTCTGCTTTAGGTTTGACACCCCTGAGAGCTACAAGAATGACTTACAAAGATGAGCAAGTTCACATGAGAATGATGAAAAGATTCATTTTTTTTTTAATCTTTACCTTGCCAAAATACTGTCCTGGGCACTTATTACTTGAAGACCTTTATTTTTGGCAATTTCTCACTCTCCTTTAATATGGTAGTTCTGTTATTTGCAAATTTGGAGAGGTAATATCCAAATACATATGCTGCTTTACATGTACTGCTTTCAGGTTTGCTCATTACATTCGTTAAACTATTTAATTCTCAAGGATCTACTGGAGATACAGTGAAGACCCCCTGAACACCAGTTAAGAATAAACCAGTAATGAGAATAAATTACACACGCATATCAATTGCTACAAGTCCTGTAAGGAGTGAGACCTTTCTACATCAACATCTGCTGCAGAATTAAAACTGATACATTAATAAAGCTCTCCCCATCCAAACCAAACAATGGAAGTGTAACAGTTACCCAATCAGTTAAAGGAATAAACCTTTTAAATAAATAAATTTGCGCTTCACCAATTTATGTCACTGTGGTACTTAAGGCGAAACCTTTTAAAGGAATAGATTTACTGTGCATACAGATCTCCACTGGGTATGTGTAATTATGCAAAGGAAAGGCATTACTTTTAAAGTGGATGAATGGCTGATACTTTTTGATTTACTGCTAGAAACAGAAAAATGGTAATGGCATGAAATAAGCATTTGCAAAACCGTTGTGGCAGACGGAAAATGTTTGATTTACCTAGGGCATCCATCAGGTTCTATATTTTAGATCAAAGTAGATAAATGGAAAGGCAAATGGATATTTGGAAAAAAAAAATCTACTGCTTTTCTGTCAGCCCTGCAAGTAAGTTAAATGTTTGGATGAGGAAAAAGCCCAAGGCTCTTCGGATGGAAGGAAGTAATGATTCATCACTGCTCTGGCAACTATAGCTTTCTGTATTTACCTGAAAAGGTGACATGGAAGTCGTTGTCACTGTCTCATTCTGGGCTTGATTCTTAGAGGTGGTTTGAAGGTAGCTGGCAGAGCTCAGCATTTCCACCTGACACTGGAAACAGATAATGAGTATCCTGGGTCATGTTTTCCTCTCAAGTTCTAATTGTTCACTTTCTTTTTCTCTCCTCTTCTGTTTGAATTTACATTGGTGAAAAAAAAATATGTTCCAGTTAAGAAACATACCCCCAAAACTGAAACCCACTGCCTTCTCAGATCCTGCTGAAGTCTGTGCCATAGGAAAGCACACTGAAGGTGGGGTAACGCTTATGTACAATTACCTGTGACAAGTCAGAAGATCAAAAAAATCAGCTTCTTCCTATGGCAGACTTCTTCCTAGAGGTTCCCAGTGAAAAGCATGATGTCTGATTGTGCCATGATCCTGTTCTGAACTCCTGCTATACCACAATGCATCACCAGGAGCTGTGTAGTGTATGCTTTGTGTCCAACCCTTAAAGCACCATCAGCCCGGTGGTACATGTGTTGCACAGATGGTCTGAAACATGCAGAGTTAATCCAAAATGTTTGGGACACATCCAATTTGTTGTGCTTGTGCAAATCCACAGGAGGGCACATGCACAGGAGCCCCAGCCACATGGGATGCACTGTGAGTGTGCACACCACGTGCAGTGGCCATTTCCAGTTAGTGTCAGATCTGCTGTTCATGCACAGTAGAAAGGATTTGCTCATGTGCTGAGAAAAGGCTGGGATTACTAGACATCTGGAAATCTTGACAAACATACATAATCCTTGAACATAACTCTCTTGACAAAATGTCTGGTGTGGGAAGGACACATCTGGAGAAATTAAACATATGTCCCTCTGCCTGCTCCATCAGGAAATAATGGAGAATAGGGTGCGGCCTCTCCAGCTCTCTCAACAGTATTTGGAACATGAACAGCAAATCCATCAGCTACTTTTGCATCAGTTTATTCTATGGAAGGGTCCCCCAGCTCTTAAAAAGGCCAAAGACTAATCAAAACTCACATATTTTGCCTAGACAGGTAAAAAGCCAGCAGGATTTGTAATTATACAATAACAGGGAGCTGCTCTCTAGGATGCTCATTTCATACAATTATCATAACAAAATAAGCACACTTCTGGTCCCTGGTGACATATATGGCCTGGTTTTTTAACTCAGTAGCTTATCCTTGACCACTGAAATACTGGAACAGGTTACCCAGAGAGGTTGTGGAAACACCATCCTTGAAGATATTCATAACCTGTCTGGACAAGATCCCAAGCAACTTGTTCTCATCTCAAAGTTGTGCACTTTGTAGAAAAAGCCATTGCAAGCTTCCATGCAAGGAACAAAATAAGCATTAAAATACTGAGCTGGAAGTAAGGCCAGACCATATTTCTCCCCTTGTAATAAATCAGCACTATATGTATATGTTGAATCCAATCCCTTGATGTGTCCAGTTTCAGTGATAAAAACTTAGTGAGCAGGGCAAAAGTTATTGGGTAGAGATCAATATTCTTTCTTGTTGTCCTTGATTGGCAATAATGTGACGCTTTCTCCTTGACTGTAAGAGGCGCTTTTGTGATTTGGGAGCATAAAGAAATTCTGTACTTGACAGATTTATATAGTAGGAATACGCTAATGTCCTTTGACCCGCTTAAGAATAAATACGACCTACCAAATTGTCATTTTTATGGGTATTTACAACTGAGGCACTTTGTAAACCTTAGAACTAATATTTCCCAAAGGAAATCTGTGCTCTCGAATCTTGATAAATTATTGAAAAATACAAGCCACTACCAGCCCTACAAATTTCCTCTTCTATTTCTCCTATTTTTAGTTACACAGGAGTTGTCAAGGCAGATTGGACCACTGAATTATTTCACCAGGTATGTTGCTGCAGCTGTGGTTAGTCAGAGGAATCCTGTAATATTTTTGGCTATTTGATCAAGGCAGTGTAAAAAACAAACCTATTTCCTGAAACTTGAAGGTTTTTTGGTGCACGACTGAAATATTAGTTATATAATTCTTTAAATCCTCAAATTACTGTTAGAACAGTATTACAAACTCTAATTTCCACAGCTCAAATGCCACCAGCTGCATTTGCTGTCATGAATGCCTCAGCTGATAAACAGGAGTAAGAATAAGCAAGGAGTAGAATAAGTCATCCCAGTTCACCCAAACTCCAGTGCTGTCTCATGGGTGTAGGGCAGATATTCCATAAATTTAATAACTTGTTGCTGACCAACTACATCCTTAGTTTGCAGGACGTAAACTTAACAAAAGTTAAGTAAATTACTTAACTCTGAAGGCCAAGTGACCCAGAAGCCTTCACTTGATTGGTGTATCTCAGCTCCATTTCACCCCACCTACCCACCCACTTGCCTCCCAAATTTCTCCCACCACCTTTATGATGTCTCTGCCCACAAATGCTTTCAGAAAAGACAAACTAACTCCCCACAGAGGAGAGATGGAAACTAATGAGACGAAGACCTGCCCTTCATAAGCCTCCTCTGGAAGATGACAGCACACGACTATACCTCTATTGCTTGGTCTTAAGGAAACAGAAGTTTTTGACAAAAAATTGATTATTAACATTGTCATCCATGACAGAATAGTTGAAAGCTATTTCCTTTTATCCTTATTTGTCATCTGAAAGTTGACAAAAAGTCAACACTACTCTGGGCAGCGTCTAAGACACGAGACTTACAGAAGCTTATTGTTTCACCTCTTGGTTATATCCCTGTACAACAGCACAGAAGCTCTCAAAGACTTTCAATACATCAGATTTTGACTAAAGCATCATGACGTGGCACTCAGCTCTACTTTTACTCCATTTCTAAGGGCAGCTGCTTTTCTATTTTTCTTTGCGCATCTGTGGACAACAAAATCTTTTCTCTCTCACAAGAATGTCTTCATTAAGTCAGTTTCTGCCTTCAGCTTATTCTTAGTCTTCTGCATACTATAATCTATGTATATGCACAAGAAAGGCTTGAGAAGCAGACTGAATAAGCAGGAAGCTGGAATAAACAATGAGGCAGGAACTGCAGGAAACTTAAGCATCTTTTCTTGCCTTTACTGCGCTGCCTTCCTTTTCATCCTTGTTTACTGCTGAATTTGGGATTCCTCCTACATTTGTATGAAATATGATTTCAGTGTCCTCTGTTCTGTGACCTCTTTCTGACAGCAGCACGACATGGCACATCTAATAGAGTGACTGTGGCACAACATCAAACAATTCTGAGTTTACTATCTTCAACACTTGTTTTCATATCAGATTTGGCAAATTTAGATATGTAAAATTTCTTGCACATTTATATTACACTTTTACACTTTATGTTGTTCACTAAGTAATAAAAAGGTCCTAAGTGCCCACTGATTCATCAGCTCCTACTCCCTACGCTGGATATTCAATTTCCCTTTGCACAGGTAGTAGGACAGAAGCAGAAATTGCATTTTAATAAACAAAACACTCAATAACCCAGTAATCCATGCACCTAGCAGCATCTCTGTCCTGTTCATTTCAAGAAGAGTGACGTCCTTTGAAAAAAGAAACTATGAAACACTAACATTTGCTGACACTGAATTTACTTTGTGAAACAATGAAAATTTGACAGTGGCAGGAAGGAGTTAAACACAGATAGGGAGCAGTAGTTTTAGCCCAAATCAGCAAATCCCTTCTTGACACCTTGAAAAATACCTGATATAAGGTGAACAAATTTTTTAATCAAGATAATTACCCTCACACATCTTTTCCTACCCTTAAGTGTTTAACAAGGAACATCTTAGCTCTACTACTTCTAAAGATCCAAACTGTAAGCAAAGAAACAGATTATGTTGTGAATTGCAACCCTTCTGCCTCATGAGAAAGGCTTCCCTGTTTGCACTGCAGAAAGACTTTTTTCTCCCTAAAATTATCTGTGCATTTAAAGATTAGGGTGAAAAAGCATCTACTACTCTTGAGATTTCACTAGAAACCATCTGGCCTTACTTTTAGTTCAGCTGCACCAGGGAAGGTTTAGGTTGGATATTACAAAAAACATCACCAAAAGGGTGGTCAATTCTACTACACACCATGGCATTTCAGCCCAAAACAAGATTATCTCAGCCAAATTCTCCAGCCTTTCTGAGAAATACATCCTTTAGGTCACAGAGACAAGCACTGCCAATGCACAACAAAAAAGCCATGGCCAGTTCTGCTCCTAAACTCAACTTCCAAGTTCCTCAGCACAGCAAACACTGTCAGGGCAAAGGCACAGGTAGTGAGTGATCTTTAAAGGTTTCTTTTTAAAGATATATACATCTAAATCTGCTCTTGATCCACGGAGCTGAGAATTCCAAGCCTAGATTTTTCTACAGGTATCACCTCCCATACTGCCATAATTATCCTGGGAAACATCAGCTTTGACCCAGGAAAAAGTGTCTCCCAAGCACACAACAGCAGGGATGATCTTGGAAACACAACCCAGGTGCAAACTCACAAAGTCTTAGCTGAAGAGGCTGTAAGCAACCTGAAACTACAGCAAACATCCCCATTCACTTCTCTCAAGAGAGCCCTGCAATGGCAGCAACTTGTCATGGACTTCAAGATATTGCTAAAGCCAAATATTTTGGTTTCCTTTGCCCTTCCCGCTCTGCCAGGACTTGCTCTCAAGTTCTTCACATTCCTCAGTCTCCCCACAGTGAGGAGTGCATTGGAATAGGTGCAGCAAACAAGAACTGGACTCTAAGTTGTCGCTAAGGAGCCTGCAGAGTCAAAATAATGGGATGAAAGAACACCTTAGAACCTGGGTAAGTTGCCAAAATGGCACTTAAGAAAATCTCTGAAAATTATCCATAAATCATACAAGTTTATATATTTTCAGCACCAAAACAGGTAAAAATCCATTTGTCATATTAAGTACAGATAAAAACATTCAAGTTTAATGGATGGAATGAGAGTTTATGAAGATTTATACATTGATTTAGATCACAAAGTCTATTATTACCAGTGAGTTTTATCTACCTATAATTTCATTAAAGAGACCCCATTGTACTAGGTATCTTTCCTCTTCTAAAGGTGATACTGAATCTTCATGTAAAGTCATTTTGCTACACAAATGGACACTTATCTTCTCTCTGTTGGGATCATAAGTTAACAGCAGGAACCACATGAAGTTTGGGTGGGCAATTACTGTTATATTTTCACAATCTATTGCTGGTTTCCTTTCTGCTCAGCACAGAACAGACAGAAGTAAGAACAGAAACCATGCAAGAGCAAACTGAGAGAAAGAAGAGATCCAACAAGAAATGGAGGCTACTATCTGACATTTTAAAAGGGCAAACTGAAAGCAATCAACACCCAACAGAACTCAATGTAAGATGAGGTGATAGCTTAGGCTATACTTAGGATAGTGTAATGAGGCTAACAAGTGCTGTGTGTTTTAATGTAAATTAACACAAGATAATCTCTTCACATATTTAAGTGATGCACTTCAAGTTAATTAATACATATTTAATAGAAGTCTTCTTGAACAGCTGTTATTTACTTCTGGAGTTTCTACACATTAGCACTGCCTGCTTTGTTCTGCTCTGAAGTTGTTCATGCTCCAAAGTACTTTAACAACTTGGGCTGTATAAAAATTGAACAGTCTTCCCAAAAGAGACAGCCTTTCTGATAACTTAATATTTTCACGTTAAATATTCAAACACTTTCTGAACAAAAGGTCAAATTCTACTTACAGCATCTGTGTGAAGCAGGCAAGCAGATGCTTTATGCTGCTAGACAAATACTTTTGGCACAAAGAATGATATAGAGCTGGCCATCAGTCACATTTTCAGGCTTTAAAATCAGCTTTCCCTTTACTTCTGTTCCCTAAATTCTGCACTTGCCATTCATATATAACAACACAGACCCAAACTATGGCCTCTTTCCACAAGTATTACACAGTGGTGTGTTAAATGAAATCCTGACAGTGAAAGTGCTGTCTACAGCACTGGTTGCATGTTATGAGTATAGCACCAACTCATTAGGGCCCCTGCCTTAAACAACTGCTGCACATGACATTACTGCCTTTACACCTTGCGTGGTGAAAATCCGTTTGAGTTTCAAGCACTTCTGAGTTTTTAGGAATAAGTAGAAACCGGTTCAAAAAACATGCTGGTAACACATTTTCCCACTCACAGTGATGAATGTGATTTTTGACAACAGTCACCAGATTCTTTGAAAACAACTATCAACACTGAACTATCAGTACACTGAACAAGCAGTGTATCAGTTGTTGTTTTCAGCTGACTACTTGAAGAGTTTTACTCTTCTCACGGATGGCAAGTGCTCATTGCTTGCATGTCAGCCTTCCAGCTTACAGGTTTACTGAAAATAACTTTCGAAATTGGCAACAATTGTATTAGTACATACCTGCTGGGACAACCTTCATTAAATCTTCTGTGCAATGATGTATGGAAACCTATACAGACTGTGAAAGGCCCAAAAACAGTCCTAAATGCACAAAGATCAAACACATTTACTCACTTAAGCACACTGACAGTACTGGTATTTAAATTAATTTTTTAATTTGATGTAGTGTTTTTCACAACAGAGGGCATAAAATGGCACTCATTACTCAGGCTAAGGATTTAAAGACTAAACCAGATCAATGTTTTACCTGGTGAATAAGCTGTGGCTGAATGAACATGTGTAACACAGATTCAGAAGGCATCTTCACGATCCTTAAAAAATTTTGCACCAGTAGCCTGGAGTTAGAGTTGCAGATGCAAGGAATGAGGAAGATGACCTAAATTCTCCACCCACCACTCCCATGAGTGGGGCTGGTACAAGACTGGGTTGGGTGTCAGCTAGAATGAGATTCCTGACCCCCATAAGGCCACAGGAATGCTCCTGGTGGCACCAGAGGAACGGTGAGGACAAGTGCTTGGGACCAGATTAAAATGCCTGTCAACAAAACAGCATCAGCCACAATAACCAGGTACCTGAAAGGATTTCTAGGCGTTGAAACTGTCAGTGTATTTAGGAGGAAAAGGGAGAAAAGCCATGGTTGTCACAGAGTCTAAAGAATCTCTTTTCCAGCAGGTCAAGACACAAAAGACATTTCATTGCTTTTGATGGGAGTCGTGTGGGAGACTGACTGGCCCAGAAAACAGAAACCTGAGAAGGCAATCTCAAACTGTGGTGTTCTAGAATCACCATTAGGTAAACAAAACTAAATTTCTTGAAACTCTTCTTGCCTTTGGAAGGAGGGGATGTATCTCTTGTTCAGAGCAGCATGGGCTGACACAAAAACGTGTTTGTGTACTTGCTTTGATATTTACAATACAACTTCCATCAGCATCAGCAGAAGCTTGATGCATAGCCAAAGGAAAGAGAGAATTCCCAGAGGACAAACTTCACTCCAAGTCCCAAGGAATGAAAACTTTTGCTCACATTTTATACAGCCATGACATAACAGGTATTCTTTGGGTTCTTTGACTCTTCCTTAGAGCTGAAAGATCAAATTCATGAGGAATCTCTTACAACATACACAGTGAGAGTGAGACTAATATTTTTCCTCTACATTTTACAGGAAAAATTAAAATCTATGTTTACCTGTCAGCTTTGGTAGAAAGGTTTCTATCATATATCATATATCTATCATATGCCTCATGTATTGGAAGGAACCTGGCAGTTTTTAACATCACTAATACTAGTCTGGAAAGGCACAAAGCTGGAGGCACTTGCTGAAAAATAATAAACCTTTATTAAAATCTCCAATTTTTGCAAAAACATTTTGACTAAATTCCAACTCTACTCAAAATATGATTAAATATTTACATTTATTCTCTAATAAGTATTGTAGGTAAATCAATATCCCAATTATCTTAAACTTCTGCGTTTCATACAATTACTTCACTTTTGTAATAAATGCACAATTTTAATGAAAAAATAATGATCTTGAACTTTAAAAGAGCCCTTCATTTGAAGAGATGAAAGTGCTGTACATCCACTCATTCATTATGTCTTACTGCCCCTGTGTGATGCAGGTACTATTATCATTTTACAGATGGGGAAACTGAAAGGCTAATTAACTTGTCCAATTTACAATACTTTTAGCTGTAAACTTAGTGCATCCTATTGTACTTAAAGGCAAAACAGAACTCAGCTCTCCTGTGATGAATATTTACTGCAAATTCTTAAACTCCATAGGCATTTCAGTTATAGGAGAGGACATATCACACAAGCCTTCAGGATTGGGTTTGCATTGGTGATGGCTTTGAGCACCACAGAAATGTGCTGCCTGGAAACAAACATCAGAGCACCAGTTCACTGCAAAGTGTCACCACTTTGTTTCCCAGCTAGTTATGGAGATTATGTGCATTTTTATTTGATGTTATTCACCATTCAGCCACACATTTGTGCTTTAATTCTGTACAATGTACCGTGCTGCATTTATACACACACACACAAGCAAGTACTGTTTACTGACAAGCTCATTCCCTCAGTGGACTTATGTGCTCCATAAATTTCTTTACTCGGTCAGGATCCACAGCATTTGCCCAATAACCTTCTTTCTTGAAATACGAACCCATTATTAGAGCATCTGCATCCAAGTAATTCCCCACATTCTCCAGAGTCACTCCAGACCCAATCAGCACAGGAATCTTCACAGCACGCTTAACCTCTGAAGAGAAGAAAACCAAAATTAGGGTTAAACCCTGTCTTCGAAACTCTGTCGATAAAGACTTTAATTTGCCTAGTTTTTCAACAAAAAAAGGGATCAAGAAATTCATGATCACAGCATTTATTACTTTGCTACAGAATGAAACAAGTTCTCTAGAAAAAACACCTTTAGCTCTAAACAGCTGTTAAGAAAAAAAAAATGTCACTTTTTACATTATGTTCTACGAAACACTTCATATATTTGCTTGTATGAAAAACAGCTGTGATCATACAGACACCAGTGACAGCTCCAACCAGTGTTCCAGAAATCAAAAGCCAGAAAGACAAGTGGTCTTTACCACTACTAGGAATGTCATGGAACAAAAAAGCCACTTATTTTTCCTTTATACAGTGTTATTTAATTATCTGACCTTTTACCTAGCTCCAAAAGGAGAAATAGGAAAAAAAGAGGCTCAAAATATTATAGATGCACTTCATCTGTCAGGCAGAGGGGTGGATCTCAGCCCATGGTCCTGGTGAGCACGTTCACTGTGAAACCTGTGTGTTCTCACAGACCTGACTGTGCAGAAACTGCTCCATGGCTCAGTTACCAGAGTTCACATCTTCTGGAATAAAACCAAAAAGGGATGGTTGTTTTGAGCATGGAAAGGTTCCCCATAGATAAATGAAATGTTGTTACAGTATTTGCTGCAGAACTTGGGTCAGTACTAGCTTGAGGGGAGGGAAGCCCAGTTCAAGCATCCTTCTCATCCTCTCATTTCAAACTGACCATCCTAAGAGTCACTCATAGGGCTGGATGCTTCATGCCTTAGAGAAATGTTGTGAGACATTATTTCTGACCATTATAAACATATAAATTGGCTTAACTGGTGATTATCTGATGGAAGGTGGTTATAGCTTGAGGAAACTAGAGGAAAGCACATATGCAACAAATAAAAGTCTGCTTCAAAACACTGCTTAAATGAAGTTTCATCAGAAGCCTAACTTATTAATTATGTTTCAGGAAAGACTAATTATTTATCACCTTCCTACTTCACTGAAGAAAGGGGATCAATTAAAATGCTCTTGAATCTCTTTTTAGGTCATATGCCCTCCCATTTTTCCATCTAGGAACAATAACCCCTTCTTAAAAACATTTTTACACAAAAATGAAATCATTCCACACAGCCCTTCCTGAAAATGTAAAACAGATCAGATGGATCATGCTAATATGATTGAAACTTTAGTTATTTCTATGCATATTTGATATTCTTAGTCATTCTGCTTACAGCAACAAAACAATTCATTTTTAGTTATTTATAGCATGATTACTGATATCCTGTTCTAGAAAAATCAGATTTTTTTTTTGTATAATATCTTTATGCTCTTAGAAATATCCTGTCTGCTTTATACTGATACCAATGTAAAATTAAGGTGCTACAACTCACCACAGATTTGTGCAGCAGTATTTCAGTGTATCCCCAGAGGAACTGGGCTTCAAGTCAATATTTGTTTTCGTGACAAGTGCGTAAGGCACATTAGCAGGTAGTGGATTCATAATTATTTCACATCAGCAGGAAAAACGAAGAGCCAAATAATTAAACAGAGCATGTTCACGTGGGTCTGAGGCAGACTCAGCCCCACCAGGCAAAGGGAAAAACCCAGTGAAACCTGAGACTGATCTGAAACTCTGAAACACCCCAAAGCTTTCCAAAGCAGCAAGGTATCCAACTGCTGCTGTGATCCACACATGACCCATGGAGTCCACACACATCTCCTGTGCTGGAGATTTATTCAGACTGACAACGTGAAGAACGGCAAAGGGAGCGCTCAGTGTGCAGCGAGACTGCGTTACCTCATTAGGAATGCTACAGATGCTACTTTTAAGTCCTTTCCAAGCACATCAAGCCTAAAGTTGATTAGTAGAAGGTGATTTGTCTATTGGCTGTGTTAATACAAACTCTAACCTGCAAAAGAAAATAAAGCAACAGCAGTGAGATGTGCTTTCGTATGGCAATGTTCAGTCACTGTCAAAATGTCTCTAAACACAGAGCTTTGCTTTAAATCTCTCAGCTTTCTAGGCATTCTTTTTCTGATTTTTTTTTTGACACAGTGAGAAAAAGGAGACAATTTTGTGATGTTACAGTAACAAGACAAGTTTACACAACTCGCACGTTTCTCTGTTTCAATGGGCTGTAACTAGAGGGCACTGTGCTCTTTCTTGTGGCAGCACAGCTGCAGATAGGTCTTTAATAAAATCCGATGAAATAGCGCTTGGTTGCAAAGCACAATGAAAGCATTTGAACTGTGGTATGCACAAGTTTCATGAAATAAAGGCCAAATGCTCCTAGCTTGAAAACAATGACGAAGAGCAGCGTAAAAATAAGCACCACGGTGCCAATAACTTGCTCGACTACTCTTCTTTAACAGCTTTTTCATTGCAGTGATCACTGTACCATACACAACACTGTTTATGGTAATGCTCCACTGTAACACATTTTTGGTTTTTAATTCAAAGGACTTGTTCTCTGCCATTAAATCTAGGGCTTAGAAAAAGTACTGATCGCTCACGTCTCCTGTTTATCTCTGAGGGTACCACAAAGGCAGCAGCCTCTGTTTTGACCATCAAAAGGTGAGAGGGTGAATCAGTCTTGATGCCCCTTTTATGAACAATAATTAAGGAGGTGACAGTCATAGCCAGCTGTTGGATTTCATTATGTACCTGTTTTCCACTGGTTACTCAGCTGAGGCACTTTGCTTTGTGCAAAGAGATAACTCAGCAGTCATTACACAAAGCTTTGGTCACTTAAAATACAGACTGAATGCAAAGCAGGTATCGCAGCAGTTATATCCAAAGGAAAAAATCTGGTAGATTCACACACTCCAACCAAAGAACATTCCACAAGGCAGCAAACTGGAACAAACTTCTACAACCTCTTAAATGAAAAGATGGTTTGTTAATGAATTATAATTGAAAACACTCAGCTATAATTCTTGCTCCTTAACAACATGAAGTCTGGTTTACAGCCCTCATACTCCATCTACCACTGGTGCCCTGGTGTGCCCAGGCAGCCCTGGAGCAAAGCCTGCCAGCCTCTGCAAGGAGAGGTGCTGGAAGCTGCCTGCGAGAAAGCAGCAGCGACACAAAGTACGAGCAGAGTTCTCTGGCTTGACAGGGAAACACTCACTTCCCACAGCCCATCACAAGTCAGTCAATTCCACACAAAGACACAAAGGCAAAACCACTTCTGTATTACTGCACAACAAAGCTGAAAAAAAAGACATGACAAAAATCTCATCTGTCTCTCGGTTCTGCTTTCAAGAGACGCTTTGCAGTGTGATGAAAGGTGCCCAATTGTGTGTATCACTGTAACACAGCACTTCCAGGGCTGCATAAATTCGTGAAATGCAAAACTTCACTCACATCAACACCAACTTTGCAGCATGTAGATCTGATCCCTTTTAAGAATCTCCTGACATAGATATGCCTAATTTGTCATTTCCTTATACTGTGGAATATTGATTTTTAAGTTATTCTCTTAACTGTTTTAAGACAACATCCTTCTCGTGAGAGGGCCTGCTAACATCCAAAATGCTGTGATCTAAGTAAAATAAACCCACGATCTGCAGACTCTTGCTTTCATAACACAAATCCAAACACAAAATTAATGTGTACTTCATTACAGCTGCCAACTCTGATTCATTTTGTTCTTTGGACCCAGAAGGAGAACAAGACAGAGACTGACATGTTTGTTCACATGAAAGAAAAGTAGAAGCCATGGTACTGTCTGGTTGAAAGTTCTGTGACAAAAAACCTCTGGGCCTACAGGTCAGGTTTTGCTCTGTGATGCAGGAAATCAGTGGAGGTTGCACATACACATGCAAAAGCAGAATTTAACCTAGGATTTTGCCCAAAGACTTATCAAATCCTTTTTTAAAATTATTTCATCTGCATTAATACATTAACTGCAGGCAGGTCTGGAGCTCTAGATTAAGGAAATTTTGCAGTCTTTAAAGGATGCTTAGCTTTCATCATCACCTGTTCAGTGTATCAACGTTCATTTTAAATGCTCTTAAGCATGTATGATAGATATTAAACCCTGAAAACACTGAATGATTTCATGCTTGAGGTTCAGGTTATCTATGGCAAATAAAGTAAGTTTTTCACGCTGATCTGTTAACAAAAGTTGAATACAATACACTGCACTGGAATTTCAAAACTTTCTATGTTAAAGCATGTCAGAAAGAGTAAAACCTTAAAAGTAGACATTCTATTTTATGTAGTGAGACATTCAAATTCAAGCCATTAATCTAAATTAAAATTAGTGATGAAAATTAAATGTCCCCATGATGGAACTTTAATTCTAGCATGGGAGCGATACAGTTTCATAAAGACAGCCCAAACTTATGCCAATATAAAAATATGAAGAATCATAGCACTTCTGCAAAGGTCAGAACTCATAGGTCAAATGAGTCTCCCTCGATAAGAAGTCCACACCACTTAAAAATTATTTTGATGTTAATATCCTCCTATCTACCAATGAACTTGTAATTCTTTCTGAAAATCTTCCAAGCAGTACTTTCCCTGGTGTTACTGTTTGGAATGCTGCCTTATCAAAATGCCCCTTTCCTTGCAGGACTTTAATTTTCACTGTGAAAGGTTAAAATGCTCACCTCTTCAATGGAAAGATTCATAGTTAGTTAGATTCCTAACAAAGCTATAAAGTAGCTTTTTCTTCTATTACCACCTTTTAGGAATTAAATAGCGATTTTTCTTTTGTTCATTTAAGCTTCAGCATCACATGAAAGCTTGAAATAACTGTCATTTTTGTCCTGCCAAACCTCTGTTTAGAAACATACCACAGCCAATCCGAATTGAACAGCAGCTCAAACTGCATAGAACCAAACCCCACGGTGAAGAGTTTCTTCTCTTTCCTCTTTTCCAACTCCCCTCTTAAGGAACGTGCAGGTTTCCCCTTAAGTGAACACATGGATTTCTACATGAATTCAGAGTTCAGTGCCTGCTGGGCAGGCTCTGTGTGACATCCCTCACCTCGCAGCTCCCGGGGATCCGCAGGCAGAGCCGTGGCTGTGCCGGTCAGCACCACCCCATCGGCCAGGAAGAGCTGGGCAGCCTCGGCCGTCTGGGCCACGCCGACATCGGCCGTCAGGGCGTGGGCACTGCAACAGCAGGACCTGGTTACTGTCAGCACACACCTGTTACACTCACCCTGCAGCAGGGACTGTGTTTCCATCACAACAACCAAAGGCAGGCTTTGCGAGCGAGGGCAAGTGTCCTGGTTTAAATCGGGAAGAAACATCGCAATCCAAGCAAGAGTTAAAACAACCAACCTCAACCACCACTTCCATCAGGGAAGCAGAACTGATGGGCCTGTTGCTCCAGGTCTCCTGCCTCTAGAGAGAGATTGCTGAGTGTGAGCCACCAAGTGTCAATTGAGACGGCTGCTTACACGTCGAGCACCTGTGTTTCAGAAATGTTGAGCACACAGAGCTCTCTGACTTCAAGTGGGAGCTGTGGTTGTTCATTCGTAAATCAGATCCTGCTGCCTAGAACAGAATCAACAGCCTCCACGTCATTGCACAAGTCCGACTAACTGAAAGTATAGTTATTACCTATGATATAATCACAGGAATCATCTTACACAGCAATTACAAGCATCAATTACCTGCAACCCAGCTGTTCAACAGCAGGCTTTGATGTATGGGTGACACACTTTGAAACCTCTATAGCAATAGCAGCTATTAATTTAAACAGTCCTAAACTTGGAAAGAATTCCAGCCATTGCTGGTTCAACATCTGACTGTTGTTTCTGTATTTCCATCTAAATAGAAAACAACAGCTATGGCCAACATGTTGCACTGATGAGTGGTGAAGGCACCAACCTCCTCATGGATCAGTCTGTATGGACAACACTTGGGAGAGGGCATGGTCTGGCCATATTCAGAAGCAGCACATGTGCCAGTGTATGGAAAAGGAAGTCACTCCCTTTCTGCAGCTGGTGAAAGGCAGGCCCAAGTACCTAACACATACAATGACACTGAAAAAGGGCTGAAGAGTAGTTGGCATCCTAAAACTCACACATGGAAAGTGGCTGCAACACAGCAAGCAGACTACAAAAATAGTCTGTCCTCATTTAAAGAGCAGGAGCATAGCAGCTCTCAGTGGCAGGTGTATTTTTCTACATTAAAAACCTCAACCAACAACATTTTCTTCTGAGCTTATGAATCTGCCAGAAACAGAAACCTCTCTTCCTTCCATAAAAAACACACCCTTTGAACAATGGGAAGCATAATCCAAATGTCAATTCACCAGTTGTAAAGACTAAAAAAAAAAAAGTGATATGATTAAATCAATTTCTTTTACAGAAAAGTCTAATGAAATGTATTTTATTTATATATATCAAAAATCATTAGAAAGAAAACACTCTGAAAGTACCTGAAAAAGCTTAATTTGACCACACTGCTTGTTTACTTTCTATTTTGAAATTTATTACTTGCTTATTATATATTTAAGATCTTCCAGACTTGGCTATTCTCATGATTACTCACATACTACACACAAACATTTTAATTAGGTTATTTAGCATGTATAATACGTAGCACTTGAGCAGTTCTTCTGGGAAAAAAAAACCAAAGAGTGACATCTAAATTGCTGAAAGTACCATGTGACAGGTAAGATAAAGTAGCAGTAGAAAAGAATCTGGATTCGTTTGTCATAAGTTCCTTCTGTTTGATAATCACAGAACATAACCTGTACATAGACAGCACTGATTTAAGTAGAAGAAATCAGTACTATTGGCAGGAAAGAGAGGAAAGATTTTTAAAATGCCAAAATATTATGATTTGGATGCTTTTATATGGCACCTGCTTACATGACTAAAAAATAACCTTAGATACATAACCTCCAGAAACAAAAATTTCTTTACACATAATAGGCATATAAACAAGTGTATAAAATCTCACTTAATACCAGATGCAAGACTTTTACAGTCTGCATTTTTAAATCCTAGAGGTTAAACAACTACAAACTTCACAGGTAGACCAACCAGCAACTTACAGGTGCAAACTTATTTTTATATGTATCCCTTAACAGCACTGCAAGACCTTGCTTAAATAATAAACTCCCTATATCATTAATGGTCCTGACACTAAATTTGCACTAATAATCAGAAAATGGGGAAAAATATAAGATCACAATTAAATTCATATTTACAAAAAATATAGCTTATATTTACCTATGTTTCTTTTTAATATCAGCAAAAATCTGAATGTTCTCTGCTCCAACTTGTTTTCTGTATCGTAGCAGGTCACCTGCACAGGCATTTATAATCCCTTCATCAGCCACATGAGAAAACACAAACCCTTCAGCCCGGATAAAATCAAGACCTGAAAACAATAAAAAGCAGTATTTTAAAGACTGGAAAACAGAAATACTAAATCCAAACAAAAATCCACCTTACTGCCCTTCTTATTTGATCCCAACACAAGTTCCTCCATATGTTCTAGGACTAACCAACGTTGCTTTTCCACAAATTTAAGTTTTACATGCTTTATTTTCACCCATATTCTGACCTCTTTCCATCTTACTACTTTTAGCTCCGATCTCTCCCATAGAGCCCAGCGATTTTCTGTCTATCCCCATGGTTCCCTTCTTTCTCAGTCCCTCAGTTTGTTCCTGTGTGGCTCAGAAAAGGCAGCTGCACAATCCTGCCCTGCCTCTTGCCCTGACATGCCACACACTGACAGAGGAGCAGGTAGGTCAAAACACGGCTCCTTTGTCCTTTTCTCTCCACAAAGGGTCATTAACTTGCATCTCTTCCCTCTTTCAAGAAACTCTTTCATTGTATTACTTCTTTCCCCAACATCTACCCCCCTGTTAAATGTGCCTCGAGTTGGCCATCAGGTCAAAAACCACCAAGGACATGGGCACAGAGGAATAGCATTGTCATCTTTCTTTACGAAATTAGGCATGGAAACACAGCCTGAAACACAACCCATCTGACTCCATCTCGGTGTAGCATGTTTTCTACACAGCACCACATCAATAAATTACTTGTAGAGCTGTGCCAAAGGTACGAAAAAAGGTAGGGTTTGGGAAGAGCAAAACGTTTTCCACTGTACTCCAAACTTACCCTGATCATCAATTCTACCATGTCTTAGCAGCACGGCTTCCACCATATTCATTAATGTTTTGCACTAGGAAGGTCTTGTGGGATAGATATTTAAGAGGAAGATTACAAATAATAATTACTTCACACAGGCCATTCGTTGACTATCAGGGACCCCTCCCACAGCCCTGAAATATCTGTGTTGTAACACTGAAGCCCTGGACCATAATGTAATAAGCCTGCAGTTGTAAGGCACAAGATTGAATCCTGACTCCCTTATTCCACTTCCCTCTTCTCCCAAGTCTTTCATAGCGCTGAAGTTTATTTCACCTGTCACTTAACATCTGCACAGAAGCTCTGCGCTCATCTTGTGCAGTTTTGCTGTTATTCCAGTTTGCTTTAGAGGGCTCTTCCAAGCCCTTGTGAAGCTCTGCTGCTGCTCCAGCTTTGGAATCAGCTGCACGTTTAATTAGAGCTGACATCATACCAAGGAAAGCAATGCATGTGGAAGCAGCTATCAAGAATGCAGTCCCACCCACCAGAGAACTGCTTAGGCAACAGAGGCATCACCCTAGCATATTTCAGATACAAACAGAAATGATCTTGAAAATGTATTTACCAAATGAGAAGGTGCCTGTTTATTTTAAAATTTCAGTTTCACTCCCAAAGCCCTGAAGTTGCAGAAACAGAAGCTTATGCCTGTATTGCTTAGCAACACAGACTCCAGCTAACAAGAAACATCACAGATGGATGCCAAATGAAATGCAAGCTGTCCTGTGCCTTGAGATTAGCAGCTGAAAAGCACGGAATATTCTCAGGATCCAAAGTCAAGAGTGTGCCACAAGTACAGCTACAGGTGTTTGTAGACACTGGATAATAAACACACTGCAAACAGCGTGAGTGAGACTTCTGCATCTGGGAACAAAACCTATAGATTCTATTACAACACCCAAGCTTACAGAACAATTCAGACTTAAATAAGAAAAAAATATTTCTCTAATCATAAGACTATTGAAGGGTCTAGAGACATGTTACACTTTCACAGCAATCAGTGTTTAACTCAAGACAGGAGCTATTCACTCAGTAATTTCATTTATTAAGGTCATTGCTTACATGTTTGTTGACACTTGGTTTGTGTTTCCTTAATGTAGTAATTTAAGACTTTTTGCTGAACATTAGTATGGTACTTAGTTTAACAAGGCTGCACTCTTGATCTGGGTTTTTGGAGGCCATGAAAATACAAATTTTAACCAAGTGTAATAGGTGCAGGCACCATATCATTATCCTTCTGTTTTATGAAGCCATAATCAGATTCCACTAATGAATTCATTTTTACGCTCATAAAGTTGTGAGAATGATACTACTGCTTACTTTCACATTTGGCAAGCTGAAAAGTAATAGCTGCTGAATAGTTACTAGGCAGTCCCATTTCTGACTTATATGGGAACAAAACATTTTGTAGTCTCACTGGAAAACAAGAACAGGAAGTTTCCAATGAAACCTAATAAACAGAATTTTAAGGTTATATTAAAAACATGGAATCAAGTAACCAGCCACAGCAAGGTCTGCTCAAGGAACTTGAGCTTCTGTCTTCCTCAAAAGCGAGTCCCCCACTATCCTCCTACCATTGCCCCACACCCTTGCTGAAGCACCCAGCACAAACACAATTTTGCTGGCATTCCATTCTTTAATGCCTAATTGAATAAATAAATGTTTCCTAAAGAACCAAATTAAATGGAAAAAAAAAAAAAAAAGAAAATCCCGACCTCCTCAGATGCCTCATCCCCTGATTTATTACTGTTATTTTCAGATCTATCTGCCAAGCTGCTGGGAAAATTCAGTAATTTCATCTGTTACTATTTGGCTACCCACAACACATTTATTAGCACAACCACATGTTGCTGAAGTTGAGCTTCTAGTCACACTGTAAACCTGCTGATTTTCTCCTGCCCTTTACAAAATAAAATCATTACCTTCTCCTAGAGACCATTTATAAATTCCCCGTGTGGTTCTCTTCAGGGTGGTTATTTCTACCAAAGATAGGAATTTCCACAGGGAAAATGAAATGACTGCACAGTAGTCATAGTACAAGATGCTACATATGCTTCTTAGCTAAAACACCTTTAGCAAGTTATTTTTGTAGTGAAAGCACCCAGGACTTGCTTTATTAATATCCACCTATTAAAATTGTATTGACACTAAAGTCACTACTAGGTTCCTACAGAAAAACTACTCAGAGGTTTGCTGCCTACAAAGTAGCACTCACTTTACTATGATTTTGCTTAAAGTGATTTTTTTTTTTTTTGCTTTCCTGTTCAGTGAACTTGAGACAATCATTTTTAGAGAAGTGCAATGAAATGCATTAAACACAGGCCCTTCCTGGCTGGTGTTCTCCAGTTACAGAGCAAATAGTGCAGAACAGTAGTAGAGCTGAGCAAAACTCAAGCCCTCCAGGAATTCTCTCCCTCATTAATAATTGCTGAGAAGAGAAGTGCATTGTTCCCGCACTATATCCCTTATTTAGTGATGATTTTTGCTCCTCAAAGGATGCATAACTCGTTAACAATCTGACCATTGCTTTTAAAAACAAGGTGTGTACTATTTTTGCAAACACCTATGTCCCTCAAGTACCCCACATGAATGCAATCTCCAAAACAAACTGGATTCTGTTAGCGTTTTTATTTTAGGTTTTCCTACAGGTTCTGCTGCAGCAATAAAAATCAGGTTTTGTCAGTTTGTCAAGTGGCTTTGAAAATGGCAACTTCCGATTTCAGAGCACACAAAACAAATCTGAGACCAAAACACATCTACTAACAAGAATGTAAACCTTTCAGAATATATTCAGCATAATTAAAACTGCCACTGCAGCTAGGTTACCCTATATTATTTTACCTGAAGTGTGGTTTTCGGTTAACACCAGCATCTTCTGCCTGGCTCTATAAAATTTTTACATTCAAAAATGTGCATCCTTACTGCAGTCACATAAGCAATTTGGGCAAAAAACATGCATTAACCCTCAATTTATGAATTTAGGAAGTACAAGCTTTCCACATTAAGCCAACCCCCATCTTTACATCATGCAATGTTACATATGAAAAACTAAAATTACTTTGGTGAGCAGTAGGAGCAGAAAGGTTAGCAAGTCTAGGATTCATGCAATAAAGATAGATTAATTTATATTTAATTCCCCCAAATGCAATTTAAGTAGTTTGGCTATCTGTACATTCATTATTTGTTATTATATAAAAAGCTTCATTCCATCCATTCATTAAAGGAGACAATGAAAACTTAGTTTGAATGGATAACAGTAGTAGCAACAACATATTATTAGATGCTGAAACAGGATGCTTAACCACAGTGGGTTAAATTGATCCTCAAATACAATTTAAGTGAAGTAAATAGAGTTACACCAAAGGTAGCTTTTAGACACGAGTAGGTTTAAACTAATCACTACATTTAGACAGGTTTCACCTAGAAAGCTGCTGCAGCGGCCTTGGGATTTTCAGCTGCCTCCAACTGAAGCAGCGCACAAGTACCATCTATTACAATCAAGCAGGCATCTTCCTCAAAAATCTAATTTCTGCTTTTTCAGGGTACAGTGAGCTTTTCATGTCTCATTTTTCACGGTACCTATGTTAGCACAACGCGCAATTTGCGGAGAGTAAATGCCACGGCAAACAGCAGTAATAACTGATGAGTCATTTCTATTTACCTGCAGCCAGAGCCACTGCTATTGCCTGCTGGTTTGCAGCACTCAGGACCTGGACACCCAGTGGGAGACAGGGGCAGCTCTGTCTCACTGCAGCACCAACCACTGTCAGCGCTGCCGTGACCTCCGGCCCAGGACACACCGTGTACGGGAGGTCGTGCATGTTTTCCACTATCAAGCCATCCTGGGGAGATTGTTATAACAAAAAAATACGATCACACCGGGCAAAAAGGAACTTTAAACACGTGGCTAGTTCACCCTCATCCTGTTTTGCATGAAGAGGCACGCGAGTTTAAGGGTTTTCCTTCAAAGGCAGGAGTATCTGCAGTAAATTGCGTTGATGCATTTGATGCACACGACCACTTATAAAAGTGCTTTCATCAACAGCACGGTATTCGCAGGGAAATCATGAGGAGAAATAAATGCGGGTTTAATTATGCATTCATCAATTTGGTTTCCTTTGATCCATCCTAAAATGTGAACTATGGGCAAATGAGTTAAATCTTATACTTCATTAAAAATAGTGTAAAGTCAAATTTCAGTTATCCACGGGGAATACAGGATATTGAGTATATTTGGATAACGGAGGATTTGGAGATAATCAGGGCAATTTTCAATTCAATTAATGTCAGAAAATAAGTGTTATTTTGGATAAATAAAGGAATTTTTTGTTTATTGTGTGTATTTGTAGTGCGCCTAATACCGTAGTATTAACTATTGATATTTCTCCCATTCCATATTCAGAATTACTGGAAGAAAGATATTGCTATTTATTATCTATTAGACCTCTCCTTCCACATGGACATACTCTCAGCAAACACTGGAGTGATGATAAAATACTCTGCTAATATAATTTATGCAATTTATTGAAAATCTTTGTACATTACCTGCTACCATGCACTTTTCCAATTGTTGTATTCCAGGAAGTTTGCAACAACAAATCACATATAATTTTGTCAAGGACTAATAACAAAAGTAAAAATGTAGTCTTGAAACATATTCCAGGCCTGATATTTTGCACTTGCAGTGAGAATATTAAAAGAAACTAGATATTTGTCATGAGCATCATTCTAAAAATTCAAAAAGTTTAACAGACAAACTAACTGCACGCATAGAAAATAAATTCTGCTCTCTGGAATCTTATCACACATCTTAATCCTTTAAAATGAGAGTTTTACATTTCAAAGATATTGTAACTGAACCAGAATAGAAAAAAAAACCAAACCAAAACAAACATTTGAGAGGGTGGGGAGGGAATACAATAGAGATTAAACATAGCATCTTGGTTAATAATAACACAGAATGAGGAAGAGGAAACAAAGTAAAAATATTTCCTTTTTCATAAACTTTCATATGTAATGCTTCTCTAATCTTTATTGTAGTGTAGAAGCCCTTTTGGCAGGTAAGACAGTATATAAAATGCAGTCAGCATTTTATTAATGGCTGAATTACAGGCTAAGCCACAGACATCATAAATGAACACCTAACACTGAGGATGAGGAGAACTGAGAATGGACATAATCTGATGAAACAACATGGTCAGCCCAAGCACGTGACACACATATGTTCAGTGCACCAGGGCACAGCTGCCTTTACCAAATTACTTACAGCTGAATATTTAAACACACAAAATACACGCTACCTAAAAAACAAAGGGACACAACCTATTAATGGGCAAGGTGACCTGCTATGATGAGCACTTCACATTAGACCTATGCACTATTTGGTGCTTCATCAACATATTTAACTACGTAATTCCAGTCCAAAAAAACCTGAATTAGGAAAACCAGATATGACAACAACCAAAATATCTGTCCTTGACTTTGTTTCTATGTCCAATTCAATATGTAACACCCACACTTCTGTACCTGTGACGGGAGGTAGCCACGTGACAGAGATGACAACCTGCCCTAAGAAAACCCACAGCATCTTCAGAAGTTGAAAGGAAAAAAAAGGACCAATTTTTATTCAGTTCCTCTAGGCTGAAGTCAGGGCTGTTCCAACCAAACTGAACTGACCAAATGGTTGTGTGTCAGGCACAACTACAGAATCCTTTGTATACCAACAGAAATAGAAATCCCGTGGTCTTTTGCTCTCTCTACACATAAATAATCAGGTCAGGCTGAGCAAGAATACAAAGTTGGTCAGTAGTTGAATGTGGCAAAAGGATTAATGCAGAACTATAATATTTTAACAAAACAAATTCAAAAACTGCAATGAACCACCAAAAACAGGTAATTCCTTGAGACCACAAAATCTGGAAGCCCTTTGGCTTAAGAATGATCTACTTGGCAGAATTCACCAAAATCTGGGTATCTGGGAAACTCCAAGCTTATCATAAGGGCCAGGAGCTAGGATCTGCCAGACAGAAGCCCCAGGCTTTCAGGCAGCCAAGAATCAACCTCAACAGGACACACAGGAAGAAAGGTGACTGGGAATGGGACTTCAAATGTTCAGCTCCCAAAGAGCCACATAGCAGCCAAAAAAAGCAAGAGAATGGGCTGGTAGAATTCCATAGCAATTCCACAGTGAAACTGAGCTTTCTGTGAGTTGCTACTGCTTTGATAGTTCAGGATTTGCATAAAGCAAATTATTCCATTAGATACGTTAATGAATTAATTCATTTAATAAATTATAAAAAACCTAGCCATAGTACTATGCATAACAAGTATCTGATTGAATTCTAGCTCAAAATGCAGGCATATGGGAGGATTCCAAAATTTCTCTCTTCTGCCTCAAACTTACTATCTTCACTTTTCAGCAACTGTCTCTTCCTATGGCCTGAAGGTCCACTATTACAGTGAATATTTTTGGTAGTACTTTAGTAATGTATTATTCTTTTGGTACCATCCAATAGACTACGTTCTTTTGCGTAGTCTGTTTTGTTTAATTAAAAAAAAGAACAACATATGTTCTGCAATACAGAAAGCTGAATTACAGAGGCATTAAGTCAAAGCTTTCTTTTACATTTTATATAAAAATATAACACCACAGATTTCTGTGTTTACTGAATTGATATGTATATAAGACAGACTTCTGTACTATCAGACAGCTAATTAAAATGGGGAGAAAAAACCAGTTATGCTAAATTAAAGTTCTTGGAACTTAAGCTTATAGTTTAGAAGTCTGTGGAAACAGCTACTGCATTATATCCTCCAAAGCAGAATTTATTTAGATAGTATGAGACAAAACTCTAGCAAATACCTTTTGTGTTCCTTTTCCATTCAATACTGAGATAACTTAAGTGTTGCTTATATGTAATAGCATTATTATAAGTAATTCTCAAACAATATATTTCCTTTTTAGGTTGAATTACTTCTGAAGTGCTACATATGTGTGAAGTGCCCTTTGTATCACAGTCAGCTACTGAAAAATAGGTCATCTAAATAGCTCTAAATAGCTCTCTGATTATACAGAGAAATAATTTCCTTAGCTTTATTCCACTTACAGAAACAACCTCTTAAAACACTTCAGCCGCACAGGCACCACAGAAGAAAAGCCTCAAAAATAGCCACAACATTATAAACCACAACAGGTGCAACAGTTGTACAAGCTTTAACTCAGCATAGACGTAACATAACTTTTCCCCAGGGAAACTTTAACCCCCGTGTTTCCCCCAAAAATAAAGGTTTTACCTGCAAACGTGCACACCAACACACACCTCTGCAAGCTCAACAGCCCTACTCTGTCCTGCAGGAAGGAAAGGGGGAGTTTGCACCACACCTGTTATTCTACAGGCTCAGGTGTGTAATAAGGCTATTACAGCTTTTCCCCCACCACAGACATGTGCCCCTTATAAAGGAAATCAAGTGCCTTTGCAGAGCATTTAATTGCTGTATCCAAGCATAGGTTCCCAACAATTCCTTTAAAAACTCACCTCTAGAGCAGATCACTGCCTTAACAGAGGTAACTATCCTATGTTCTTCTGCACATACCATTGGAGGCAGGTGTGGGGAGGGTGTCTGCTGTTTTATTTTACTGTAACATAGTTAAGATTTGAAACATTCACCTCTGTAATCCAAGTGATAACTACCCATATTCTTCCATACAGGAATACCAGTTTATTCTGTCTTGATTGTTAATAAATTGTAAGCATTTTGAGTTCCACTTATCACTGTAGTTATAAGAGTAGAAGGCTTAAAACTCTTCATTTAAAAAAAAAAATCAATGTAAAACATATACTGACAACTGTTTTTAATTCAGGTACTCAAGTAGCTACAGTTAGGAAACAGCAACCTGTAGTCAAATAATCTTTATCAATGAAATCAGAGGCAACTTGTGCTCTACTTTTTGGCTAGAAAGCAAGTGCCAGCCAGGCTGAATGGAATTAATAAAAGCTAACTTGAATATATATTGTGCATCTATCTTAAACAAAAGCATGTACAAATTGGAGGGATTATAATGCCCCATACTCTGCTGCTTACAAAATCTTGCCTAGGGAATTTCATTGTTTAGCAACACAGAAGTACAAAGCATATACATTTTGAGCACAGATGGCTTCCTAACTGAGCACTCACTTGTTTTCATTACTGTGCTCTAATATCACAAATCTTCCATATTTATTATGTTAAGCTGCTAATGTGTCAGACAAGTCACCTTCCTCTGAATATACCAGGATTTACTTCCAAGTGCAATGCATATGGAGTGAGCAAGACCACATACTTCCTTTTTCCACGTGAACAGCAATTCAAGCAACTTAAGACAATATGTAAACATCTAATAGCAGCAAATGGTTATGTATCTTCTTAAAGGCTACTGTAGGCAGCATTTGGAAACACTGTCAGTAGAAACATCCATGGAAAAAAAAAAACCCTTTAAGTTTTTCCAGCTCTTCTTCCACAAGAAAAACAGACAGCTTAACAGTTCACTTGGAATACCGAGCAAGAAACACAAATATATTCTCACTACAAAAGCAGGACAGTTTGGAAGAGTGGTGATCTCTGTGCAAAAGCTGGGAAGGTCCTGAAATATTTATCATGAAAACTCGCATTTCTCTTAAAGTACCAGAAAAACTAAAGAAGTGACTTGCAGAAAGCATTAGGCAACCATACTGAACTTACAGAAGCTCTCCTGATTATCTCTGATGTTTATAGCATTAATAAAGGATTTGTTTGTTATAATGCCATAACACTATTCTGTATAGACCTTTAGAATGAAGATTGCTGTGGAATGCATAGTGCCTTTTACAGGAAATAAACTAAGCATAACTTTAAGCCCTGAGTTTGTCCAAATGTGTAGAGAAACGACTGCATTCACCTCATCTGACAGGTAGGTTTAAAAATATATTTAAGTTCAAAGAATTGCCCAATTTATTACAACCATTGAAAAGACGAAGTTTAAAAGCCAAAGTAAAGTTTTGTGTTAGTACTGTTTTTAAAGCTTGTCTTAAAGCTGCTCCAGCTTTGTGCAGGCCAACAGTGTAAGTAACTGCTTCTGTACCCTCCCTCACCTTCGGGTATACTTGGTGTCTTCCCCCTGCTGCTCCAGGATTCAATGTGTAATTATTACATAAGGGAAATGGGTAAACAGGCAGTGGAATGTGGGGCAATGGCTTTGTGAACTATAGATTACTTGTGCAACCACTTCTCCTGACACAGGAAGACAGAGACTAGTATTTGCCACTCCTCTGACGTAGATCAAATCACATTATACCCCATGGTGATCCTGTGACAACAAAATATAAAGTGACAGTACAGAAAACAAAGCTATTTCACACCTGTTCTTTCAGCTGGCATGAAAAGGAAGAAAACTTACTCATTCTGCTCAACTTGCAGTTAAAGACTACTCTAACTGGGTGGACATCTTGCATGTGCTAATCTTGTTCACAGGCACTGAAGCCCACCTATGTAAACATCATTCTATTAGAATGCTGCTTGTCCTTTCAAAACAATTCTATTCTCAGCATTCTTGTCTAATTTAGCCTTACTAAGTGCTCTGCCCATAACCTACTTTGTGTGACTTGTCTTGCATTTTGACCTGGGTCTTTTATAATTTAGACTAAGCTCTTGCATTCAATTTTGTTCCCTCTGTAAAGTATCACTCTAGTTTATACATTAAACTGTTTCAACTTGCCTGTTATTGAAGTTTTGCTGAAAACAGCAGCGACTGCTTGTTCACTTAAGATATTTTCAATCTTGTACACCACCATAAAATGTTCACAATGCTGTGAGCAGGTCAAAGAAAAAGCACATCAACACCCCTAGACAAGGTGTAATGAAATGTTTAAAACATATCTGACCTTTCAAAAGGACACACACCCTGTTAAAATCTACTGACCTATGAAGATTACTATAGCACTTAAGGTCCAACAGCAATTCTGCCTCTTCTTGCCTCTAGCTGAGACTGGCCTTTCAGGCCTTCTCCTCTGCATGTGCAAAACAGAGGCATATTTGCTGCTGGGGGCCTGAAGAGTTAAAGAGGGCTGAGAAGGGCCTAAGCTTTACTTTTTCAGTCCCTCAGTTATCTGTGCTGTTTTGGTAAAGACACAAAGGTGGGGTCATCCTGCACCCTACAGGTGCCTGAGGTAAGGATGCAGTGTATCACCTGTGCACATGGCAATTCTCCAGGGTTCCCTGAAACCAGAGTGCTGTACAGACCCAAAAATACAGTTGCTTGTCAGACTGGATGGATGAAGCATTCTACAGCCATGCCACCAACAATCCGTGCTGCAGCCCACTTTCCTTTTTTTTCTTCTTACCCCTTCAATGGACTTGACTCTTAGAAGTTGATGGTCATCCAACTTAACTTGAATTGTACAACTTAAATCTAAACTTTTTAAATTATTTTGGGTGCAAGTGATACTTATGTTACAGCTTTCTTTGTAATCTGGAAGGTCTACTTACTGTGTTGAAATAAAAGACATGCATTTAAACATCTCCCTAAACCGTGTGGTTTAAGATGCTTTTGATGAAGTACAGGACCAATTTAAAATATTGGCTATGCAGAAGTGGTTTTGTTCAATGGCTGCCACAGGAAGAAAGAAACAAAACTTACAATTCCAGCATCCCTGTAAGCTTCTGCTTCTTGACAAGCTTGATCAACGATCTGGGTCAATGGAAGAGAACTTCTTGGTGTCCCTGCAAGAATAATGCTGCATACTCCAGGGCACAAATCAAACACATGGGCAGGGACAGCTCTTGGGTAGGACAGCTACAGGGATTGGCAGGCTGAAATAGGGAGATACAGGGTAAACTTGCTAAAAGGCTGCTCTGTCTCCTTGTGACACACCTTAGTGACTTCTCTTTCCTTAGCTGAACTTGGCACATCTGCTGTAACCATTTAGCTCCTAAATCTAATTCATAAACTTGAAGAATGTCTGCTATAATCCCTTATTGCACCAGGTCTGCTCTTAGCTTGCTATTCCTGCACTTATTATAATTTATCCTGCATTAATGATGTTCTGGACAGTACAACCTATGGGCAAGACCAACCCCTAGGTCTGCAGAATACCTGTGCTAAACACCAGTGAGTTTAAAATCAGTTAAAGCTATCCTGAATCTGCAAGGCTGATCGTATCTGACCTTCAGCATTAAGTGTTCCATGGCAGAAATGAACACACATGGATTTTGTTGGAGTTCCATGAGTTTCCACTAAGATCAACTCCAAAGTAGCTTTTGATATTCAGGCTCCTAAATCAGGGAGTGAGAGTCTGAAATGGGGGCTGTGCTGACCCTCTGACAGCTCTGTCAGATTTCACAGCATGGGGAAGGCTGGACAGTGCCTGGGGGCTGCTGCTGGGAAAACCTGGAGCAGGGTGAGCTCTGCGCACCAGCCCGTCAAGGTTGCTGTGATCAGCTCCGCTCCCCCTGAGTCCTTGGAAAGGGGGACGAGAAGGCCAAGCTGGCAAAGACCTGCCTGCTGTCCGAGCTTCCCACTGTGGCAGCTCTATCCAGCCTGTACCCTGTCCTAATGCTTATTCGTGCAACTCTCTAGCCACTGCTTCTTAAAACACTGAGCTCATCAACACCAAACCTTTGTTTTCTCAGCCTTGCTCCTTAACGGGGAACCGTCTCCTGCCTTTTTTTCCCTCTGAAACGGGGAGATGCCCAAACTTAGGGCACTTCACGAGCGGCCCGTGGCGGCGGCTGAAGGGACTGAAGAGGCTCCCAGCGGCGCGGGCTTTACCCGGGGAGGCTGCAGCCGGGTCAAGGGGCGACACCGGCGAGTGGGGACCCGGTCCTGGTCCCGCTTTGGGTCCGGGTGCGGACCCCGCCGGCCGTGCCGCCCAGCGCTTACCTGGCAGCGCTCCCACGTGCACCATCCCAATGACCGCCGCCTTCAGCCGCCCGAACAGCGCGGGCCGCCGCACGATCTGCGGGGAGGGGAAGGAGGGCGTGAGCGGAACGGGGCGGGGCCGGGACCGAGGTCGGGATTGGGATCAGGATCAGGATCGGGATCGGGATTGGGATCCCGGTCTCGTCCCCGCTACGCTCACCCCGGACATGTCCCACGTGCCGCGCCCTCCGCTTCCGGGTGCGCGTCGGGGCCCCGCCCCCTGTCCCGCCCCCTTCCGACACAAGCCCCGCCCTTCTCGTGCTTATCCCCGCCCCTTTCATCCCGGCCTCGCCCTTCTCGTTCTTGGCCCCGCCCCTTTGGGCCGCGGCCCCGCCCCTCCAGCCCCGCGCGCGGGCCCCGCGCCGCTCCCGCGCGCGGGCGGCCCCGCCCCGCCCGTCCCCGCGCGCGGGGCCACGTGCGCGGGGGGGGTGCGGCCCCGCGCCGCCGCCGCGCGTTTAAATGTCCCGCCGGGCGCGGCGCGCGCTGCGCGCACGGAGCGGAGCGGCCGCGCCGTGAGGGGCAGGAGGCGCCCGGCGGAGCCCGCCCGCCCCGCGCTCCCGCCTCGCCCTGCCCCGCCGGCTCACCCCCCGCACCCGCCGACCACCCGCCGACGCACCCGCTTCCTCCGGCCGGGAAAGGGGCCGACGCGGCGGTGAGTGAGCGCAGCGCGGGCGGGCGGGGGAAGCCGGCGGGGCCGGCCCGTTCCGCGCCTCCGCCGCCCTTTGTGGGCGCCGCGTCCCGCCCCGGCCGGGCCCGGAGGGCACCATGCGCCGGCAGAGGTGAGTGTGCCGGGCCGGGCCCTGCGGGCCGAGCGCCCCGCGGGCACCCCCGCGAGGATTCCGCGGCCGCTCAGCTCCCCCTCTCTCGGCAGTGACGGCGCGGACGAGAAGGGCCCCGCCAGGGCGGACGGCGGTGGGGACGGGGCCATGCGAGCCCGCAAGAGAAAAGCTGATGTGGCCACGGTGAGTGCGGGCCCGGCCCGCTGCCCATGGCTGCGCCCGGGCCCTCGCCGCCTTTTGTTGGGGTGCGGGGCCGTTCGCTGCGCTGGGACTGCGGGGATGTGCCCCTGGGGGACCAACAGCTGCTGGTCCCGCAGTTTGTGCTCCGGGAATTATATTCCTCTTTCTGTAGTTCTTACAGGATCCCGATGAAGAAATTGCCAAGATGGAGCTGACTAGAAAAAAGCAGTGTGCAAACCAGGTAATTGATTTGGCTTCTGGTAATCTTATTTAGCCCTGTTGTTGTTTTGCAGTGCCTCGTTATTATTGCAGGCGTGGTGAAACATGTATGCAGCTGCCACATGGTGCATAGCAGTGGGCAAGGGGGACTGTAGGCCCTGGTGATGGAGCCTGCAAAACACTTCAGTTCATGCACGTTGCTTTGGAGCCTTTGCAAGAGACAAGGCCTGGTGTGTTGGTCTGAAACGTGATAATACTTAAGTGTGTTTAAATGTCCTGGGATTGCAAGGATGCGCTTGAGAGAAGTCTTTTTATGCATTTAGGCCTACTCTGCCCTGACTTCTCTGTAGAGTTGCAAAATGACAGTCATGCTCATGTAGCTTGCTGGCCAAACAGGAGACACTTAAGCACGTGAACAGGAGACACTTAAGCACTTAAACAGAATCATCTCTTGAGATGGTTCTCTTTGCAGTCATGTCTCTACTTTGTCACCTGGCAGAGGGAAGACTCTCACTGACAGGGGTCATTATACTGACAAAGTTCCTGATTAGAACTTTGAAGTGTATACTAGGTGCTAATGGCATGGTAAAATAAGCTTCATTTCTCTGTAGAATGAAGGGATAATTTCTGTAAAGTCACCGGTGAAAATCAGTCCTGCAGTGGAGGTTGATAATGACCATTGCCAGTTCTCTCAGTAAAACATTTGGAATTATCTGAGTTATGAAGTGAAAACTACCTTTAGGGGTGTCCTCTAGTTCCCTTTATGTGCTTTCTGTACTCTTCAAAACAGAGATGCTTTTGGTATCTGTCTTGCATGCCACGTTGGTGTGTGGTATTGAAAGCATGTACGTTGAGATGCCCACTGTAAATAAAAAAGAGTGGTCTGTGTTCTGGAACAGGTTTATTCGTTTATTCCCCTCCTTTTTTTGTCTGCATGCACACACAGGCTCGCTCAGTCACTGTCACTGAGACTTCAGCCCCTCACTGCACACACAGGGTGATACTTAAGTTGCAAAAGTCAGGACCGGGCTGTGCAGGCTGCACTCGTTTAGTACGTGAGGCTGTGCATAATGTGGCACATCTAACCAGAAGTGGCAGCTGGAAGTTCTAAGACTGAAGTGGTACCATAACAGATGGGCATCATTGTTTGGAATGGCCTCTGCTTGTTGCAACTGCGTACACTAGTTATCAGTCAACATATTAAGCAGGGCTCAAATGGTGAGCATTTAATGAGGGGATCTCTCCTTCCCTTCTGTTTTTCTTTTGCACAGTATATTAAACTAATTTCTCACTTCTGACAAGGAAGAGCTGCCTGTCCTTCACCACAGCTTTCTCCTTCACCAAAAGATTCATTCTGTTTGAGCTGAGCAAGGCCTTCTTGTGCATATTTATTGCATAATAATAAGGTAGCATTGAAAAAATCTCAAGAGGGACTCAATTTTACCTTTTTCCTGAAAGACAGTGAAAAGAAACTTGAAATATGTTTTGCATACATTGACCTTCTGCTTTGAAAGTAGATAAAGATTTCCAATTTTGTCTTCTTGTTTGTCCTTGGCTTGGTAGCCATTTAGTGATACTTCAGGAGTGATAGGTAAGCTAAAATTTATATAATTTAGGTGGTAGGCATTAAAAATGTTTACTTGGGAATTTTTTGAGTTAACCATAGGATGCTGGTGGGATTTGACCCCTTGATTCTGTAAACCATAAATAATACAGGTGTCTGTGTATCTTTCTCTTCACAGAGAAGGGGTTTTTTTGTTGTGACAAAGTAGCCAGATTGTTACAGATCTGGTTAAAAAAGCTAACATTTGGCTGCACAGCAGCAGCTCTTCAGTCTATGGTGTGACACAAGCTATTCTCTGATATAAATTGCCATGGACCACTAATGAGAATATGTTTACGGTTCCAGCAGCAGTATAGCAGGCTTGTATGATAGCCAGGGCGATAGTTATTCTGTTGAGACATGACAATTCTAAAATGCAAGCAGCTATAAATCCACTGCAGCCCATACCACATGACTTGTACATTAAATAAATTGTTTACTGACACTAGTTTATCCACAAAGCAAAATATCATGGTCACATCCCACTTTATGACATCTTCAGAGTCAATTCATTAGTTTGCTTCTGTGGAACATAAGGCCTGAGTTCTTAATTAGGATGCTGTTACCCTTTATGTGATGAAGGGTGGCTATATCATCAGGTCTGTGACAGCAGAATATTGCATAAATTCTGTGTTTGATTTTAGAGAACTAGCACTGCTGTAATTCTGCTAGCAATTCTCATATTAATGCTGGCTGCTTTCTGTGGATGAATACACTTCCAAGGCTCTGTGTAAAACAAAAGTCATCTAACTAGATTAGTCTGTGCACTTGTGATACAACTTACATGGCCACCTCCATCTAAAGTGGAGAATTGAATCTGGAAGTTAGTTTGTTTAGATGAAACCAACTAATGTTTTCATGTGTAAAGGTGGAGTAATAGGAAATACTTTTGATCAGTTTCTCACTAAATATTTTTCGGAATCTGATCTGAGTGTTGTCAAAATATTCCACCTAACTGTTTTGAAAATATCTTTGACTAATGTATATTAACTTTAGAAGATCCAACTTAAAAAAACAAAACCTGCAAACAAACAGCTTACAAGTCTTCAGACAAACAAATAAAGAATGTAAATACCCAGGCTGAGAGCTTGACTTGAGCCTAATCTGAGTCAGGACAATATTGTAGTGGAAGCTCCTGTGCAACTGAGAAAGAATTAGAACAACTTAATAATGTCAGTTACTCTTCTCTCTCCTGTTTATTAATTCTGGAATCCCTTTCCAATGGCAGAGAAAAACCCTGTGCTTCAAACTAATGCATCCTGTGAGTGAAAAATGACTGGAACTGTACATCTTACTATTTCTGATGGGCAAACTAGGGCTGTGGCCTAGTGATCAATACAGATGTCTCTGTTACAAGGTGCTACTTTTAGGGTGAGATAAACAGGCCTGTCCATCTCTTGTTCCCCTGCCTTTGATTTTCATGCTGAAAACCCTCTGACTTAGCTGTTTGAATGCAGTTCTGAGTCATCCTCTTCCTCTTCTGCTGCCCTCCTTCACCTGGGTCTGTGGAAGCTGCTTCTGGTGGCTCCTGGCTCACATTGAGACACACGAGTGCCTCAGCAGCTTGTGTTCTTACAGTGGTTTCTTCACTGAAGGCTCTGCCTGGCCTGTAAGCAATGACCCCAGTGGTCATGACCTGCTCTGTTTTGTGTCTGTCCTATATTCTGAAGGTTGCTCCTAAGATGTGTTTCTATGATGTTTGATGTATCAGTGAATGGTGACATGCTGCAGAAAACTGAGGCCTGGTAATGTTTGAGCTTTAAAAAAACCTACTACTGAACTCTCAGGTCTTTGTTGTTTAGAGCTGTATGGGCTTTACTGCTCTGATGGACTTCATGTCACCTACCTTCTGCCCTTCTTGGTGCTCCTTCTCCTGAGGAGCCTTCTCATGTGCTCAGTTTAATTTCTCCAACCTGTATCTCCGATTAATTGTTTCTGTATCTGGAATATTAGTGTGAGTGTCGCCAGGCTTTCCTGCTGGGCTCCATATAGACTTGAAGAGACACTTTTCCCCACTGATTTTTTTGCTTGCATCTTACTTCAGCTCCTGTTTGCCTCAGAAATAAGCCCAGGACTTTGGTATTTCCTCTGTTAGGCTGCACAGACTCTTGGTAACATCTTTGCTTTCTACCAGGTCCCTGCTTTCAAATTGGCTCTGTGCAAGCCTAGAGGAAGTTCTTTGTGGTTTCCTCACACCCTCCCCATCTTAAATTGTTTCTTTTTTTCAGTGGTGGCTCCTATTTCCTTACAGTTACAGTGTGATGTAATGCAGTTTCTTGGTACCATGTTTTTCACTTTTGATTGAATGTCTTGCTAAGTCTGCTTTGGAGGCTCAAGAGTCTGATAATGCTTGTTCCCTCAGCCAGAATCTGTGCCAGACTTATGGTGTTCCCTCACCTACACTAATTCAGACTCCTGTCACCCTCCCCAGTAGCCTCTTTCTTTTGAGGGCCCTGTACATTAGTTTTCTTCTTGTCTCTAGCTAAGCTATATACTTTTTGTGCATATAGCATTTTTTCCCTGGTTGTCTTGTGAAGTGACATTATGTAGTCAAAAACTTTGTTTTCCCCTTCTCATAACACCTAAAAAGCTCTTGACCTTTACTTCTATTTCGTTATAGAAGATTGAGGGTGGTGAAATCTTTTCAGTAACTTGTTGTATGTGGTATGTGAGGTGTCAGCTTTGAGAACTTTGTGGAGCAGATCTCCGGTCCTTCATAAGCTGCTGGTGTAGTAGGCACCTTTAAATAGATACTATATAATATACTGCTTTTCTGTTGGTTTGCTGATTAACTGATAAGACAGCACTTCTGCAAAGGCTGTTGGCAGCTGGGCTTGCTGTGCAATTTGGAGAACAAAGTGTGACTAAAGTCTAGTTGGGAGGGAGGACAAAAATTAACTTAAAGCAATGCTGATATGACACTTTCATTCAAATTTTCTGTTTGTAAGGAGTCTGTAATTTTTAATATAGAGATTCTATTCCCTCTTCTTGCCTTCCCCCACCCAGATTCAATTGTGGCATGGCTGGGTTTGCATGCAGAACTCTAAGAAGAAAAAGGACTGATCTGTGTGTCAGTAACTCAAAGTACAAAGCAGCCTTAGCTGTGAGCAAACTGTGAAATGTGGTTTTGGTTTCATAAAGCCAGTTGTTTCTGGTTTTGAAGCTGGTGCAGGAGGTGGCCATTTTGCTGGAAAGTGATGTCATTTGTAGGAAGGACAGGGCAAGAATCAGGTGTGCAAGCTTCTTTGTGAGAGGCAAAGTTTCATATAGTATTTTGCTTGTTAGCACCTAATGATTCTTCTGATTTTTTTTTTTTTTTAATTTTTTAAAAGCACATTAGAAATCTTGCTAGGGAGTTCTGTCCTTTTAGTGGTGCAGAACAGATCAGTTTGCAGCAAAATGGCTGACCTCACTGTTTAGCAGAAATGCCAGATTTTAATTTGCTTAGGCATGATGACATGGTGCTGGCTTTGTATTCTACTGCAAATAAAACAAGTAGTATTTTCCCGGGGAACTGCGTGACGTGTACAACTAGATCTTGTTTGAGTTAGGCAGGAGGAAAAGCAAACCTAAACTTAAGTTTTAGTCCAAATGAAAGTAAAAGGACATGACAGGTGAAGAGTTGGATGTCTGTTTGCAGACCTTAGCAGAATTCTGCATATGAAATTGTCAACTTGATAGTTTAGTGGCAATTGCTTAACATGCACTTTCTTTATTCTGAAAACAATTGGGTCATAAGTGCTTTGGTCTTTTATTTTAACACTGCTAGATGAATAAGTAAGAAATTCTATAAACTACTGTTTTTCTGTGTTCACTGTCTGAGATGGTTTACATGTAACTGTGAATTCAGGCATCCTATCTACATGTTTCTTACCAGAAATCCCAGCCTCACATTTGGGTCTTAAAGTTCCATCTGCTTGTTCTTTAACTGAGGGCAAGTATGTTTTTTGTAAAAACAAAATGCAGCGTGACAGTAGGAGACTCTGACTTGGATATTCTTCCATGAAACAGTTGTGGTCCTTGAAAAGGAGAGCAGGGTAAATGTTCTTCAGCTTTAGTTGCAAACTTTCTCTACTCTAAGCAACACCCAACTACTCAGCAGTGGAGAGGCCACACCTGTAGTGCTGTGTCCAGTTCTGAGCTCCACAGTACAAGAGAGACTGGAACATACTGGGAAGAGTCCAGAAAAGGTCCACTAAGATGAGTCAGGAACCAGAGCACCTTTCCTATAAGGAAGGCTGGGAGAGCTAGGATTGTTCAGCCTAGAGAAAAGAAGGCTTATGGAGGCTGTATCAATTGTATATAAATATTTGAAGGGAGGATGTAAAGAAGATGGAGCCGGGCTCTTTTCAGTGATGGGACAAGAGGAGATGGACACGAACTGAAGCACAGGAGGTTCCCTCTGAACATCACGGAACACTTTTTACTGTGAGGGTGACCAAGCATTGGCACAGATTGCCCAAAGAAGTTGGAGAGTCTCCATCCTTGGAGATGCCCAGGACCATGTACAGAAGGCTTTTGAGTAACTGGCTCTTGGTGGCCCTGCAGCCAAGGGGGAGCAGGGGGGTTGGACAAAATGACTTTGCAGCCTCTACCGTTCTGTGATTCTGTGCAGTTCAAAGAGGTAATCATAGTGCTTGTCATAGTTTCATGCCAATGTCTTTTCTTCTACTTACAACTAAAATTAGTATCTAAAAATGCACAGTGTCAAATCTTCTATTTCATTTATTAGATGTCCTGGAATAACATTCACGAGAATATCCATATGCTAATTCCTACTCCGGATAAAGATGATGATCCAGTTAGCCTTGATTACTCTCGCTTTGTACATCTGAGTGTTGTTCCAACCAGAGCCACCCCATTACCAGCTCTAGGGTAAGTGTGCTGCTTTCTGCTGCTGCTCTGCCTTCCTCTTGTCTGATGATTCAGGACTAAACCTTGATCTGTCTTAGCTGGGCAAACAGGGACGACGTATGGAAAAACATGATAAACAAAGAAGAGACCTATGTGAGAGATAAACTTTATCTGCAAAGGCACCCTCAGCTACAGCCTAAAATGAGGACAATCCTTCTAGACTGGCTAATGGAGGTAAGCTTTCCTGTGGTTGTGAGTGTTTCAAGTGTGCTTTTGTTGAAGTGCACTAATAACTGTCACAAGTGCACTTCATGATCTTTGCATTTAGCTCCAGATACTTGTATTCATCTTAAATTTTGTCAATAAATTGCACCAAACTTAAAGATTATATGATGTATTGAGTTGGTTTGCCAACTGACAATATATTCTGTTATTCATTTAGATTGATAGTGGATAATAATCAATTTTTACCTAACATACTGTAAGTTTTTTAAGGTCATGCTGCAAATAAAAGTTGGACAAATGATTGTGAAAGTCACTGTAGGAAGGAAGGTGGGGTAGGTTAGAGATCAGATCCATCTCACAACCTTTTTATCCATTTTTGACATGTGGAATGTGCTACACCTCCTCTCTATGTGAGTCTTTTTTGCTGTCTGGATGACTTGGTGGCACAATCTCTTAATTCTAAAGTACTTGTGAGAATTTTCTCTTTTGAGATGTTAGAATGATGCATCTTTGCAAAAAATGAGGAAATAATGTTCTGACATAGTTGGAACATGTGCTTGCATTTCCTAAAAGGCTTTTCTCTATGATCTGTTTTTTTTTCTTGGAAGTTTCTGTAGTGGCACTCATCTTTATCAAAGGAAACTGTTTAACTCATGCTCTTAGTTAACATGTTACTTCACAATAGCAGTGAAGCAGAAAGCCAATATGAATTTTATGTCTATCTCTTCCTTTTCTTTGAATACATCTGTAGCATCTGGTTTTGACTCTTTAACACTGCTCTTGACCTTTGTAATCTCTGTTGTCTCTCCAGGTTTGTGAAGCCTACAAGCTTCATAGAGAAACTTTTTACTTAGCACAAGATTTCTTTGATCGGTTTATGGCAACACAACAGGATGTTGTAAAAACACTATTGCAGCTTATTGGTGTCACTTCTTTATTCATAGCAGCAAAGCTTGAGGTAAGTATCTCCAGCTTTACTCACACATAAAAGTGTGGATGCACACACAGCACACTCATTGTACACTAGACATGTTTCAGCAGATTTTATGGAGTTTGTTGCTATGTCTTTTTCAGCTGGGGGATAGAAAAAAAAGACCTTTTTTTTCTTTTCAACACTCCTGGTTTTTTAGGAGTGGGTAAAGTTATATTGTGATGTTAGCTACTTTTATCTCATTAGAGAATTCAGTGCTAGAATAAATGTGAAGTTTTAACTGCTGTTGGTAAATGAATTTTTAGCTGGCTGCTGTATACAGAGACTACTTGTTGCAGTTCTGTTGTCAGTAGCATACCTACTGCATGGTAGTCTGAGCTATTTTTTAGTTACTGGAACAAATTGAACTATTAAAATACACAGTGCTTTTCAAGTTCTTACTGTTAGTCATTTAGGAGATCTATTCTTCAGTCTGCCGTTCTCAAGTAAGAGATAAAAGGCCTTTTCTTTAGAATGTTTAAAAAAATCTGGATGCCAGTTATGATACAGTCACAGTGGTGCTGTAGTCAAACATAATGCAGGTTGTACTGATCCATCCAAAGTGAAAGGTTATGATGAACAAAAATTCCGTGTCTGTTAAAGGTAGAAGAGAACATCAGGATTAGGAAATGGGAGGTGGTTCTTTCCCCTCCCCTGCTCTCTTTTGAAAGGTTGAAGCAGTGGTGGGTTGTTCTTTTTATTTCTTTTTAAAATTTTTTTTTTAGTTTAAGATGAGACCAGTTACAACCTGTGCCGCAAATTAAATACATGATCTCCTGTCTTCCAGGAAATTTATCCACCAAAGTTGCACCAGTTTGCCTATGTTACAGATGGAGCCTGTACAGAAGATGAAATCATCAGTATGGAGTTGATCATTATGAAGGTACTATTTAAAAGTGGAATTAGTTCCACTTCAGTTTTTAAAAATGTATAGCATGATCAGACTAAAAGCAGAGCACCTCACTTAATGTTATGTGGTGCTGAGAGGTACAGTTGCTCTTATTCATTAGAAAAGTCTTTTCTTTAGGTGACAAGTGATCCAAAACATCCTCTAGTCTGTGTGTATTAACAAAATGATTTGATCCCTGACCCTGTCAACAGGAAGAGGTACAGGAGAGGATTTGATTACTGTGTTTCAAAGACGCCTTAACCTACTGGGATTAGAGCTTCTGATCTGGAGTATACAAAGTTGCATGGTTTAAGTTAGGAGCTCTTTCTTGACACTGAAGTCTTGTGTATGTCTACTCTTTCAGGCTCTTAACTGGAACTTAAATCCACTGACAGTTGTATCGTGGCTAAATGTTTACATGCAAGTTGCATATTTAAACGAGCTTTACGAAGTAATGCTGCCACAATATCCTCAGCAAATATTTGTACAAATAACAGAGGTGAGACTGATTTCCTTCAAATGCTGCTTCGCCTGGAAAAAAGTGTTCTTGTGCTACGCTCATTAAACATCTATTGTCTTGTAGCTCTTGGATCTCTGTGTGCTGGATATTGGCTGCTTGGAATATACATATGGAATACTTGCAGCTTCTGCTTTGTATCACTTCTCTTCATCTGAGCTGATGCAGAAGGTTTCAGGTACTGGCATTTATAAACTATGTCTGATGTACTGACAAACATTATGTCTTCCTTCAGGCAGATAAGCATGTGCCTTGTCTTCCAGGCTATGAATTCTGTGAGATAGAGGAATGTGTGAAATGGATGGTCCCGTTTGCGATGGCTCTGAGGGAAGTAGGAAGCTCCAAACTCAAACACTTTAGCGGAATAGCTCCCGAAGATTTGCACAATATACAGACGCACATAAACAGCTTTGATTTGCTGGTATGGATGATCATGATGGGGACAAAATCTGTCTGTGAAATCTCTGAAGTCTTGTTTCTTCTTTGGTTAGAACATACAGTAAACTTAAGTGAAGTATTATCAGATTGATGCTGAGTGTATTTGGATGATAAAAGGCATAAGGTTGTACTCTAGTTCCAAAATTCTTGGGACAGAGACTTGTCTTGGGACTGACCTGTTCAGTATTTAGTTTAAAAAGAGGATTGTGATTTCAGCCTCTCATCTGAAATGTCATATAATTACCCTGGAAATCAGAAACATATTTCTACCCTTTGGGATATTTTAAATACCATGTGTTAGACCCTTCTCTATAGGAAATACGGATAATCCAGTCTTCTCTGATGAGAAAGAGAAAAATAAAGACTGATCACTTGAGACTGATCTTGTGGGAATGTTGTGTGACAGTGGTAGTTGACAAGCAGTTGAGCAAGAGTGGTTTTTTGAGTGAGAAACTTGCAGAGGATCAAAATCTTGTCCAACAAATTGTGGTTAATCTTAGCTATTGCGGTTGTTTTTCTCATTGGGTTCTTTAATTGTAGTAGAAGTTAGAGTTTGTCCTGTTCAGTTTCTGGATTTTGCTTCCTTGGAGGTACCAGAATGTTTATATCTTATGAATACCTAATGCTAATCATCAGATTCCAAAAGTTAATAATGATCTCTTCGAGTTGTACTACAAGACAACTACAAGTCACTATTTTGTACTATATATGATTTATCAGTTACTGTTAGGGGGGTTACAAACAGAAATGCATTTCCAGATGGGCAGTCTATCAAGTTATGAAACACTGAATTATGTTGATCTGTTGCATAGACATACCAAAGTAAAGATTTCTTTTCTTTTTCCTGTACTTTCAGGACAGAGCTCAAGCAAAACAAGCCATATTGGCTGAGCAAAATAGGACTTCACCTTTCCCTACTGGTGTCCTTACACCACCACAAAGTAGTAAGAAACTGTCTTCTGGACTACCATCAATATGACTTTAGAAACTGTTGACAAACAGTTTTGCTGAAGTGCCTGTTCTGCTGGTTTTCACTCCTGCTCCATTACAGAAATGCTGCCAGTGAAGTTCATAAGCTTTTATGGAATCTGAAAAGGAAACCTTGCTTTCATGTGACAGAAGAGTCTCTCTATTTGAAATAGTTTTATTGAATGTTAAAATATTTTTAAAGAGATGGATCAAGTACACCAGCCACTTGAAAGAACACCGAAGTGTGCTCCAGATGCTGCTATGGAGGGTGATGCTTGATCAACCATTCAGAAAAAGGGCTTGAAGTTGAAATTAGTTCCTGTCCCAGGTTGTCCTTTGGGTAATCTGTCCCTTATGACAAATGGGCAAAAAATGCTGTGGAAGACAACATTTCAAAGCCTCTTTTTTGAATGGCTGGCTTACAACTTGATGCCTTTTAAAAAACTTTTTATTGTAAAAGCTGCTATGTGTCTGTGTATTCATTTTTAATAAAAATGCTGTCTAAGACAGCTGATTTTATGTATACTTTTTCTTTTAATTATGATCAGCTAAGGTGTTTTCAGACTGTGACCACTAATAGTCTGGGAGTTGGGGATGAATAGTGTGGTAACTATTGTTTTATTTATTTACCGCTATTGGCTTATCAATTGAAACTTTTGTTTTGGATACTAAGGTAAAATTGTCATGTTGGGCTACTTGGATTTCCACTAGCCAGATGCAGGAGGCTAGGGAGGGGATAATAAACATGACAAGTATATGGGGAATCCTTCCACAACACACTTGTAATCATCAGCATATTGGGAAATTCTTGAATCATTGTCTGGTTAGTGAGAGGTGATCAGCAGGAAGAGTCTACCTCTTAAATCATAATCATTTAAACATTGAGATTTCGGCATAGTGTCTGTGAAAATAACCATAATCATCTGTGCAAAATGAAATTCTGGAGAGCTGTGTGCCTTTTTTACAGGAAGGTCCTTGACCTTTGCAGTGTCTGAGAACCTCAGAAGTCCTAGCAGGATGTTGTCTGGAAAGCCATGGTTCTGGAGAAGAGGGGAATACAGAAGTAAATGGTTGCCTGTTTTTTCTTGTTGTGTTTGCTTTGAAGGACTGTTCAACAACACTTAAAGCTGTTATGAGACTACCAGGATTCATCATGACCTGCTGCAGATAACTTAGGTGCTACAACACTTAATACTTCAGGAAGCTCCTACTCTGTTGTGGGTTAGTTTTCTAAACATTAGTTCCCAGCAAGGCTGCTTTTTATTATTTTTTTGTTATTCTCCTTTCTCTTCCCTGACCCGATATTCTGATAAATGTTAAAGCTTTAATGTAATAAAAATGCCTATGGTAACTAATGGTAAGCAAATTATTTGGTGCTGCTGGCTTTTTTTTTCCTTGCAATGAATGGTTGTAAGTTCTGTGCTAACAAAGCAAGTGTAAATGTGAGCTGAACAAGTAGGCTGGTTAAGGTTTAATTTCTCAGAATTACATGTCCTAGACAAGGAAATGTATTTGTCAATTATTGAAAAAGTTTGTAACACTGAAGGACTTGTCAAGACACATTTTGGTACTTTGTCCTTAAATTTAGAACATAAAATAGGGGTGGGTGGGGGAAACAATAACCCTCCTGAAAGGTAGTCTCTAGGTTTAATTCCTCAATCACCAGGCAAGCTTCAGTACTAGTCCTTTTGCTGTCACTTTTCAGTTCTTGGTCCCTTTCATCTGTTTCACCAAAAAAAGTGGAATTGTAACTGGCATCCTAAAAATGAGGATTGCATTTTTAACTTTGAAGAAAGTATTCTATAGTAATGTTACAGATATGGTGAACTCTGACTTCCTGTTTATGCTAAATATTAACTATGGTTAATACCTGTGCAAGAGTGAATGCAGGTGTTCCATGTGTTCTCTGGGCTGTGTGGGAAATCAGGATCTGAGATATATAGATATATTCATAGCAATGAAACTGTTCAGATAACAGACCTCTCTCTAAATTTGGTCTCTGCTTCAGAGATCCGGCTAATTTTATAACTCTTTCTTTTCTGAAAGGTTGACTTGCTTTTATTCCTCTGGGAAGCAGTCTGTTCCAAGCATGGAGATCAGGGCTTTGCAGCTTCCCAGGTAAGAGTGCAGTCACGTGCCAGAGATGCAGCACTTTCCAGATGGGGTGACTTACCTTGAGAGCTATTTCCTTACTTTCTCTTTAATCTCATGTTTAAGAATCTCCATTTCTGGTTGTCTTGCAACACACGTGGATATACTGTTCTGTCTGTGGTTCTGTCTTTCTACAGTAGCTTAAAAAAAATTACGCAGGAGTTGCCACAGGCTGAGAAACATTTTAGGGAGGAACGGTGCAGCTGATTATAAGGAAGATAGTTGTCCCTACTGGAAAAAACAAACAAGAAAAAAACCCAAGCAACTCTAAAAAGGAGTTTCCTCCCTATTTGCCTATGGATCCTATTCTCCTAAATTCTCTCTGATCCTGGCCCAGTCTGGCTGGGGGTGCAAGAGGGCAGTTCTGCCTGGCTAGGTAAGAGAAAAGGGTTTGGTGGGTTTACAACTGGGCTGAAGTTTGTGCAGCAAAGATGAGCTAATATCAAATAATGTGTTCCTGCAAGCTGCCTCTGACTCCTAAGTGTGTTACCCTGAGAGGTGGGAGTGGGCTCCAAGGGAGGATGGCCCCAGGGTGATGAGGGAGGCTTGATGGCACTGGGCAACCCTGAGAAAGCAATTTAGCTGAGCAGTGCTGCATGCTCCAACTGGAAAATGTCTCTCTCTTTAATAGCTACAGACCAGCATAAAGCATGCTCCAAAGTAAATTGAATTTCCAGTAACCCAGGTGGCATATGATTATCTTCCTCCTCCTGAAAGGTTTGTTGTAACAATGTATCAAACCCTCACCTTGGTTTGAAAGCTGGGGACATCGGAGAAACTGAACAAGAGAAATGAACCCAGGGCTAATTTTGTATCACTGCTACTACAGAATTGGAAGCTGGTGGTGGCTGTGTCTGTACTGAAGGAAATGGCCCCAAATGAGCGAGCTGAGGCTGCAGCTGGGGAGGAGGAGTGCTGGTGGGCAGAAATGATGGAGGTGTGGCGGTTCCCACTGTGAGTCTGCCAGAGACTCTGCTGTTGTAAGTGCTGTGGCTACCTAACAGTAGTTCATGGAAATAGTTCTGCGTAGCTTGTCTGCTCTAAAGAAAGAAGATGGTCTCTCTCTGGCTGTCTGTCCCTTTCTAGGTCTCAGGTCAGCATCTTCTCTTGGTTGTCAGGAATTACAACACAAAGGGTTTGTAACACCCTTGATTGCACGAGGTGGAGGGAAGCAGCCAGCCCATGGGAGCTGCAGGTCCTGCAGGCTCTCTAGATTTCCCCCTGTTCCTGGGTGCTGCTGTCTTCCTGTTCAGCACAGCTGCCTTCTCTCCCAGCAGCAGCAGCCTGAATTCAGGCTGGGTGGAACACTCCCTTCGACCAGGCTGTGACATTGGACCCTGGGCAAGTTACAGCAGCATCCCCTCCTGGGGGAGGAGTCAGGGCACCTGAAGGTTAGCTTGGGAGTTGCCAAAGGCTACAGTGGGCTTTCTTCCAGGTTATAATGGAAGGAACACCCAGTCAGGGCACTGCAAGGTAAAAGTCTTAGAAAATAGTCGGGGGGGTCAATGTGCAGTGCAGCAGGGGATTGGCAAGTGCACAGGTTGACATTGGATGGACCCACATCGTCTTGTTTGTTGGCATAAATCTCCTGTTCTGGGAACTGCTTCCTCTAGGTGTTTAACAATAAGCATTTAAAGCATCAGATTACTCATCCTCATCCTCCAAAACTTCCTCTCCCCTCACAAAAAGGAAGACGCCAGCATATACTGTGAAATAACACAGGTTAGCTCAGACCTTGCTTAGCTTTGAATTTGTTGGGGACTAAACCCATCTCCTCTTTGCTGGCAAGGCCAAGGTCAGCTTGTATTCTCTCTGGGGTGATTTTTTGCTCAGATTTGGCATGTAAATAGGTGATGCAGCTCCATTGTGTGCTGCCTGTGGCAGGAACCAACACACCTCTTCCTCCCTCTTCTGGTCCTCCTGCCCTCACACCAGCCACAGGGTGGGCAGTCAAGGTGGAGTAACTGAGGGGTTTGGGAGTTTTATTTTTTTATGTGTCTCTGAGATGGCAGGAGATAACTGTACAAATGTGAGAAGACTTTAATATCTATTCTTTGTTACAGCAATTTGTGAAAGTTCTGTGCTTTGAAGTTAAGAGCACAGCACTTGCTTGGCTTAGGAAATGTTTGCCTGGAATATAAGAAAAAATTAAGTGCAGAGCTTCTTCTGTTTGGTGCCTGTACAGTGAGATGTGCCCCAGCCCCTGCTCCTGGGGTCGAGGAGAGCAGATGCCTGACAAGATCTTTGTCTGAGGGAAAGGATTTCCTTTATCAGCATGTGCTCCTGTGATGTCTTATTAGTCTCAAATGTTACATTTCTGCTTTGGCTAGAGAAGGAACTCTTAAATTCCCACGAGCACTGGAAAGAGGAGGAGGTACTGTGTTTATGGACAGTGGCTGTGGAGAGGAAATGGTTCTCTAAATGCACTTAATGTCTTTCTGGCAATATTGCAGTTGGTCTGCACTTTGTTTAAAAATAAATATTCAGCCACATATACATTTATACTGTAAAGGCAAAATCAAAGGATCAAGTGTTTGGTTTTCTTACAAACTGTATATGATAACATTCCTTGAAACTGAAATGATAATGGATTTAATCAAGAGCTAAACAATTTTCCTGACAGAGAAAAGCAACAAGCCTAAACTTTTTCTGGAAAATCATGCAGTTAATGGCCACCCCACAGGCATGATTTTCCTGGTGCTAAAAGCATATAGCTGGTATATCATATTTTCTTAAATTTGAGGCAGATTATTTTATTTTCAGGAGGTTCAGGGGCCCAAACTTATGTACAAATGTGAGTTTCCAGAAAGAAACTGTTGATGGCGTAAGGATGCAAAATCCACTGAAGTTGAGAGGGTGAGACTGTGGTTGATCTGCACGAGCAGGCAGCATACGCTGCTCTGGATCTAAGACTGTTGCTTTTTTTCTTAAATTGGGATGGAAGAGGCCTCATGTAGAACTAAAAATAAGTGGCTTGGCTGGAAATCAGGCATTCACCACAAAGAGAGTAAAAATGTAATAGAACTGTAGGGACGGGTTTGGGCTCCCCCCTCCCAAGGCAAAAAAAGAAGTAGGGACAGCTGTGATTTGCCAGGTTATCGTGTTCAGACTCCAGTTACACGAACTTACCTACGGCGTGCTCTGTGTGTAACCAGGATAAATGGGCTGAGTGTTTTTGGATTGAATCCCAGAGCAGCAACATCAGACAGAGAAGAGTAATATGGTGCTTTATTTTGCAGTTCTGTGTAAGGTGTTTGGATTTATTTTCTTTTCTGAGGGGGATACTCTACCAAGACACCAGCTCAGCGCCTCAGCCCAATTCTGTGTGTTAACAGTTATTGATCATGACAAGAGTTAAAAGATAACCTTTCTCTTTTCACCCCAATATCCATCTTCCAGTACTTACCAGATGCCAGTGTAATATTTGGACCATACACTTCACAGTGAGGTTTGGTTGTTACACTTGGGTTTAAGCTCAGTCTGAGAATAAACAAGTTGCTTTCTCACCTCAGCCAGACCTGCCAAACACTGCTGTCTGATGAGGGTAAAGCTGATGTTTCTGGACTTATGGGAGGCACTTCTCTTACCCCTGCCAGACTGATGATGATTTTATTTGAGCACAGTGGAGGGCAAGTGAAAACCTTTTATATGTCAGATTGGGAAGTCTGGTTGTCAGCCACAGGCTTGTGAGAGCAAAGAAAAATGTTTTAGTTTTGCCCAAAATCTTGCAGAATGAAGAATGCTCTGAGGAAAGGTTAGCTGATCCTGCATGGTGTTATTAGTATTCTGGGCTTCAGTCAGGAGATTAATAATAGCCACAGACAGTGTCTCTTCATATTAAAGTGTCTTCACATGAGTAGTTTGGGTGAGTGCAAAAGGACTGGAAGGCACAAGCAAGCTGTCTTGTCTCGCCCCAACTGACAATGAGTCAACACTTTAATATAAAGAAGAGACAGTTGGTAACAGTCATTAACATAACAAAGTGCCCTATAGATCACTCCAAATTCATCTGACTGTTTTTAAGCAAATGTTTTCCCCTGAGAAGTGGCAACGGAACAGTTTGTTGAATGTTTTGCTGCCTGGGCCACCCTGTTCTGCTGGGAGTGGGAGAGGTGCTGCTGTGGGATAGCTGGTCTGGAAACCCCCTAGCAGGGAATGGTATTTGATTGCAGTGACAGTGTGCTGATTTTTTTTTTTTTTTTTTTTAGCCTGATTTCCTACCAAAGCTGGACTCCTGGGGTACTTTTTTCTTTGTGGTTCCTCCCCCACTTCCCTGTCTGTTGGCTTCCTCCACTGGACAACTTAAAGGAGATCTGACTTCTTTTTACAAGGTAAGAAGAAAAAGGAGCCAGGCAGGCTGCTGATCTTCTATGTGAAGGAGAGGCATAGGCTCAGCCACTCTGCTCTATCCTTGGCCAGACCATAGGTGAGTGACAGCAGGGGCTCTGTGCTGGCAGGAGGAAAGGTGGGAAGAGAGAAAGAAGGAATCGGGGCAGTCGTGGTGTGCATCTGGCATTGAAGAGGGATGAGCAGAGGCTAAGAGTAGCTCCAAGGAGGGAGGAAGTGCCATGCACAAAAGCAGATCTGTTACTGGTCCTCCTGTTACTGGAGAAATTTGCTTGACTTCTTTCCCTACCATCATGCTGGGACAACTCATCGAATTCTACATACCAGGAAGCCATTGTGCATCTGCCCAGAACAACCTGGTTTTGTTGTTGTGGTAACTTCCATGTGCTCCCTAACTATGGTAGGACTCCAGGTTTCTCCTGCCATTTCCAAGGGCTGCCTGCCAGTGGCAAGAGGGCTGAGGGTGCTGGCTGCTGCAGCAGGTTTTGATCCCGCTGCTGCCCAGTGGACTTTGCTCCCTAGCTGCCTGCCAAAAGAGAAACCACCTTTCCTGGGCTGATCTTATGGGAAGGATTGACTCTGGGGAAGGTAAAAGACAGGAGTCTGGGATATGTTGCTGGCTGACAGCTGAATGGCACCTGAGTAGAGATGCTGGAGCAACCCAGGTGGGAGTGGCTTTGAGAGGCATCACTTCACCACCATAGATGCTCATATGACTTCGAGTGCCCACAGATGGGTCATCACCTCGAGGGCAGCAGCAGGCACATGGGACATTGTTTTGGGGATGGCTGTGTATGTTTTGGGACTTGTTGCTCGCAAGCAGAAGAGAGAAACCCCTGATCCTCCCCAGCTGTTGTGTCAGAGGGGAAGCGGAGGAACCCCTTCCATGCTGGGGTGTCCGTGGGTGCTGGGCCGTCCCTTTGTGCGGGGCTGCGCCGGGGCCGTGCGCTCCTTCAGGGATGTGGAGAGCACTGGAAGACGTCCGTGTGGGACGTGGCTGTGCGAGGGGCCGTGGCCGTGGCGGGAGCAGCTCGGCGGCCCCACGCTCATCGAGTTAATTGGGGCCGCGCTGCGGGGCCCGCGGAACGCAAGATGGCCGGGATTCTCACGGCGTGGGGAGGCCGCGGCCGGGACCCCGCCAGATCATTAACGTCAATTAAGTACAGAATGTGTAGATTACTGACATGTTATTGTTAGGGCTCTGAAGGAAATATAATTAATAAACTCCCCCCACCCTCCAAGAGGCAGCCCTTTGTGCTCCCTGCTGGCAACGTCTATCTCCTCCCGCAGGCCCACCACGTTCCTTTCAGCAGCCCCGGACAGCATTAACATTTGAATTAACATAAAATCACTTTCTGAAATCTGTTAACATTTATAATGTTGCTGTACTTTGCCTGATCATTGCGTTTTTTCTGTCAGTTTGAGCTCGGCGAGTTTTTTTTCAAGTGATACCAAACATAGACCCATTATGCTGCAAAAATTGCATATTTGTTTAATGATTTCCCATTGGTATCTTTGTTGCTATGAACCAAAGCATTAAATAGAAGCCAGCACGTTAATGCTGTGTTGTTCTACATAATAAATTTGAATATCCCCAAATGAATATTTTTAACAGGGGTTTTCTGAATAAAATGCATATGTGCCAGGGTATTAGTAATTACTTAAAATCAGTTTTTGACATTTAATGTTGACATCTAAAATATTTCCTTTAATTTTTGGTTGCCTCTGCAAACAGAAATGATGGCATTCGTCCTAAGGAAGGCTGGATGGACAAATAACACTTTTACTCACAATGAAATGAAAAGCAATAAAGAAAATGTGCTAAATGTCAACAGTAAAGCATATCTTCTCTCCACGTATTATGAGGAGAATATACCCCAAAATATGCGTACACACACAAAAATCCTTCAAGTGACTTAATATGCTTGGATATTAATGGTTTGAGCATTAATCCATTGCAATGATTCCATTTTTTGAAAATTGGCTATTTAAATACATTATTACCTCAATAAATTCTCTATGGTCACTGTGGTAGCCATAGTATGAAAAATAATCATCATAAATCTGAATTTACAAAATATCTCCAAAATTGCACAGTTTTGCTGAGAGAAACAGAAGATGAAGTGTATATTATTTAACTCGATATATTTTGTCCTTGCAGGAGTTGCTTGTCTAAAAAAACCAGCAGATGGAGTCTGTTGGAGGACATGAGGGTCTGGCAGCAGCCTGAGAAACCAGCTCGATTTTGTAAGCGAGTGATGACTGAGAGCCTTTACCGTGTGAGATGTGGCTGGAAACCTCTGCTGAAGAAGTCAGTGGATGCTGAAGCACCTTCCTCTGCAGAAAGCAGCTTTTCTGGACACTCAGGTGAGTCAGTATGGGATCCCCACAGAAGGGATCCCGGTAGCAGGATTTGGCAGTGGTCAGAGAGGGCTTGTGCTGTTGCTGCGTCTTTCTGCTGCGTGGTGGAAAACCCGATGGGCTTTGATGTCAGCCCAGGCAGCTGGTATTTTTCAGTGTTAGCAGCTCTGCATTAAACTGCACAGCATCACCAGAGCAAGGCCATCTGATGCCCTGGGCGATCACTGCTGGCCCTGTGGGGCGGGCGGGAGGCTGAGGATGTGGGATGGCTCATCTCCGTGGGCCCTCAGGGGCAGGAGAGGCCAGGGCAGAGCCCATGTGCCAGGCTTGTGTGTGCCATCAGGTGGGCTGGGAAAGCCCTTGTCTCTCTTCTTAGATTTCCCTACTTTTTTGTTAAAATAATGAGGAAAACCATGAAGCACCTCTGCACTTCTGCATCTCTAAGTGTCTCTCATTATGCACAAACACACATGTTGGTCCCTGAATGTCCTGGGATTTTTAACATGGAGAGCCTTGTTATTTGCAGTCAGCAGTTGCAGGGATGTTCCTTGGACAAAGCTGGCTGTTCAGACAGCAGTGTGGAAAAGGATAGGGAGAGGAGAGGATGCTGTGGTTCCTGAGTGCTCCCCTGACACTTTGACAGGACAGAAGGAGGCTTGTGATCCGGGACTTTGCAAGCAGTAGTGGTCAGCAGGGCCTGCAGAAGAATCGTGGCATCACTTGTGTCCCAGAATGGTGGCATTTGGGAGGTTACATGGTAACAGCAGTAGTTTTTAACAGAATGGGTGAAGACTGCTCCATCTCTGACTTTCTCCATTCCCAAGATACCTATTCCTTATCATCATTTTCAGCTTGAGCCCCTTCAAGACTGCTCTCACCCATGCCTTAAGATCCTTGTGCAGGGATGTGGGGATGTCACCTGCTTTTGGATTCCTTTGGCTGTGTTGTCACTCAGCTAATGGTGTTCAACAAGAGTAGACCTTGGTGAGCCAAAGTTTGCAAAGGCTGGTGAAATACTGACCCTGTTAATCAATAGGAAGTTTTGTCATTACTCTTTTCCCTTTCACTCAAACTCTTACAACCGGAGTAAACTGTACATACTGTCTTAGAGGATGTATCCAGGTTGTTCAGCCACACACATGTAAGGACAAGGAAAGAAAACAAAAGACTCTCGAGTCCTTCCTGAGCCCCACGACTGCAGCAGAATGTGAAGAGCATGCCCAGGCAGCAAGCACAGCACAGACACCCCCTTTCACAGGGGGCAGAGTCCAGACCTGTGTATGCAGAGACCAATCGTTGCCTAGCTCAGAGCCAGGCATCTCTGTAGGTTTAGGAATATAGCAATGGGATTAGCTTTGCTGCTAAACCCTCAAAAAGCTGAGCAGCCTATGAATTACAGCCTTTCCTTTCATATCTGCAGCTGAGCTTGACATGTGTAGCTGCAGCTGGCCCTACCTCTACAGTTTTATTTGATAAATCTGATTGATGAGGGTTTTTTAATTCCTCTCAATCTATTTAAATTAAAGAAAAAAAAGAGAGAAGTTGAAAAGTGCTGTAATTGCGAGCAAGCACTATAGAAACCTACAGCCAGCAGGCACACTTCAAAGGGAATGGGGCCAGCCTGGACCCTTTCGTTGCTGGCTAGGGAGGGCTTCAAATGTGCCTGCAAGGTAGCTGTGTTTTAATTTTGATCTGTACCAAAAGAGCTTAATTGGAAGATGCCAGGTGGGTCGGTGCATGCGACCTCTTCAGTGTGATGAGCAGAGCCTGTTGATAGAGCAGATGCCAGAGGTGGATCCCTGACATGATGGAATGGGTGTCCTGGCAGCTGGGAGCTCTCTTCCAGGCTCCCTGTGTGCAGGCACTGTCTCCTCTTCTGCCTGTGGAGCTCTGTTTTGTGTTTGGTCAGTAACAAGGAAAAGTTCCCTCCTCAAGGAGCATGATGCATGTAAACCCTTGATGCTACAGGGCAGCCTGGCTGTGCTTTGTGACACTGGGAGCCCACCTCCCTCAGGTCCTCAGGCACAGGCTTTGTGCTCTGAGCTCCCTGGGCAGCAGGAGGGGCACTGCTCTCCTTGGCACTTGTACCTCACTGCTCTGTGCCCTTGTGTCCACTCACACAGTGATGTGGCCACTGCCTGGGCTTCTGGGCACGCTGAGCCAGCAGCCTGCACGTCCCCCTGCTGCCTGGCTGCATCAGCACTGTCCTATCCAAGCCTTCCATGCCTCAGGAATGGGGCTTGGAGAGCAGCAGCCTTCCCTGGCTTTCCCACCACCTTCCCCAGCATGCTCCCCTGTGTGGCTGGTGAATTAAGCAACTAATTTTCATCAGTGTCAATGCACCTTGCACCTAACTCCAAACTACCAATTAAAGTTATCGATTCTGACCAGCAAAGGTACTAAATTCCTGCTGGAACTGACAAAGCAGGTACTGAAATGTACAGAGGCAGTCTGTTTAATGCAGCCACAGATTAAAACAACTGATTCATCATCTTTGTACCTTTACAAACACTAATCCTTGGGATGTGGGTCTGGACACACTGCAGTGTGTTTGGAGTCTTCTCATTTCATCTGACCGGGACAGGTTTGAGCTGCAAACCTCCAGCTGCTGCCCCAACAGCTCCTCAGAAACAGGTTGGATTTTTTTTTTTTTGATTCAGCTGCTTCATTCTACAGGATGATTAATTATTGTGTGAAGATAATTTTGTGTTTATTGGTTTGGGACATGAGAATTTATCCCTTTATTTCCTGATGCTGCAAACACAGACAGTAGCAAAGGGTAACTATTTTTCACCAACTTCTACTGTGGATTCTTGTGTGGCTTTTCTCAGCCTGCTCACCGAGTTTGGTCTTTAGCTCCATAAGGCATCAGTCCATATATCTGTGCTCTGGAGAAGGTATTTAAAATTTTTATGATCTAATTTCACCTGACTGAAGGTTGCATCCAAACCATCATTGATTGTTACGATAATTTGTCCTGGAATATACAGAAAAGATGTTTCATCCTCTGTTATTCAGTCTGAGTTGATTCAAGATGCAGGAATGTTGGCATTCCTCTGCAGCAGGAGTGACCTATGTCTGCACAATGCATAGCAGTAGTTTAAAAAGCTAATAGTGTGTTTGAACTAAGAGTGAGGAGAATAGGAAAGAATATTATAATTGTGCATAACAGAAATTTCTATAATTAAAAGTGGAATTTTCTGGCATTGGAGCAGAAATAGCAATTTTCTACCCAGTGAAGCTCCAAATTATTTTAGAGGGAATTAGATGTATTCTCCTGGATTGTGATCACTCTGAAAGATTTTTTTTGATGCTAAACTGTCTCTTAATATTGTAAAGAGCAAACTGTGTTGTCCTCACCTGCTGCCAGCTTGGAAGTGGAAACATCAGTGTCAGAAGTGTCATGGCTTTTGGATTTGTTGTACATTTCTCTTTGCACATGATTATAACCTGAGAAACACGTTTTATAACCACTATGTATTTCATGCACACACTTTTTCACTGTTTGAGCTGAGATGGCTATTGACTTTATATGCAGCTGCATCCTGAGGAACTACTTTTGTGGATTAGTAGTTGAAAGGTGCAGGAGATTCTGTGCTCAGGACAAAGAGCTCTGTGTGAGCAGAGACCTTCAAAGCAGGCTGAGATACCAGAGTATCCAGGAGCTGTGTTGCCCAGGGACTCCCAGATGTGCCATCTCAGTCTCTCCAATGCAGTGCAAAACTGAAGAACAGTTTATTTTTCTGGGTTTTCCCCCCCCCCCTGTTTGTTCAGAATTGGCCTGTGCTGTAATCAACCACTTCAGCACAACACCCAGTACCTTTCTGGCTTTTTTTGGCTTTCCCAAACTTGATCTTCTGCATACCAGAAGGCTGCCTAGATGTGCTCCGGAGATAACGGTGATGAAATAGTTGGGATGTGCCTGTGTGAGCACTGTCACTAGGTTGCCCTCTAGTTTTATTTCCACTGCAGCTGACTCAAGGGTGTTGCCATCTACCCAAGCTTTGTCCCAGCAGTGTTCCTGTGTGTCTTCCAGACTGGGAGCCTCATGTGGTCTCACATCAGGTATCAGCCCTAGGGTAAGCTACATTTGTGTGATTCGTTTTACCGAAGGGAGAAAAATTCAAGTGTTTGCTCACATGAGAAAACACCCTGCAGGCTGGCTCTAGCCTGGTCCCATTGGTATGGAATGCTGGTGTAGCTCCCCTGGGTATGGCTGAGCATCCTTTGGAAAAGTGGTGGAGGGATGGGCTCCTCTGGCTGAGCTTGGCTGTGGTGTGTTTGGTGTAAATCATAAGACAGCGGTGAGTGTTTGCCTCCATTAGCTCTGATGTAAATACTGCTGCTCTGCCCTGGCCATTGACAGCATTTTCTGCTCAGCAGCCCAGTGCCAGGTGCTGAGAAGCTGTTCCAGTGCAGAGGCTGCCTGACCTGGCCTCTGACCTGCTGCTGTGGAGAAGATGGTTGACTTTGTGCTTAATGTACTAGGTGGGTACCCAAGGCAATTCCTGGTTCTGCCACTAACTTCTACTGTGACCTAGGATAAATCATTTAATCTCACTTTCTCTCTTCCTTAGTCTCTCTAGCTCCCCTTTTGGGGAGAGAGGTGGGAGCAGCAATAACCTCCTTTGTCTCATCTTTAGGGCTATATTTCTAATGAAGTGTGGCACCAGACATCTTCTATTTAAAGGGCTGCCTTCTGAAAACAGGTCTGTTTTTACTTGGTAGTGAAGACTGAAACCCACACTGACCAGGGCTTGTACCTCTGCTGGGTTATTAGGTCTTTGCTGTGATGCAGCAGGTGGTAACACACATTGCTGCAAGAGCCTGGTGGTGCTGCTAGTCCCTCCACCTCTCCCTTCACCGGCTGTGTTCTGCTTTTCCCAAGGAAATTCTCCAGCTGCCCTCTAATGTCTGTGTTAAAGCAAGAGCCAGCTAAAAAGTGCCCTACCTAACAGCATGAGGAGGTCAGGCAAGGGAACATATTTTTTTCTTGCAGAGCTGACATAATTGTTTAAAGCAAACAGACAGCTCAACATTTTTGCTAACTTACAAAATCTGGCATCTTGGGAGAACGTGTTTGGACTCAGCAAGGCCATTTTCACAGGGAAAGCATTGTCATTAATCTGCATGTTTGGCATTGCTGCTGGAGAGCCTCCCTTTTTGCTTTGAGAGAGATGTATATTCATGGCCTGAAAGTTGCCTGGTTTTGTTTTCATGCCGGCCGAGCGGTTCTGCTGGGGAGGGATGTCCGTGCACAGGCACTCGGCTCTCCCAGCTGCACCAGCACAAAAGCTCTGGTCACTGCTGCTGGATTGTCGAGCAGAGTGTGAGCTGTGATTGTATCAAGGCCAATGCAATCATATCACCTGCCAGTCTGGGGAAAAATAGGGTCTAAATAAGATGACGAGTGAATGATGTGGTCAGAATTAAAAGGATAAACAGCATCTTTCCCTTAATGAGCTCTGTTTAACATGTGAGAAGCCCACACATGCTTTATCTGTATTCTGACCAGCGAGGAGCCTTGCCCAGACTTCATACAACAATTCATCACGGCCGATTTGTGCAAGGCATATTTGAGATGTGAGATGTGTGACTCAACCTCTTTTATTCCCTCATTAATTTTCTATTCTGCCTGAAATGGGTTCTTAGAGTGCTCATCACCAGGGTGTAAGCTGGTGAAAATGGGGCATTAGGACTTCTGCTCTTACTTTTGTCACTGTGATTGGATAAAGGGGCAGATGTACAAACACCTGGGGTAGGCAGGCTGGGCACTGTGTGTCACCAGCACCTGCTTCCACCTGCAACTGCTCCCATGAATGTGCAAGTCTGAGAACAGGGGCTGGTCACTGGTGAATTTTTGACAGCCTTCCCAAGAAAATTGGGGGCTGAAAAGTTGGAGTTTGAAGTTTTTATCTCATGTTGATATTTTTGAAGACCTCACCTGAAAGTGCTTGAAGATCTGGTTGGTTTGGTGAACTCATGTGTACATCTGTGTCTCTCATGCAGATTTGCTTTCCTGCTCTGGTCCTTCTCTCCCTTTCAACACTCCTACACGTGCCTCTCACTGTGTCTTTGTGTTGCACGCTTTATATATCACTCTGCTCTGATGTGTATTAACTACTCAGACTCCCAAGGGCCTCAGAAGATGAATGGCTTTATCTATAGGATTCCAGTAATAATCCATTTGTGTATGAAATGTGCTCCTCAGTATTAGTGCCTCACAGAGGGCTGGCATTATCTGATAGCTGCAGAGGAGGCTACGGGCAGCAACTGTGTTCTGAGCTGTGCCTCGGGCTCTCCCAATAACTCCTGACAAGTCACTTAAATCCTTTGTAGTTCACTGTATCCAAAGGCAGATATCTCTCAGCTCCATGGATATGCAGGGTGTTGCGGCTTCCTGAGCTAACACCTGTGAAGCACCTCAGCCTCTGGGGAAGTGCAACCAGTGACTCCAAGCAGTGAATCCAGATACCTTCCTGGGAGATATCATGGTGTAAGAGGGCTCGGTGACACCCAGGGCATGTTAGAGAAGAGCCCACTTCACCCACCCTCCTACAAATGCCCACCTCAGATGGAACTGGGCTTTTCCAGTCACTTCAGGCAATGCCTGTAGCAGCATGGCAGCTCACTCCAGTGTGCAGGGTATTGTCCACTGGCTTCAGATTTAATTTCAGATGATCTTAGTCCACCAGGCAAAAAAATGCAGCCCGTGCCAATCAAGAAGTACAGAGCATACAGTAAGCACAGTTCAAAAGCTGCATTACCCTTATCTATTAGTAATGATCAATTAGCATGAAGGTCAGTGGGCAGCCTGGAAATGAGTCAGATAAGAAGGACAGAAAGAGGACTTGAATGGAAAGGAAATTTTTGATTCATATTCAGCGTTTAAAGTCATAACTCTGTAACAGGGGGGGCGGAGGGTAGCGTTAAGTAGTCCTGCTGTCACACTGACTCAAATAGAGTGTAAATCACGCTGGGAGAGTGCTGTGGCTTTTCCCTGGTGCTAGAGCATTATATTGTACCACAGAAGGTATTGCAAGTTGCAAGAAGTCCTCCTTGCCCTCCAGCTCACCCTGAAAATCCCTGGCCAGTTTGACCATCCTGGCATGGCACAGCACCACAGGGCTGGTGGCTGCCATCAGTGCCACCAAAAACTTAAAATTCTGGTCCCTGGCTTGCACCAAAGTGAGAAGGATTGACAGTGAAGGATGGTGCAGGACAGGGCTGGGGCCTCAGCGGTTTCCTGGGCATCATCCGAGCACCATCCAATGCAATGGTAATGTTTTTGGGGAAGAAAGAACAACTTGTAACTGATTAACTTGCATTTTTTGCACAGATGATCCAAGTGTGCCCCTCAGGAAGGGACCTGGCCCCAAGCACAGGAACCTTCTGCCAAACCAGGTAAAGGGGATCTTCCTCATAAGATACATCAAAGCTGTTGCTGAGAAAAAGAACTGATGTCTGAAGCAGCTTCTCTGCATTAAAACAGACAAACAAACTGTGGCGCTTGCCACAGATTTCAGACAGCGTGATACAATCTTTCTTGTTTTCTCATGTTTACATATCCCAGGTTTTCTCTGTTGCCACGGGGCAGGTTGGTGGATGGGTGGAAATCAATCTGTCACTTTCCAGTGTGTGAAGTTTATTTCTACTTCCCCTTCTCCCACGTGCCTGCGTGCCAAGGCTTAAGGAGACACCGCACCTCCTTCGGCGCTGGGTGTGCGCAGGGACACATGTGCACTGTGCTTCCAGCTTCTGTTCCTGAAATACCATATGGTCTGGCCCACGAGCTTAAAATATCCTGGTGAAGCGATGTTTTAAAGCATGAGACCGCTACATGCAGGGTTTCTTCTGTTTTCTGGAGGCTAATTAACCCCTTAAATAGGGAGACAGTAGTGAAATAGGTGATCCCGGTACCAGGCAACTGCACTGCCTGTTGAAGTTGATGAAACATAAGTACAAAAGAGAACAGGTAGGGGTAGGTTAAACCCGGTGTTCCTGCCTCTGACAGTTTGCTTTGAATGCACTCATTCACTCAGCCTCACCATTTGGATCCTGCATAATCAGAGATAACAGGCGGATGGTTTGCATGAATAACTAAGTTTGTCATGTTTAATTTTCTTTAAAAGAAGAAAGAGCAGTTGCTTTACCCTCATCCTTCAGGCCCAATACATATTTATAAATTGTCAGGAAATGAAAAGCTTTTTAACAGCACGCAACAAGCATGCAAAGCTTCCAGGAGAAATAACTGGGAGAGCAGTGAGTGTGAGGAGCAGTGCAGCCCACCTGCAGCTCCTGTGGGCTCACCTCATGTCACCTGGGAAGGTGGTGTGGGCAGAGGATGCTGAGCAGGCTGTCCGAATTGTTAGGAAGCATAGCACTGATACTTGTTTTGTGTTCTGCAGACGCTGTCTTCTGACAACTTGACACTGTGCATCAAGTTGAAGCTGAAAAATAGACCTGTGTTTGGCAGTTAGCTAGCTGGCAATTCAGCATCTGACGGTGCTGCTTAATATTTCATAGGGTGCTTGCTTTATTGTGCCTGTCCCATCACTGACAAATTCTTAAAACCTGCAGAAGGTGCAGCTGGAGTTTGCATGGAGCAAAATGTTGGAGGAATGTCTTCTGCAGAGTGCTGCTCTCAGCAGCCACATTGTGCCCTCCAGAGCTGGTCCCAGCTGCCCTGGGAGCTGTACACAGAGGAAACATGAAGGTGAAAGGACTGACTCACTGCTGAGATGGCTCTGATCCAGGACCAACCCTTCCTAGCCTGTGCCAGGCATAGGTGTGGGCATCGTGGCTGCTGTTGAACACTGCTAATGTTACAATTAAAAAAAAATCCAGTCTCTTCATTGAGCAAATGATTTCTGCAGAGAATAGTGTGATATATTAAAATGTCTGTGTAGAAAGCTCCCAAGGGAGAAATTCAGAAGAAGAAAGATTGGATCACTAAAACTGAGAGGGAAAGCAGGACTCGCTAATGTGACGCTGAAAGAAGAAGGCCAAATCTAGTTAGAGGGTCTTCTAACCAGCATGGCTTTTTTCATAATCATCCTATCAAGATGATCTTTGCAATAGGCGACCTCTGACTTCAGTACCAATATATATGTCACCAGACACAAATCCCTCAAGAGCTAACTCAATGATATTTCAAGTAAAAACTACTAGGCAGAAGCACAATCTGATTACTGGCGTGTATGCAGCCTGGGAGGCACGGAAGATCTATGAATGTTGAAGCCAGGGAGAAGCACAGGGGCAGGATCACGTGGGGCCCCTGGCAGTGGTCCTGCTGGCTGCCCACCACTGCCCTTCCACAAGTCCCACTGATGGCACGGGGCATGTTACCACAGACCCCAAAGAAAAGGATTCTTGAGCTGATTAGGGATCCCCCCCACTGGGTTTTAATTTGACTTTAGCATCATTTAAAATTATCTCAGAGTTGCTTTAAGTTACAATTACTTCCTGAAAAACCCCAGGTTGCTGGCAGGGTGGGTGCTGGGATTGCTTGACATCCTTAGGGAGCCAAAATCCCTTTTGCCCCACCTGTGTGGGCTACAAAACCCCTGCTGAGCAGCCCAGTGTTGAAAGGCATTATGAATGTGTGCTTGAATGCATACTGGATTTAATGGTAAAAATGATAAATCTTACCAAAAATACCACTGAGGTGAAAAGTATGAAGTGTTTTCCACTAGTGGTTGTCTAGGGAATAGAGAATAATGAAACAGCAAATTCAAAACCGCAAGGGCCTCTAAAATGTTGTTTCCCTGCTACAACTATATTACAGAAAAATCTTTAAAACATCAGTCCCCCTCACTTTTATAGACCATGTTTCACCAGGCGCTTGTGCATGTGCTTGGTTTCCAGCATGTGAGCTGTTCTGGATGCTCTGGGAAGAGCGTGGGCTCAGAGTGCTGGCATGTGGTAGTGTTTGGTTGGATCAGCCCGCGGGGAACGCCCGTGGGAATCTGGCAGAGCCTGATTCTGTGGAGCCTGATTCTCATTTACATCGAGGTGGCTGTGCGTGGCTCCCTGGGTGAGCAGGGCTCTTGCAGCGAGCATAAGTGTGTGTGAACACTAAACCATGTAATTAATTTAAAATCCCCTCAAGTTAACCCCAGATAGTCCCATATAGACATTGTGGTGCTGGTGGACCACAGGCAACGCCCTCGTCCTTCCCTGCAAAGGTGCCAGCAGGTGTCCCACAGCCAGAGTGGGGCTTTCTCCTGTTGCTGCCTTCCCACCCTGGCCACAATCCTGTACATGACCAGAGGAGCCACATCCCACCCCTCCTCTCTGAGCATCTCATCTGCTGTCTAGACTGGAGAGCCTGGTCTCAAACAGAGACGTTAACATTTCTGTTAATAGGGATCTCTGTGTTGCTACATAGTCTGAATTGGCCTCTATTACTTATTAATGAAGATCCAAAAGTGCATGTACTTAAGACCTTGCTTAGCTAAGGGGAGTCTTCTAGGGCCAATTTGAGTCCTATTTAATGACTAATGGCTATTGAGACATAATGTCCACTAAGCAGATATCACATCCTATTTAGTATTTAATGTTTAAATATTTAATTAATTAAACACTGCCAAATATTTAATTAAACGCCATCAGAGCCATCCTGACACTTCCACTATGCATAATGCAAAGGAAATCAGGGCTGTCCTTACCAGCCCCACAAGTGATGCAGATTCAGCCTTACTCAGAAATAGCTGGGGTTTGTGTAGCCAAAATACCTGCAAACGTACACAATGCAGAGGGTGGGTTTTTAAAAACCTCCCTTTTTTATTTTTTTCCCTTTTTTTCCCCCAGATGAGCTGAACTAAATGCTTTGTTAGTAAATCAAGCTCTGAAGTGACATGTAAGGCAGAGCGGTGGTACCGTGTGCTGCACTGCAACAAGAATGCTATGCTTGTATATTGACTTTTAATTATTTAAAAGTAAATGATTGCTACTTAGCATGGCATACCTGCCAGCAGTTTACACTAGTTTTGCTTAAATATTTACTCTGCTATTCAATAAAAAATGAGTCTACTGAAGCAAAAAATGAGAACATACCATATCACGTGACCCTTCTCCTACCTGTGGCATGCCAACTTCACAAAGATTTATTCACAAAGAGATGCTAGATATTGATGGTTTTCCTGGACTAAGCCAAAATACGGGTTGAAATTATCCAGTCTGACTTCCAAGTATAGCCAGGTCATAATTATCAGCTTTTGACATTTGATTTCATATTTACTTATGGAAATTTGGCCCTTAGAAATATAAAGATATTTAAATCCCAGTTTCAGAATCTGGACACCCAGCAGGTACAGAATCATTTAGGGCTGAATTGCTTATTTGAATATTTTATTACCAAGCTCCATCCTCTGATGCATGCTGAAGCTGCTAGGTCGTGTTTCATCGCTCCCAGCCTGTGTGGGGATGTCTCACTTTAATGTTCCCACATGGGATCTCTTGCTAACAAGGAATGTGGCTACCAGTTGGAGAAACCATTAAAGTCACATCGTTTTTATGCTTGGATTCAAGCCATTTATTAGTGAAATGAGAATACATATTTTGGGCTTTCTTTAGGGGATCTTACATGATCTTATTGGCTGCCCCAGACAAATTATCTTCCACTGTAAAGAGCTGATGCTCCAGTTGCTCAAATTGGGTTTTACTTATATAAACACGAAAAAAAATTGGACTCGATGCTGTAAAAAGCCTCTATTGTTAGGGGACCTTTATCTCTCAAGTTCAGTGATGCTTTGCTTTGTCCATTTGCATTTATTGAACAATCAGTTGCCTGAACAGCCAAGAGTTTGCCTACATCTATAGGCTGCTGGGATGTTTTGAATTTTCATGTTCTCCTGCTCACTCAAGCAATAACCTCAGATTCATTCCTTTCACTTCTCTGCTCCTTACAGTCTTTTAAACAAAGTTATATTGCCACTCAAGGTATGTGGGGGGGGAGGTAAAATGCCATTGTGCCCATGCTTTGCCCAAAAATAAATGCTAAAACTGAGCAGGATGCAGGACTTATCCACCTCATTAAATGTGACAGGCACTTGATGGTCTTGCTTGATGTAGGTCATATCTTTTAATTACCTTTTACTTTATTCTCATGCATGCACATGTAACCTCCTCAGCTCATTTAAAGCGGGCAGTGGTCTGTGTATTGGAGACGCAAAGGGGGCAGGGGAAGTGGCTGCTCTGAGCGGAGAGGGGAGGGATGGGAATGCTGGGATGCTTGGGTCTTTGGGCTGGGTGGGAAAGCAAGGTGGGATAGATGAGGGAGAAGGCACTGGCTCTGGTGAGAAAGCCCAGCTCTTCAGAGACCAACTTCCCTGGCAAAGCCGGGGGCTGGGAGCGCTCTGCCAGCACAGCGTGTGCCTGCTGCGCTCGCCGCAGCTACGCGGGGACTCTGTCCCAGCTGCAGCCGAGGCCTTTCTGTGCTCATTTATTATTCAGCACGTCTTGACTGCTTAATTGAGGAGATGTGTAGCAGTCTCTATCAGCGCGTGAGCTCTTTTGGGGGGAAAACCAGTGTGGACAGGGATTCCACTGTCTGCATTTTCGGTTCATAAAGAAAAACTCCTTCCGCCACCTGCCATCACCCCGCAGGTCCCCGGTTTCGGGTACCAGCCGCTGAATTTTCATAGTGCCCTCTCTGGGTTTGCATCGCTGATCGTGCCTTGCGGCTGCAGCCAAAGCCAGCCCCACTTGTCGCAGCCAGGGCCGGGCCCTCCTGCCTGCTCGGGCCGTGTCACAGCCCCGTGTCCCGCTGTCTGTGCCGCCTGAGGACACGGCTCCCAGAGGGTGGCTAGTGCAGGGCTGCTTGGTCCCTGGACGCACCTCGTGGGAAACGTCTTAGTTTTGCCTCAGCTGGCAAATAAAAGAGGAAAAGAGGAATCTCTTTCTGCCTGTGGCACATGGGGTGGGTGAGGGACCATGTAAACCCCAGCGTCCCGCTAACCCGAGAGCCTCTCAGGCTGCCCTCGTCCCCCCTCCTTCGAGGGTCTGTTCTGGGGAAGCAAAGGTATTCCAGGTACAATTTTCTCCTGTTGTGACGTTTAAAAGATCTCAACAACGAGAAATTCCTTCTCGTACCGGCAGCCCCGCAGCAGCTGCGCCGAGCGCGGCAGCGGGAAGGGGCATCCCGGGGCGGGTGGCAGAGGGGGCTGGAGACCGGGTAGCGCTGAGCCCCCCGCGCCTCGCAGCGAGCCCCAGGGACCGCCTGGGGATGTTCCCGCACCGCCCCAGGTACCGCCTACGGATGCTCCGGTACTGCCTGGGAATGCTCCCGCACCGCCCCAAGTACCGCCTGGCGGTGTTCCCGCACGTCGCCAGTATCACCTGGGGATGCTCCCCGCCGCCCCAGTTGCCGCCCGGGGTTACTCCCGCACCGCCCAGCCCTGCCAGAGGACCCCGCCGGTCCCGCTGCACCGCGGAACCCCCCGGGAGGAGAAGGCTCGTCCCGCGGGGCCGCCGCTCTCGGCGCGGCGGGGGCCGGGCTGTCCCGGCAGAGCCCCCGCCCGCCGCCGGCCCCGCCGCCGCATTCCAAAGGGTCTGCTGCCACCTCGTGGGCCGCGCCGGGCCCCGCCGAGCCCCGCTTCCTCCCCGCGGCACCCGCATCCCCCCCGCGGCACCCGCAGACTCCCGCCTGCACCCTCACCGTTCCGTCCCCACCACCCCAAAATTACAAGTTTCTCGTGCAGGAAATTGCCCGGCCCCGAGAGCCTCACCCGGGGCCTCCGCACGGACACCCGGGAACTCTCGGTCTCTTACGTGATTTTGTTCTCCACGTGAATGAAGTTTAGCGTGAAAGCAACTCCCTGAGGCACAACCACTGCGTCCCTTGGAACAGCTGGTGCAGCTGTGGATTAGGATTCTCCCCATTACAGTGACTAAACCAAACCACTGTGTCCAGTGTCAAAACACAAAGCTCAAAACCACTTGGCTCAATTGGGGTTCATCTTTTCTTTTCCTCCCAGTTATGTGAACTACTACTGGAAACACAACGTTTTTGGACATATTTGTTTATGGTCAGTGATTTTCTGCTTGCATAAGGACTTAAATAAATGTGTAGATGGAAAAGGCCATTTTTTTTTTCTTCCACGGTCTCAAAATGTATGTATTACATTTCATTGTTTCACATAAGATTTTATCAGGCATGTTGTTTTCACTGCACATCCTGACTTAATGCAATGTGGCCTACAAAAATTAGTCATAACACAGCACATCAGCCAGGAAGAGACAAACATTTCCATAAACTGCATGTTCCATCAGTGCGTCAGTGCAACCTATAGGCAGATGGTTTTGTCCAAATTCAGTGGAATCACATGTTTTCCAGATGGCTCCATGTTCACAAATAATGTATTCCCATACAACTCTGACCCGGACATGGGTCAAACTCAGTCTTGAAGCAAAGGTATATTAGAAACAAATGTGCTGCTCTTCCTCCCTACCCCATTTCTGGGTGAGCACACTGCAAATTGTTGGGGATAAATGTCCTTAATCCCAAAAACAGGCTTTAGAGTAGTTGAAGATTCACTGACTTCCATGCTGACTTGTGGTTGTGCACAGCCCTGAACACACTGGGTTTGTGCTTCAGGGGCTGTGCTATCCCTGGGCTGCCACAGCTCCAGGTGGCCCCCTGACCTCCAAGGACAGGGTGAGCTCTTGGTGGGATTCAGCCAACATCCCATCCCTGTGAAGCACATCTGGCCACAGGTTCCTCTTTGCCCTAGGGCAGTGCTTTCCATGCACAGTGCTCATCTCCCGGCAGGTATTCCTGGGCACTCGCCTGCCCTCCGGCTTTGTCTCCCCTTTCCACAGAGGCAAAAAAAGAGCTGGTGAGCTGCTCTGGTCATCACTCACCACCGTGTATCCTGTTTCCCAAGGAAGCTGGGCTGGTGCCCCAGCAGGGCCAGCGGGATGTCCAGGCAATGCTGGGAGGGAACATGGGAGCCAGCAGCTGTGGCCCCCCGTGCCCGGACCCCCCGTGCTGTGTTCTGCGGGTCAGCTCCACTCCTCACCGCGGAAATGATTGTCAGTTGATCCTTCACTACTTCAGTGATGCTGATCAGCTTTTGAACTGCTGCAAATGAGGCCAATCAGCATTACTTTCGTTTCATTACTTCAAGAGCTTACTCATAAATTTCCTCTTATCCTGCTTCCCCTTTGGTCTGGAATTAGCCACAGCACTTGCTACGAGCTGCTGTACCCAGTTCTCCTCCACTGGAGCCGTTTGATCTTTCCTAGGTTTAGTAATCAACTGGCAAACACACCTTATCTTGTTTGACTTAAAGCAATACACCTTCCTGCCCATTTTTCTGGGCACTGCACATGTGGTGCTGCTGGGGAAGTGGGGAACTAACTGCAGCACTCAACTGACCTCAGTATAACACGGGAGAGAATGAATTGGCAACGAGTCCATAAAATAATTAACAACATCTTTCATTTAGCTGTGTGAATTTTATTGCTTGGATGTTAAAAACGGGGAGGATGGATTTCATTGCAGATGAAAGGGTAGTTCCCCCTGTTCCTACCAAGCAGCCCATGGCTCAGTGTGCAGTGGGGATGGGTTTGACAGAAACACACTTCTGGGGTGACAGTCAGCGTTCCTGAAACGGTACAACTGGAATGTAACATTTTCACACTATTTCATTGGTGTTGGGATAAGTTGAAACAAGGTGATGGATGGCTCCAACCACGCTCCAGCCCAAAGTGTCCCTTACTTGGATGGTTGGTCCAGCAAGCTGCAATGGCTCTCCCAGCCTACAGCAGATAATTAAAAACAGTGTGGGTATAAAGTAGTTGTAGCAAATGCAAAGCCCTTCAAATGTGTTTCCCTGCCAAGAGAGAGCAGAAAAGGGTCATTTTCAGAGGTATTTTGCCTCAACTTTCCTGATATGTAGAGTAACTCAACCTGCTTTCCACAGAGAGCGAGCAGCAACTCTCTCTCTCTAACAATTAATTTTTCGTAAAACACAAGTTAAAAAATTAGTTGCTTTCATGATGTTAGAGTCTCTTTTAAAGGTTGATGAATAAAGTGAATGTAGAAAGTGTTATCTGTTTCACGTAAAAGGCAGCAGGGCAGACTATCTGTGCAGCTGGTGCTGAGCCCAAGCCTCCCTGGCTGCCGTGGGCAAGAGGGTGAGGGAGCCCTGGGGAAGCACCCACTACCTCCAACCTCCATCCACCTGCCTTTTGGGATGGGCCATTTCCTGATGAAACACAAATAGCTCCACCTGTCATAAATTACAGATTTTTTTCTGGGGATGCTGAAATTCATGGCACCTGGAGGGAACCCAAGGCATAAAAGAGTCCTGTGTGCTTGTGAGCTCTTTTGGGGCTTGAGCTCTTGCCCTACACCTCTTTGTTTTGCAATCCTGGCCTTGGAGTAGACCCAAGGCAAATAATTATTGCTTCATGCTGTGCTGCTGGCTGGAGAGGTAAGGTGAGACCTCATCTTCCCTCTGTGTGTGGATCTGCAGGCCTGCAGGGATCCTCTGGGGCAGGAAAGCAACAAGTAGCAGCCTGGTGCTTGGCTGCATGTGAGGGCTGGCTCTGGTGGTATGTTGTAATGGCTGTGAAGTTTCCCACCTTTCTGCTCTTGTAGTGTGATGGTTTTTACCAAAAACCCCCTTTTTCAGAGTAACATGATGCATGGTGCTGGAGCCTAGCCTGAGGGCTCTGGCCGTGCTGTTAGCAGTGTGCTCGAGGGAAGCACATTCTGGTGACTCCCGTTCATCATATATAAAATGGGGATAATAATAACCTATGTCACAGGGGTGTTGCAAGACTTAATTAATTAGTATTTGCAAAGAGCTTTCAGATAATTGGATTAGAGGTGCTATATTAACACAAACTGTTATTGTTATTATTTATTTATTATGTACTTGTAGAGTTCATCTGTGCAGGATGTTTTTGCTGATCTAGCTTGCAGATGTAAACAGAGGAGATTGCATTGAGTTAAAGGGAGCAAAAGAAGCAAATTTCTATTCCAGCTCTTGCTTGTGACCTCCTGAAGACTAACCCACACCCAGAGGCTGAGCAACAGTTATGGGGAAGTTTTGAGTGGTGCCTCCTGCACTGGGAGAATCTTCATATTTCTGGAAGATGCCCAGAAAATGAGTGGGGAAAAGTTCCATAGCCTGCGAGCCTGTTGTACAACATGTTCCAGGTTTAGCTTTCCTTCCTAAGCGCCTTTCAGCCCCTGTGTGAGGTGTGGGATGATGATGTGAAAGGAGACTCGTGAGGGACACCAAGATGTGTCCCTATCCCTGAGGGAGATTCACAGCCCAGCAGCAGCAGGGTGTGGGAAGTGTGGCACTGTGACATATGCACGTTATTGAGGTTGGGTACCCTGGATTCCTTGTTTATTTTGGAGTATATTTTAGGGCTCATCTGAAAGGGATAGACATGAGAATAACAGAAATGGTCAGAAGAAGCAGTGTACTGTGGGGATCTGGTGCTCTGGGAATGGTTCCTGCCATGCTGGGTCATGGCACAACGTGCACCAAATCTACACTTGTTTCCACAAAATGAAGTTACTGGTGAATATGTAAAATAAGCTTCCTAAAGCTGCAAATGCTTTTCCATCTGACTCCAGCTTCTCTAGGTAATTCACCCCTGAGGTGAAGACTTGGGTCAGAGTTAAATACAGCTGCTTTGGGATTTTGTGGGTATGAAAACAGACTAATTTGGTGCATAAGTCATTTTTAGTGCACTAATTTCCTGTTTTATATGCAGAAATGGTCCATAAATGGCACAAAAGTCTTGAGGAAACTAAGCCTAAAGCATCTTGTTCAGATAGACTGAATGCTGGAGTCTTTCTTAAGAGCATATTATATGAAAACTCTTGGTGCTTCGCTTCTTACTAGAGACCAGCAAATCTTTATCACTTTATAGCTCTGCATAGGTTATTAGTTGTTTCAGGCTTGCATAGCTCTGTTTTCCTTCATTAATATTAGGCTTTTAGCCTTTGAATTTTTTCTTTTTGAAGAGCTCCAAGTCCATAGCTGAAGATCTGAAGTCTTCATTAAAAAGAACAACAAATACACTGTGCAAATGAGATATTTAGGGAAACTGAGCAGAAGCTGTTGTATCTGGATCTGGTGGCTCTGGGGTGGCTTTTCTACAGTGTCTCCAAGTGCTGCTGCTGCTGCAGCATCTCTGCCTGGGCCCCGAGGCTTGGTGCCCCCAGGGAGGTGCTTGGTCCTGCAGGACAGCAAGATACTGCCCTGCAGTGCACCAAAGCTCCAGGCCTTGGGTGGAAATGCATCAGCCTAGGTTCAAATCTACTGAACTGCCTTAAAATGAGGGCTCAGTCTCAACTTCCACACCTTTGGCTTAGGATTCCCATAAACTGTGGACACTTCTTGCCTTGAAGAAAAACCCAGGAGGAAGGGACCGTCCTGGGGGAAGGTGCTGAAGTCTGGAAAACTTGTGATAAGTCTGAAGTGCAGCCAAGCCTGTATTAAAAACTTCAGTATAACGTTTGTTTCTAATTGCTGGTGAGTCACCAGCACGGGCAAGCCTTTGGCAGAGGCCTGGGGCAGGATTTCACGAGGTGAGACAGGCAGCCTCCTTGGAGAGGTGCCTGGCTCACCTTTTGGGTTGCAGTTCCTCTCACCTCCCGTGCTCTGGTCGTGCATCACTCTGTGCTTTCCCCAGCCCACCGTTTGAGCTTTCAGCCACGCAGTGCAGCAGCCTGTGATGCTGTGACATGAAGGAGCTGTGTAGATGGACCCTGAGGGCAGCAGCACCAGCGAGATGCAGGTGTGCAGAGCTCAGGGGCTGCCTTGAGCACCAGGAGGGCGGGGTGGCAGTGAGTCCACAGCAGGCTTGGCAGTGCCCAATTTATGGCCATTTACATGTGAAATTGCGCTGATCTAATTTGCATATGCAGTCACAGTAATCGCGGGCCAATTAAACTTGTAGTTCACAAAATCTGGGCCCGAAACCTTTACAATTCTTACAAACATACTAATCTGAGTGTATATATCACTTCATCAAATTCATGAAACCATAAATTGTCCCTGTCTGGCATCACCAGCTGCATGTGGCAGTCGCTGGGGCTGGGCTGAAGGAGCCATCGGCCCCATGCAGCGGCTGGGGAAGATATTTTTAATGAGCTCTTCCCTATTCAAGGATTGAATCAGAGCTGTTAGGATGTCAGTGTAAGATTCATTGCAATATCTATGGGAGATTTATCTCTATTCTTCCATTTTTAAAAAAAGTAGTTGTCCTGGAGGAGTTGTTACAATGTCAATAAATGTGCTGTCTACATTTGTTAGTGCAAATGCAGTTATAAAATGTCAGAGATTTGTCTCAAGTTTTCTATTTCTACCTTACCACTGAGGAACAGAAGTGGCTTCAAAATGGGCAGTGTGATAAGCTTGTGGCTGTGTGAGGAGTGAGCCTCTGGCCATCGCAGCCCTGGAGATGCTGCTTCCCTGCTGAGGCTTGGACAATGGGGTGTTTTGGGTCTCCAGCCCCAGGATGGGGATAGTGAGGGAGTGTGGAGGTGGTTTCCAGGGGCAAGTGGAGCTGAGTGGTGCACTGGCACCCTCCCTGGCATGGCACCATCCCACTGGCTGCTCCCAGATGGAAACCTCTGTAAGCACCCAGACAGCGACAGACCCCTATGAGAGCAGATTTTAAAAATTTAGTCTGTCTCAGCTTTAATCATCCTCTTCCTGACCCAGTGAGGCACATACTCAATACCTTCTCCAGCCTTCCCAGAGGACACCTACTGTGTCTTCACTTACTCCTCTGTGCAGTTCAACTTCTCAGGCACATCCTGCTCATTTAGCAGAACATCTCTGAATAGTTGGTGTTAGAGCAAGGCTTTATCATAGCCAGATGCTGTTGATGACTTGAGGTTTGGCTTTTGTTCAGTGAGAAGAGCTCTAGCTATTGAAGCACTAAGTCTGGGGCTGGCTATTGCAGAGCCAGATGGTTTCATTCCAAATGTTTAAATTCTATAAATCTTTAATCTATAAATTCTGTTGTCACTATGAAAATGATAGGTTAAATTTTGCAATCCTTGTAGATAGTTACCCTCTGAGTAGATATCATCAAAGATTAAAAAGTCATTATTTCTTGGCTTTTTATATATTTTTCCTTCTTTGTAATTTTTGTATAAGTTCCTACGGGGAAAAAAAATTATTCTAAGCTCTGAGTTTGAAGAACATCAGAAATCAGCTTCTCTGAACTGAATTTGAAAGATTTTTTTCCAATGCAATGCTCCTCTTTGGTCTAGCTGCAATGTTGAAGGCCTTGGTCTATTTGTGAGGTTTATTGCTATTTATATTCTAGCCAACTGCAGATTTTATTCTCTCAGTGATGTTTTACACATTTTGTAGAAAAGCTGTTACTCCATTTTTACCCTTGTTTTCCTGGTTTCAGGCCTGCAAGCAGCACTATTTCTCTTCCCCCTTAAATCTTAGCAGGCTCTGGTGTTGTTGCTCATTGTCCTTGGATGACTGATGAGGTTGAAGGTTGCTGATGTCAGGATGTGCAGTGTGGGTATAGGGGTTTGTGGCTTTCCCTGCCAGTCCTGCACTGCCCTGCCTGCTTGCTTTTGCCTGGTGCCTTAAACCAGTGGGATGGTCCCTTCTGTATAGGACAGTCCTGCTATTTAGTAGGTCAGACCATAGGATTAGGGAATGCTTCTCTGGCTGAAGAGCATGACTGAGAGCCACCAAAACTGAGGCTTTTTAAAGCAATCCCATAGGCTTGCAGCAAATTTTATACCCGATCAGGATTTGAGAGATGGAACACACCTTGAAAAGAGAAACATTTGCTGGGAGAGTTGGGAGTAGGTGGACTCGCAGATCTGACCTAGAGGCTTAGTCCAGGGAAGAAAGATTTTTAGCCTGCTCCAGTCTAAATTTTCCAATGTCAAATCACATTTCTGTATGTACCTGAACTCTGTTGCTCAGTAACTGCTGCAGGTAGTGTGAGGGGATGTAACACTTGGCTCCAAAATGTGGGAGTGAAACAGCACAGACTTCTCTACGTCTGAGAACTTACCTGCAGTCATAAAACCAGTCTGGGCTCACTGAATGGTTGCCTTGCCATAGCCAGGGCTGTGCCCATCCCTCCCAGGTGTGCTGCCAGGGCAGAGCCCAGCCCTGCTCCCTGCCCACGCTGCACTGGTGGTACCATGTAGGGAGAGGAAAGCCTGTCCAATTTAACCACCCCCCAAGGCAACAGCTTGCAATGAGATCTTGGTGCTGGCGTTTTGCTCCAGCATAACTTCAAAACTGTTAGGGACAAAGCTTTCAATGTATTTGCCTGAGTTTATGCAAATGTATTAAAATGAATGCAAATTGCAATCTATTGATTTTTTTTAAATGATATTGGCAGGCATGAATGAGACAGAAACACACCGCACTGATTTTTCACTATCTTGCATCTTTTCAAGCACTTTTCTCTTGTGCACAGTGAACAGAAGTGTCTGAAACTCTGTTTTATGCTCACTTCATAGAGGCCAGAAATCTGAACACACAGTGGAGAGAAGCAGAGCCCAAAACCATTAACTATTTTGAAACTGAACAGGATTACTGTCACCAGATCCATGTATTGGTGAACAGAAAACACATGTGGAGGGGAGCAATTTGTGCTCAACGTGTGAGAGAACCAGAAAAGCAGTAACTCGTGTACGCTGGCAAGAGCGAGCTTGGGAAAAATCCCAGGAGGGGAAAGAGGTTGGGGGAGGCTTCAGCAGAGGTTCATGGAAAGCCAATTCCTATGGCAGCCCGTGGGGAGAGCTGTGTGGGGAACCCCAGCAGTGTTTTGGGAACCCCAGCAGTGCGTTGTAAGGCTGGGAGTGGCAGCAAAGGGCCCTGCTGAGGAGAAGAGGCAGCTGAGGAGTGATGGCAGCCTGCCTGCCTCGGGGCCAGGGCATGGACCTGTGGCTGAGCTGCCCAAAACCAGGGCTGGGCAGCTGAACCAGACTGACAGTGCTGGGGGAGCCCTGGGATGCAGGATCTGGGCTCCCCAAGGCTCTGCTCCTCCTTGACTTGTGCAGCAGGAGAGATGTGGCCCTGGCCCCCAGCTGCAGCTTGTACTGAATGACTTAGCGGTTTATTTTTGAATTCCTTTTTAGTTTATAACAACTGACCTGAACCCTTTGGGTTCTGCATCTCCCATCCATGTTGTTTTTTGAAGTCTTTGTTGTAGAGTAATAGTGTCTATCAATACCACATGGTTTTTATTTACGTGAGTTTGTTAAAGGATACACAAAAAAGGTGACTCTTGATCTAATGTTCAGGACAGGCAGGTTGGGAGGGTGCTGGTGGGAGAGTGATTGCTGCCATGACTTAGCTGTGTGCTGAAGGATGTCAGCCCTGTGCTCTGTACATAGGGACAGGGTTAAAGCTTTTTGTAGTTTAATTTCAGTTTCTTTTTGTTTGTTTGAAAAAAGGTTCTGTGCTTTCTTCATAAGGTGGAAAGAGTTTTCCTTGCAGTTGGTTTGAAGCTGAGGGCTGGAAGGCTTGGGAAGGTACAGAGCAACCCAGCCTCTCGTGAGAGCCCTCTTGGTAGCTGTAGTGAGAAAGCTCAGGCAAATCTGGGGGGTCACTGGCAGAGGCTGTAGTGCAAAATCCACACAAGTGGAGTGACTCTGGGGCTGGTGCTGCACCCAGAGGCTCAGCTCAGCATCAGATAAATATCTCCAATTGCAACTTGAATTTGTTGTGGCAGATGTTTTTTCCTTTTGGAAGTCCTCATCACAGTCTTGCAGAGGAAATGGGTACAGAAGTCAAACCTCTTTCATCTGGAAAACTGCCTTTCAGCATCAGGGCACTACAGGAAAGGGAGGCTTGTCCTGTTTCCAGCCTGCACAGGCTCCTGTCCAGGAGTTTTCACCATCACTAGACTTTTGTGACAAGCTGAACTCAAACACTGGAGGGAAAGAAAAGCATAGGAGGCATGTTTGGTGTCCTCAGTGTTATAGATAACTGCTGGACATGATGAAAGTAACGTGATGAAGAAGAATTGATGACCTCTATCAGAAACATTAATGGAACATTTCTGTTCGAATGGAATAACATGGTCATGTTTGTATGGCTTTTCATAGGAAAATATTTCATATTAATTGGCTACAGTGCAAATCTTAGGATAGAAAATGTCTCCTCATGTCTGGTTCTATATAGAAACCAACGAGGTAGAGCAAATTTGTTGCTAACTTGCAGCTTATATTGTATTGCTTTATTGGGGAGTCTAGTTAAATCCTAAACCCGCTGTTATATACCCATTTATGGAGCAAACACCTGATTCTCCTCTACTGTTTTAATATACTATTTGCTTAATGGGCCATTGACATAATCATTTGATATAGATTCCAGTCATACCACGTTATCAAGCCATGATATATTAATATAGCCACATATTAATGGTGGAGGGCAAGCATGTTATATTATTATCCATGACCAATTAGTTTCTGGCTATCTTAGGGACACAGTTTCCTAGGTGTTAGTCTTTATGGACCTGATTTTAAAAAGTCTGAGTATTCCTAGCTTCCACTGAAATGAATTGTGTTTCCTGATGGATCCATATTTCAGGGTTACTCGAGGGCCTCTGTCCGATACAGCCAGTGAGCACTTCACTGTGATTGTATGTTTCCACTTGCACTTGGAGATTTTTGATTACTGTTAACTGTTTTCTTCCATTTTTATCCAAAGGGTAATCGAATAAACCTTTTCTTTCTCTTTTTAACTTTCTGCTTGATCAATCAGAAGATGCCTGTAAGGCCAGCAGGACTGCTTACGTCAGGAAAGCGTGCACTGCTACAGCTGAGGGAAGAGTGGCTGGAAAGCTGCCTGTGGAAAAGGACCTGGGGCTGTGGTTGGCAGTGGCTGAACATGAGCCAGTGTGTGCCCAGGCCCATGGCATGCTGGCTTGTGCCAGCAATAGTGTGGCCAGCAGGACCAGGGCAGTGATTGTCCCCCCGAGCACAAGCCTTATGAGGAGCAGCTGAGGGAGCTGGGGGGGTCAGCCTGGAGAAAAAGAGGCAAGAGGCTCAGGGGGGACCTTCTGGCTCTCTACCTGAAAGGAGGTTGTAGACAGATGGGAGTCAGCCTCTTCTCCCAAGTAACAAGCAAAAGAACAAGAGGAAATGGTCTCAAGTTGCTCCAGGGTAGGTTTAGGTTGGATGTTAGGAAAGATTTCTTCACTGAAAGGGTGGTCAGGCATCGGACCAGTCTGCCCAGGGAAGTGGGGCAGTCACCATTCCCAGAGGGATTTAAATCTGTGTAGATGTGGCACTTAGGGACATGGTTTAGTGGTGGACTTGCTGGGTTAACAGCTGGACTCCATGTTAAAGGTCCTTTCTAACCTCAGTAATTGTGACTCTGTGATTGGTATAGATACATTTAGCTGCTTACAAACAGGGTTATTGTGCTTCAGTTACAATAGTGAAGCGCTGTACAGCAGAAAATATGATCCCTTCTCTTCTGTCTTTCACCCCCCTCATGCTCAGATTATTAATAACAATATGAAAATACGAGGGACCAGCATGTAGATTCTGCTCTTTGTGGGGTGCCTGCAAAATTAAGTGATCATTATAAATAGGAGGCAAAATTGGCATTTTATCTGTCTCATACGCTGTAATTAAGTAGCTGATTTCTTCCTGATGTAGCAGCAGTAGTGGCTATGGAGAGGAGAAAGGGTAATAGTCTTTCCAATCAGTTCTGGGAGGCTGCCTTACACAGGAAAATAAAGATATAAAGTAGGGAAAGTGGAGGTGACAAAGGAACAGAACAGTCAGTGATAAGGACTAAAATTAAGAGTTTTGATTTGCAGACAGATTGAAAGGGATGTTGAAATGTTTGGGTGGAAGAAAAAAGGGTGGGACAGTCTGGATACCTGGGGCACCGGAGGCAGTGTGTGTGAGCCAGAGGGAGGACAGTGCCGGAGGGGAGAAGCAGGGAACTCGGATGTGTGAGGAGTTCATCCAGCTGTTGTGGAGTAGGTATTTTTAACATTCTGGACTGATTTTAACGTTAAAATTCAGGTGGAAAAGTAAAGGAACAGACTTCTTGAAGAAAAGCAGGCAAATTTGCCTGGTAGTTGCTGAACAGTTACCAGAGAAACCACCATCGTGCCCATCTCACCTGCTCTGATGGTGATGCTTGCAGGGAGCACACAGGCTGCTCTGCATGCTTAGCCTGAGTGATGAGAGGCACCTCCTGTGACTGTTTTCTGCAGTGTGAAGGCTTTCCCCAATGTTTCCTGATAAAGTCCTGGCTGTTTTCCCTAGGGTAGAATGGGGACTTTTAGGAGCCTCTTTAGAAGAGGCTCTGCCAAGCGTGGTAAATTGTGTACTAATGTCATGTGTAGTTGTACATGTTTCATACTTGCTAATTCAGACAGTGTTATTCATGAGGATAATGTAAAATCCTGTAGAAAGTGTAATATGGGAGAATGTAATTAAAACTATATGATGTGGCTGTACCAAGTAACTTAACTGAGGTCTTGAAGGAAACTAGGTTTTTTCACCAGTTTTTAACTTTTCATACTTGCTTTCTTTTTTGTAGCACTACCATTTCCTTAATGTTGGTGTTTGTAAATAACTTTTTAAGCTTCTTAGATGGAGGAAATTTCCCCTCCCTTCCTTCTGGAGTTGTTCTGCACAGACAATGTTGGAGGAAAATGACATCCTGAGAGAGGTGAGGCTGCTACAGCTCTATGCTCCCAGGTCCAATGAGCAGCAAGGCTAAAGATGTATTGCCAGTAAGCACATATATACACCACATAAATATATATATACACATATACACACACATACACATAGCTGGTGACAGAGAGCAGCAAGTACAGAGTGCTTGCACAAATTCAGGAACCACCTAGAGCTTTATTCTGCTCTCTTCTCTGGCTAGGCAGGATGGATGTTTGCTAGTGAGAATGTGCGTGTGTATACATAAATAAAACATATACAAGGTGCAACCCTACAGCAGCTGTGCTCAGACACCCAATCTGCCCATCATCTCCCTTCCCCAGGAGACCTGTCTGGGTTCCTGCCATCCTGCCCCTGTGCTCCTCTGGGCTTGTGATGGGCCAATGGCCCTGAGGAGCTGCCACTGCACGGGGACACTTGGCACCCTTGCTGACTAAAGAGGAGACACTGAGGACTGCCTGTGGCTCTGGTGCTCCACTCTTGGGGCTGACTGTCCCCTGAGGTTCTTCCTTTTACTCTCTGGAGTGTCTGGTACCTCTTCTCTCCTCTCTGAACCCTTCAGTGGGTCTCACCTGGACAACTCACTTGCAGAGTCCTCCTGGACCTGTTGTGGAATGGAGCAAAGACAATCTGAGGCCTTCTCCAAAAAGTCCCTGCAGAGGCTGGGGAACGAATAAGGATGTGCAGGAGATATTCTGCTCCAACTTGGACAACTGGCAGCCATATGTGTAAGCAAACAAAGTTTTACTGCCATCTCCAAAGGAGATGGTTTTAAAAGCTTTATATTCTTGCCAGTTGGCTAAGAAGCGAGCAAGGAACAATAGATTCAAGCTGAAATAATTTGCATTTATGATGAAGACAAGGAATATCTACCTTGCATTTTCCTAAAAAAGAAAAATTAAACCCCATTTTTAATTAACTGATAAACTATTAATCAAATTTTTGCAATGTTAGGTGACACATTATTCATTTAGATAGAATGACTGTGAACTTAAACTAATCAAATCTGATTTGCCCACATATGCTTGATTGAAATACATTTTAACTAGCATATACAAAGAGAAAATCTTGGATTTCTTACCTAATCTTCAGAGTATACTGCTGAGTTAATAAGGGCAGTTTTTTTTAAATGAGACCACCATTTCTTAATCTGCATATCAAAATCAAGAGCAACTTAATTGCAAAACACATATTCCTGAAATCTAATCATTATACTGCTTTAGGGTATTTTATTGAAGCATGTTAAATTATGGACAGAATATTAATGATGAAGCTAATCAAACCCAATTAGTCACTTCTAACAATAGTCACATAAATATACAAGTCAGGTACTAAAGTACTGTAGGTATGGTTTTAAGTTTTTTTTTTTTAATATAAAATTTATGTGGTATATATGAATTATATACTCGTTATTTTTAATCTAAAAATCTAGGACAAGTCATTTCAAAGAAAACGCGATACGCCATAAGACAATGGGACCTGTCCCTTACCATTAGAACTGACAGTCCTGATTTTTGAACACATAAACGTCGCTCTGACATGAGGCTGATGGGCACATGGTTAATAGGACAGAAGGGTGGATCTGCCCGGGCTCCCAAATGTGGGAAGCTGGACGTGCACGTGCAGTTTTCTGTTTGCTTGTGTTGTGATTACCCCGACTGCACAAACTAGTTGTCTGTGTCTACAGTCTGGTCTCGGGCTGCACGGTACAAGATTTGCATATGCTGCTATAATAACTGTAGTATATAATAATTACACATGTATTGTGTCTGCATTAAAAATCAGCGTCTTCCTTTAAGCTTGGAAACAGCATCTTGTAGAGATTTAAGCATAATGCTTATCTTTATGCTGATTCGTTTGTCTGTACTTTGATATTGGTATTTTGGGTGGCTTTCAGTTTGTTTCAGCTTCCTACTTGATAATTACGAGAGGGCAGCTGTCATCTTACTTTAGGTCTATCTACCCCATCAGAAAATCCACACAATGCAGGGGTCACAGATGACCTTCTACTGATGTATCTTTTGAAAGATAATGTGTTTTGAAAATCCTTTTAAACTGCAACTCTTACAGCTTCCATAATTATTCAGGTCACATAAAAGAATGACTTAGCATATTTATAACCCCTCTTTGCACTTTCAGATTTAAGGACATGTATTTTCTAATTTGTAATCATCTAATTTTAAAAAGGGGTATCCATAAATAATAGGTATGGTTTTAGTGCCAGACAGGGAAGCCCTGACAGGATTTGCGATGCCGCTGGTGCCAGTGGCTGTGCTGTGTCAGGGAATGGAGCAGTGTTTTCCTTCCACAAGCCACGATTCCTGGTGGCTCAGACACATCACTTCTGCTTGGCCCCACGCAGGGCTGTCGCAGGCCAGGTGTGAGGGCTGCCCAGGGTGCTGGGGAAAAACGGACTGGGAAGACTCCCCTGCTAGATTTCATGGAAATGGGTCTCCAGTGATGAGCAAGGGGAGCAGCTGTCACAGGTGGAGAAGGGGAGAGCAGGGCTTTCACAGGGAGCTGTTGGGCACAGCTCCAGGGGCTAGAGCCACAAACAGGCACCAGCAAGGGCAGGGATGGATTTGTATAACCATCACACGGCTCTGTGGCAGGGAGCAGGCTGCTGTGTGAGGGGCCACCTGGCAAACATCTGTCTGAGAGCAGCTTGGTGGCTGCCAGAGGGGTGGCTGAGGCACAGCTCCTGGGGGGTGCTATCTGTGCCACCAAGGGTGGAACCTTCTTTTCCACAGGGATTCCTTCTTTAATAACAAGATCATATACAGGTGCTTATGCCAGAAACCAGCCAAACCACACTGGCTGCTGTGTCCAGAAAACAGCTCTGTATCAGAGGTCTGGGCAGATGCTGGTGGGGGGAGCAGCCCCTGTCCATCGATGACTGTGCTGGCAGCAATCAACGGCAAGCCCTTGTAAATGGTCTGTAATGACACTGGGATCTGCAAAGGGTTTTCTCAAATCAGTGTAAGATTAGTTGAAATCCACTTCTATGGAAAAAAAAAAACTTCAGTGAAATAAAAGCTGCTGTTAAAAGTAGCACTAGAGCTTTAGATTTAGACATGATTTACATTTCTACCTGCCATGGAGTTCCAAATTGGTTTGTCATAAATAGTGCTCATGTCCACAAAAACAGGCTGAGGGACCAAGGGCTATCTGAGCTGATACATGCTTACATGCTTTTTAATGGGAGTATATAGCTTTTCCCAAAAGGAATAAAAAGCTTCTGGCAAGTTTGAAAAGGGAGATGACTGATACTGTATTGTAAGTAGGGAAATTAAGACTTCCTCTACTCCTTCATAAATTCTTCTGGAAAGCTGCCTGTGCTCTGAAGGCCGCAGGCTGTTTTATTCTATCTTTCATTATAAAAAGAAGATTGAGAAGTGACTCAATTATAATGTATAAGCACCTTCATGGGAAGAAAAATACAGGGTGTAAGGGAGCTTTTTCAGCGAGCATGGAAATGTGTGGGAAGAACCAGTGTCTGAAAACTAAAGTTGAAATTGGAAATTAAGCTGCCGTTTCAAAGTATCCACTGGAACTCTCTGCTGGCATTCACGATGGGTCCTGCCGGTCTTGGTGTCTTCAGACCATCACAAGGTGCCTCTGAGCAATATTATTTAGCTATGTAGAACCTGTTAATCAAAGTCTAAGCATTAAATTCAATGCAAGGGTATTTTGGTCGTCCAGAAGCTTTTGCTGTGTCAGTTGAGATAGCTGATTTAATAATCCTTTCTTGCCTCAACATCTCCAGACCTATGCATTATACTTCCTTGACCATCACAGTTGAACTTCAGCAAATATTTGGTGCTGTCTTGTGAGTGCAAGAGGAAATTACTGGTTCCTTGATTTTTCTACCATTTCAGCTGCATAATAAAGCATTGTCCCAGCCAAACAAACACGTGCAACTAAAGAATTCAGTGTTTATTTCCTCTCATTCACAAATAATATCTGGTTGCTCCTATTAAGGCTACATTAAGAGTTTATTTTCTCCAAAGTCTGAGTTTGTGCAATACTTCAAATGCACTGCAGCTGTGTGTACTCTGTGGTGGGCTGCCTTCAGCCTGGCTTTTGCAAGGGGATAGTAAGTGTCTGTGCAACCCCTTGGACAAGGACATGCCTGTCTCACCCAGACAGCTGAGTGTCTGTGGGTGCTGGAGATGTAGGAGAGAGAAAATCAGCTCATAGTGTATGGAATCTGAGGGAAGACCACTTCAACCATAGCTTGCTATACTGTTTTCTAAGAATAAATGCAAACTAGCTAAAGCTCATCAGCTGGGTGGTTATTACATCATGCCTATAGTGAAAAAACACAAAAATCCTCTGCTCTAAGTAAACTACTTCAACATGGCTCGAGTACACCTTTCCTCCCACTGTGTGACTCTTTGGACACAGCAAGCTGCATATAGTGGTGTTTGAATTCAGTAGTGTTTCAAAAGAACATTAAAATTTAACAAGTACATTTAACTAAAAAATCTATATCTAAATAGCATGGAGGTAGTGATAAAAAGGAGGTAATTCAGGCCAAGATACTGCATTAACTTCCCTGTGAATGAACCTTTCAGACAGCACGGAGCCGGGCTGAAGTCACTGAACTAATGCCAGGTTCTTTACTCAGAGCCCAAGGAGCCTGTGCCTTGTTTCAGAGGGTGTCATAGCCTCCTTTTTAAAATATGTTTGGTTCTTTTTTTTTTTTGACAGAAGTTCAAAAAAACTGAAACAAAAAATCCCCTCACAAACAAAAAAAACCCCTCTTTTTCTCTAGTTTTTGTGCTAGTACTATAAAGTACTTGTTACTAGGATAGCTTCTCTGGAAAGCTTTTATTTTCTCCAACAGATCCACGGAAATGGGGCAAGATCATGGCCAACCCATGTATTACTCTGGCTCTGTTAACGTTTGTTTCTGTCTCTAATAATAGAATTTTGTTTCTCTTAGGTGGGATAGAAGTCCTGAAATAGTAGAAAAAAATATTAATTCCATGTAACTTTGTACAATTCCTTAAAAGTGTCTACTGCAGCAAGAGTGATTGAGTCTGTCCTTTGCTACCTTCTTCCCACCTTGTGCTGAAACACCTCCAAAATGCTACAGAAACAAAGCCTGAATTCTTTTAATCATGGATGAAATTAAAACGCTTCCACTATATTGTAGAGTACTCTGCAAACACCGAGTCACCACAGTGAGTTGTCAGTTCTCCTACAAAAATTACTGAAAATCATTATTATGTGATTTATTTTCCCTGACAGTTTATCTAAAAATAAAAATCGGACCCAGATTTCCTCAAAGCCTCCACTTCTCAGCTGTTTCAAAACTGAAAGTTAACAGTGAAAGCTGCTGCCTGACAGTTTTAAATCCCTTTTCCTGTGAGAGCTGGGGGTGTACAGCATTAGCAGCTCCCGGGGTGTGCAGGAGCTGGTGAGAGCTGTGAGCGTGGCCATCTGCACAGACCATTCCTATCTGGCAGTTCTACACCGTGTGTTTCCCCTGCCTTTCACCTCAGAAAAACATGGCAGAATTGGAGGTTGAGGTATTGTGGAGCAACTCCTCTTCTGTGAGAGTCTCTTCCTTGGCTCCTGGATTACAGCAAGGTTAACTGGGAGGCTTGGCTGTAAAGAAGGGCTGGAGAAGGGTTTGTTGCTGTTCAGTGTCCTGCTGTTTACAGCTGTGTGGTGAATGACACTTCCTCCTTCTGGGAGCTGGGAATTGCCAGATGTTTGCACCCAAGTTTCCAAGCTCTACAGGTTGGGGCAGACCTGGCCGGGCTGTAAAGATTTGTGCATGCTCACTTTTGGGGACATATGGGTTAAAGCAGAGCCTCAGAATAAAAGCCTGACTCTACTGAAATGAGTGGCAAAACTCCCATTCACTCTGGATTGTCAAAGCCCCCTAAGATTTGTGTTCTGTTAATAATTATTGCTTGTACATAAAAGTAAACTTCTATATTTAAAACTTATAACTTGGCAACCACAGAATGCACATGTCTGTAATGAATAACCATGTGAGCCTATTATTCCAGCTCTCCTACACTCTCATCCTGTTCTATATTTTACCTGCTATTCATCTGTCCAAATTTTAGACTGTAAGGTCTTCTGGGCAGAGACCATTTTTTTTCTGCCAGCAGAGCAATGCACCTCTGTGGCTCTGTGTTAAACAAGGCAAGTATTTTAAATCTGGGGAAACAAATGTTCCTGCGTTTGACAATTTCTGAGCGTGAACGCATGTGATCAGGCATGCGTGTCTAGAGATGTGCTTTCTACATACACATATTGTTTCCTTTTAAAGACATCTGCATCTACTGAATTCAGTCCAGAATTTGGCCTAGAAGTTTACCATTATTATGCCTCAATTCAGCAAAGCGTGACTGTAGGGAGACTTAAAATTAAGTATACATGTAAGTGCTTTGTTGGATGGAGGCCTTTAAGATTCTGTGCATTTATGCTCTTGTAATTTTAAAATGAAACATATTATTGAAAGTCTTCAGTTCTTTATGCTGTCACTTCCTCACTTATTTTGATTTATTACATATAAATACATGCCTCCTAAATTCTAGATGCTTTTGAAAACAAATAAATTCAAAATACATTGAAATCAAATGTAAAAGCAGTATCCACTCTTCACTGAGCTACAATAATGCCCTCTGTTCATGAGCATCGCTTTTGTATCTAAACAGCATCCTCCCTATCAAGGCCCTCTTATGTCAGAAACTCGGCTTTTAGCCAAGACAAAATCATGTCTGCTCCAGAGTGGGGGGTTCTTCATGCACAAGCAGTCCCTTCTTTGCTTCCTGAGGATGGTAAACGTTGCTGCATCTGCCCTTCACTGAGCTACCACCACCGACCAAGAGTCTTGTTGAGCGGGTGTTCAGAAGTGCTGCCCTTCCAGTCCTGCCACCAGGGGTAAAGATGTTTGGGCTGTTGGTTGGACTTGCTTTTGAGGTAGCTGTAATTTTCCATGCAAATTTTAAACCATGGGAATGCCAGCTCAAGGGAGTCTGTTAGCAGTTGCTGTAGCGGAGTGGGCCAGGTTTACACGGTACTTTGAAACACAAATGAGGTAAGATGGCCAGGCAGCACCTTCCTTGCAATGTAACCCAATAAATGTGTGTAAGCAGGCACTGATTAAGGCTTGTCATGTAACGTGATATGGTGCCCAGTTCATTGAAATGATTGATTAAAATAGTTGATTAAATGGTTGATTAAAATAGTTTGAATGTCCCCAAAACTATTAGGCAACTAGGTCAATTACATTCTATATGCCAAAGGATATGGAAATACCTATTTATGTTTTTCATGGAAGGAGTCTAATCAATCCTGATTTGTTGTGTTTTATAAAATCAGATCTATTTGTATATGTGTCCTGAAAACATAGACTGTATCTTTGGAAGCATTCTCCTCTTCAGGGCCCATGGCTGCTTGTCTAAAGGGCTGGAGTCATCTTACTGAGTTCACTCAAATATTTGTAGTTTACATCATTCCATAGAAAATACGCCCTTAAAGTCTTTAATTTTTTTTCTTTCCCTAAATAATGATCATAAACATCTAGTGGAAATCTTCAGGTGTCAGAAAACATGAAGACAACTGACTTTGTTACATTTCCTTCGCTAAAGATTCTGTGTAAGTTCAACAAGAAGTGGATTTACACGACTAAGCCTAAAGATCTCCATTTAAGTGCCACCTGCAGTGGTGGTTTATGAGATGAGATTTGCTCTCCTGGAAGCTATAATGAGACCACCCAGCCCCAATTACATATGCCATGGATTAGAATTCAGATGGTAATAATTTCTCACTATTACCAAGGCCAGATTTGATCTGGTTATGCAAAACATTTCCAATCGTGCTATGACTCTCCTCAGTCTACAGCTTCCAGAGAAACTCCTACTTAGTCAACTGAATTTTTCTCCCTTGAGGAGAGCCTGTGATCATGTAGGTACTTTCCTTGAAGCCACAAGGACTGTCTCTGTAATTGGGATTATATGCTTAAGAAAGGACATGCAGGAATGAATTGTGATATGCTTTTGGTTTGTAGCAGCAGAAGTAGAGGACTGTGGTTTCTGGCTTCCTTCAGTTTGTCATATTCCCATCCCAGTTGTTTTGTTAAAAATTAATGTAGTGCTCAGCATCATTTGGGATTTCAGTGAGAGGAATTAAACAAAATGGGTAGGATATCTGGAAACCTTTAGCAACAAAATGCAGTGTTTTAAAGTAGAACAAATGTCACGAAACAAAACAAAAGGTGAAGTGAAAGGGAAGTTGAATGATAGGGAAACAGGCCTAAGCTTGTCAGGGAAATGCCCTATTTTAATATGAGTACATTTGTTAAAGTGTATAAATAAGTATATGTAAATATATGTAAATAGTTCCCTGAAGTGAATAAGAAATTACAATTACGAGGATAGACAAAGTTATTAATTGAAAGTAATGATAAATCCAACCTTTGTAGTTACAAGCTTTACTTCAGCCACAGAAACTCTGGTAAAACGTTTGGGAAGCAATTTGGGGCTGCCATGCTGACTTGCTGCGGTGCAGAGACGAGATTCCAATTCTTTGGAGAAATGCCACTTGATCTCTTGGAAAGAAGGCAGTGTGAATGCCCAGTTAGCAAGTGCACCCTCCTCTGGGCCTGCAAACTGGAGACCAAAGGAACACACTTTCTGAGACTGGCTGCCTCCACTACAGCAAAAAATAATGGTGTATAAGCTGCTCTCAATCAATAATGAGCAGAAAAACGTACCCAGTAACAGAGTATTTAACAAGGCCACTTCTGGCTGAGAATTCTTTGTGGCTCTGGCCCAGCTGGCTCGTGCCTGGACCTGATGCAAGACCTGTAATAAACACACTGTCATGGGCCAAAGTCTGGCAGCTTGATTTTAGCTTGAGAAAGTGAAGTGCAGGCCTTCACACAAAGTTTGTGTGCTACCAGCTTTAGTTTGTGTGTGAATGTTTACTGGTTCCTATATCTTTGTTCTCTCACAAAGACAGTTTGTGACCCAAACACTAGAAAAGAAGTTGTGTGTTTGTGGTGAGGGAAACCTCTAAATTTGCTTCTTGAGTCTGTATAAGGGCTGCTGTCATGCTGCCAACTCTCATCACCTGTACCAAATGGGTGCAGGTGTAAATGGTTTGGGAGAAAGACATCCTTAACGTTACAATCTTCTCTTTAATGGAAATGTGCATTGGGTACTGTCTGCTTAACAAGCTAAAAGAAAAAAATTCATAGTAACCCTCATACAAACCCCAGAACTTGATTATCCTTTCACTAATGCAGGTATAAATCACCACTGAAGTCAACAGAGTTATTCCAACTTTAATTCTGGGACATATGAGAGGAGATTGAGGCCCTTAAGGTATTTGGTATCTAGGCTATCTTTACTGATACACTGCCATGATCAGAAAGCTCTCCTCCTTTACAGGGAAAAGATGAGGGGAAAAAGCAAAGTGACACTAATCTTTTCCGAATCAGTCTTTCCTCTTGGGTGTGACTACACACAGAAAAGCTGGGATTTCCAGGTGATACTAATCAAAGATGGCAGAAGCAACTACAAAGCATACAAATAAAGCATCCAAGATTCATGCACTAAACCAACCATGACAGCACTCACAGCACAGAACAGTCAGCTGTGTTTCTGTGAGGGGCCTGGAACTTTGCTGCATGATAGTAACGTCAAAAAACCCCCCTATGTTATTATTATTACCAAACACATAATAAGATTAAAGCATAATGCACACTGATAGATGGTTACCCTGCCTTCCAAAGACACCATGTATTTTACATAGGTGCCTTCTGTATCAGGAAAAATATCATTTCTATAGATGGTCCTGCCGAAAAGCTTACAGTCTGTCCTAGTTGTTTTTAAAATAGCTGCTCCCAGATGTGTGTGGTAATGTGTATGTGTGTCTGCATAGGTATGGGTGATTTCTGACAATTTTCTGTATCTTGGCTAAATCCAATACACAAATTCAGACTCCTGGGTTCCTTCCAGATTTACCAAAGGAGGGGGCTCATGGACCCATAATTTTTCGCAAGAGAAAGCTCTAAAAGGTCATATCTGCAACCCAAAGAATATTCATTAGAAAAGTTAATAGTGGTCTTGTTCAGAATAAAACTTCTGGATAGAGAAAATATTCAATTATTGCTGGTGGAGCGGAGACAGTTATTCTTAAATATTTGCTGGTGCACTTATCCTTCTGGCAAGTCACAGCAACAAGGAAAGGCTTTTAATCTTTCAAAAGAATTTAGGAACTGCTAAAAGTTCATAATGAGAATGCAGAGTGGGTGTTACAGCCAGAATTGTATACAGTTCTAAGATGGACTTGGTCTTATGGCATTTTGATTACGAGTTAGCTTTAACATGAGGATATTGGTTTTGGGGGGTTTTTTGTTCCAACTGCAGCAATACCTTTCATAAACTGGCCATTAGAATTAGTGCTATGCCTTGATCCAAGCCTTGTAGTCAGCCATGTAGATGGCAGGTTGACTACAACCACAGTGATGTACTATATTGTAACAGCTGTGGTTAAAAAACCCAAACAAACCAACAACAAACCACCTGAAAACATTTAGTTCAGAGTCAGATCTAGGAAAAACTCAACAGTTCTAGCATGTGCTTTTCATGCCAGAAGACTGAGTATGAAATTTCCCTAAAGCAGATCAGGGAGCCTGCTGTTGGCATGGGGAGTTCATTCACTATTCGTGTTATCAGACTGTCTCCATGTGCTGACAATAGAGGTGGTTACATCTCTGACCACATAGGTCATGTTTTCTTTTCCAAAGATGCATTCCTCTCACAGGAACTCTGTCTCTGGATAACTTATTCACTCGCTTGATAATGATGAGCTCCTTCTTATTGCTTTTCCCCAGTACCCATTCTCCAGCCAATCCCCACACAACTGCTGCTCTTAGTATAGCTCTGCATGTATGTGCACACGTGTGAGCTCCAAGGATCACTGGGTTCTTAACCCTCTTGACCTCACTCACAACTTTTTGTTGCAATCCATGTTGGTGTCATGGTTTCACCTTAGTTTTTCTCATCAGAAAGACTGGCTGGGGCATTTTCTCCCACCTGCCTCTTCTTTTTGTTCTCTCCTTGTTTTCCTCTTCCCTTGTGACTGTTCTCTTTGCAGAGTGGTGGTGAATGACTTTTAACGAGCATGGGAGAAGGCACAGACTTCTTTGCCAGAGAAGAATGTCTTTGAGCCAGAGCCCTGGTGGGAGGTTCTCTGCTGCAAACTTAACTTGACCTTTCCCGAACTTTGCTTCCAATCCTCTGCTCTCACAGGTAGAGCCGATGTGTTCATACCAAAACCCAAAAAACATGACATCAATTTCTCATTCTAAAAGCTGATCCAGCCAGCTTGGGGGTTGGAAGGAGTTCTGCCAGCAGCCCCATCTTCGGCTGCAGTATGGGCATATCTGTTGAGTGCTAATCCAGCCACTTGGAAGACAACATGTAAGCTTTGCTTATTTGCCTTTGCCTTACTTAATTACAGAGAGTTCTCCAGAGTTTTCCCCAAGGTTTTATAAAAATCATCTGGTACGGCATCTAAAAGATTTAATGGAGTAAACAAGTAAATAAAAATCTGCAGTCTAGAAGGCCAAATTTCAATTTGATTTATTTAACATTCCATGGAGTTTCACTGATGACAGTGGTTTTGTACAGGTTATAAGTGCAAAAGAATGTGACCCAGAGACAGGCTCCATGCTCTCTTTGGCAAATGCTGTATCCCATCTGTTTGTCACTATTAGAACATTTCTTCATTGGCAGATAAAAAACAATATGCACAAAAGGATGCAGTAAGCTATTCCATACTATCATCAATACAACCAAAAGCAAGCAGTCATTGCTCTGATAATGATGTAGCCTCTCACTGTGGCCAACTGTCAGAGGCCTTCAATACAACACATTACATTCAGTGACTAAGTGGTGTACTGGAGGCACATGAAATGGCAAAGTCTTTGGAACAGGAACCAAGAGAAATGATTGCATGTCTTTATGTTCTATTTAGAAAATAGTGCCTTGTGATACAAAAATTCTTACTTTGTGGCTCCTCCTGTTACTTAAGGGTTTTTTTTTTTTTGCTATGTCAGGCAAAAAATTAAAATATTAAATAAGGTATTGTATCTTCATGTTGTGCATCTGTTTCATCCTTCAGTAGAGTTGAGATGGAATGGGATCAACTGGAGCATTTAAAATGACCCGTATTTGTCGTATCTTCTCTGCGAGCCCTGAAGTGAAATTCAGAAGAGGTTCTAAGCAGGCTGAAAGGGAGTTATTTAAAATGAGCATTTAGAAGGACCACAAGATTCATAGAACCTGTTTAAACTTGAGATATCCTTTTTCTGGTGAGCTGTTTTCTGATGACAATATATAGATGTCTCGTCCATCCAAAGGATCCAGAATCCCTCAGTGATAAATACATGCCAGAGATTTTAGCTAACTTTCAATTATTCTTGAAGATTATGGATGTAGTTATTTCAAAAACCAAACAACCCAGCTGCAGTTGCAAATTTTTATTTGCAATATTGGAAGCTGTATTAAAGTCTGGCTAAAAGCTAACTTCCAGCTTGAGTAACCATGCTTTGAAAATTGTTTCTAAATTCCTCATCTGTAGAGCTTTAACCGGCTCTTTAAGGGGGATGGGAACCTGAATTTAGAAAACCTCATGGCACATACTATGTCATGTTTATAACACAAACAGTTGTTCTGTGGTGTATACAGGGTTAGTTCTGCTCATGGAAAGGAAGTGTTGATTCTTTTGCAGGAGAAGGAAACCCCTGAACTAAATATAGGGAAGAAGCCCATATGTACCTCCGTCTAACGACAATATAAGCCCCTCTGCTCTGCTGGTAAATATATATGCAGGGTGTTCACTCAAAGGAAAGGTGCAGCAGTAAACACAAGATCTATGACTGAATGCACCCACATGGTATTTAGAGTGTAGAAGTTAAAATACACCTGCTAGAAAGGCATCAAGCACTACGTGAAGCTGCTCAGGCCTCCAGTGGCACTGTGATCCAGCACACTGTTAAAGCACTGCTCTCTTCCATTACCAACTGGTAATGGTGTTACCCTGACGTGTCTAAAGCCATTCACAAAATTAGCTAATGAATTTACTGCACGTAAATTACTCTGTGGTACTCCAAGGGCAGCTGTACACCACTCATTTTGCATGTAGGCAAGGCCTTAGAGTGCTGCTCTAAGGTATTTTAGTGAATGTTTTGCAATCCCCCAGGTCATGGCAGCCCACTGTTGTGATAGGACAAGGAATAGTGGGTAAAAATTGAAAGAGGGGAAATTTAGGTTAGGTATTAGGAAGAAATTCTTTACGGTGAGGGTGGTGAGACAGTGGAACAGGTTGCCTAGAGAAGTTGTGAATGCCCCAACCCTGGAAGTGTTCAAGTCCAGGTTGGATGGGGCTCTGAGAAACCTGGTCTGGTGGAAAGTGTCCCTGCCCACGCCAGGGGGGTGGGACTAGATGAGAAGGTTCAGACTAAATTCTAGAAGCTTTTTCATTGTCAGGGTGGTCAGGCATTGGAATATCTTACCCAGGGAGGTGATGGAGCCACCATCCCTGGAGGTGTTTATGAGGTGTCTGGATCAGGTGTTGGGCGATGTGGTTCAGTGGTTTAGGGGTTACAGTGGCAGTGGTGGGTGAACAGTTGGACTTCATGATCTTAAAGGTGTCTTCTAACCTTGATTCTATGATTCTGTCTTTAAGGTCCCTTCCAACCCAAGCCATCCTGTGATTCTATGATTATTCACCACCAGCTGGCCCTGGCAGTGCACAGTGCTCAGAGCTGGAGGGCAGTTACGGTGACGGCCCCTCGCTGTCACAAAGGACACACAGCCCTGTCTGTGCGCGGCTCTGGGATCAGAGCAGGCCCCTCTCAGCGCTTCACGGCCGCTGTTTCCCTTCCAGACACCGAGGCCTTGTCGCCCGGGGCCTGCGGGGGCACCGGGGGCTGCCGGGGAGCCCCGGTGCGGGGCGCGGGGGCCGGGCCGGGCAGGGGGTGTGGAGCGCCCGCCTCTCGCGGCTCGCACAGCCGGGTGCCTCCCGCGGGCCGGGCGGTACCCAGAGTGCAGCAGGCGGGCGGGCGGCGCGGCCGGGACCCACCGCCGGCACCCACCCACACCCACCCCCAGCCCGGCTCTCCCCCGGCAGCAGCGGGAGCCGGGCCCAGGCGGCGGCGGCGCGGCCCAGAATGCGACACTGAGATGCTTCTTCCCCCGGCAGCGGCGGCGGCGCCTCGGGCCCAGGCGGCGGCGGCCCCCGCGTGGATGCGGCTCTGGAGCCGGCGCTTCGCCCTGCACAAACATTTCTATAGGACTCATTCGCCCTGCTGAGGAGATCGGCCCGGACCGGCCGCTGCCCACCCCTCCCTTCACCCCGCCGCTCCCCCGGACACCGCCGGCGCGGCCCGGCCCGGCCCGCATGGAGGCCCCCGGCGGCAGCGGCGCGGCGCCGCTGAGCCCCGCGCTGGTGGGGCGGCTCCGCCGGGAGCACGAGAAGGTACCGGAGGGCAGGAGGGGCCGGGGGCGCGGGGGGGGCCGGGCCGGGCCGGGCCGGGCCGGGGGTCCCGGGGCGGGGGGCGGACACGTGGCCGCGTGACGTCACGGGCGGCGGGGGCAGCGGGGCTGAGCCCCAGGGACCCGCTGGAGCCCCGGGAATCTCGGGAGCCCCGCGGGGTTCGGGGAGCGGCGGCGCTGCCGCGGAGCCCTCGGGGGACGAGCCGGGAGGCGGCGGGAGCGGAGGCCCTGCCCGCGCCCCCCGGCCCGCCCTGCGCCCCCCGCCAGCCCGTGAGCGCGTGTTCGCTCCCTGCGCTCGCCTGCCCGCGGTGTCCCCGCCACGGTGACACCGTCCAGCCCGCCCCAGCAGGGCCCGGCCCTGTCTGTGACCTGCGTCATCCCAAAGGGCTCCCGGGCCGGGCTGAAGAGCGGGAGTATCAATGTTGGTGGTGTTTGAAATGGGTTGGAAAGAACCAGGCTCTCCTGCAGAAATTATTCCCGAGAGTTCGGAGGCTGGTTCCACCTGAGACCAGCGTGCAAAACTCAAGATACTTTTCCTGTTGTGTTTTTTTTGTTGTGTTTTGTCTGTTTGTTTGTTTGTTTGGGTTTTTTGTTTTGTTTTGTTTGTTTTGTTTGTTTGTTTGTTTATGGATTACACTCGTGGTGTAAGGCAAGTGGGCTCTGATAACTTAGCGAGTGCAGTTCTGAGCTTCTAGGTCTCAGCCTTACCCTGAACTCTGGGCGGGTGCAAAAGTCACTGTGGGACTAACTCATGGTCATGTTCAATATATTATTGGCACAAGTACGTTTTCCCAGTTAGCCTTTCACCTCTTCTGCTCATTTTTCTCACATTATTAAAATTTTTTGTGCCAATTCTAAGGTGAACAGCAGAGCTCCTCAGTTATAACAGAGGACTTTATCTTCAGCCTGTATTTTATCACACACTGGTTTAGTTAAGAAAACTGAATAACACCTGCGTGGTATAAAAATCTGGAATATTCTGTGCAAAAATATGTCTACCTTTGAATAGCTCCCTAGATCATTTCTAAAAGATCTGCGTGGCCAACTGACCATTAATGTGGATGAACAGTTGGAGGATCTGCTGGAATACTCCACATCGTCCATTCTGCACGGAGAGTAACCCATGATACCAATAACTGGTGATAGTGGCTTGTCAGCTTGGGCTTCTTCAGTTAATTTTCAAGGTGGTGGAATCTGGTGAAGAACAATTTCCCTGGTACATTAGTGTCGGTGAGGCCTAATGCCTAAGTACATGTCTGTCATAGCCACGTACAGTTATTCCCAGTTCATGGGTAAGACCCCTCTGTAAGCAAGTTTAAGACTCTTCTTAAACAGATCTGCTCCACTGGAAAAGAGGCCCAGGAGACCATTAATTAAGCCTCTGTTAGGCTGATGTACCAAAGTTATATTTTATCAGAGGGAAACTTTACATAATTTCTGCAAATTGGCTAAAAAAAACGGAACACTTCAGCTTCAATATGAAATTATACTAAAGAACTACATATCTTGGTTACAATGGAGTGTCATGATGAAGATGTAGTAGACTTTCCCTCTATGCAATGAATATATATAATTGGATTACAACAGTATTTTCAGTTACGAAAATATTGTATTTTAAGATGGAGGAGGTCTTTTCATTTCAGCTACCTCTTTTCAGAGATTCATATGTTTCTCATAAAATTACTGAAGTTGAAGGCTCATGTTTTGGTTTCAGCACAGAGATGAGGGAGAATTAGTTATCCAGCACTTTGATAAACTAGTAATTATAGTGTGAGAATCATAACAAATAGTAAAGTTATTTAGCCAGAACAATATCTCTATATACTGGCATTTAAGCAGGCAAATATATTTATTTTAATTAGTGTGATGTTGTGCTGTCCCAGTGACGCCTGATTAGGTATAAAGACACCTATTTATTCCCATTAGTCTGAAGGCAACCTTAAGTGTAATAGTGGAATAGAGCAATATCCATTGCCACATTAAGGATAATATTTTAATCATGGTTGATTATTTTAACACTCGGGCCATTGTACAACCCTGGTTCAGCTATAGCCCTGAGCTTTTAAGTTCTAAAGAGCTGCTCTGAAGAACTCGTGAACTGAGGCTTCCTTCCTGTTTGAAAATATTAAAAGAACAGGATGTTCATGACTTTCTGTCTTCACTTGGATTGAGGCTGCAACTTCCAGGTTTAGGACCCCTGGTGAAAAGTAATTTGAATTCTTGTTTAGGACTGCTTGCCTGTTGGACAGATTTCATCTTGTTAATTTGTGGTGATAGTAAGACCAAACTATTAAAAGCAATTTTCAGTGCTCCTACTAAAGGCACTTTGTATAAAAACATGACTTAGAATGTGTATCTTGGGGATAAATTATAGAAGAATATCTAGTAATTTTCATGATAAAGACCATCATTGTAAGCACAGTGCCTGCGTAAAGTTTTGAATATTTCTGTAAGAAGAATATAATGTATGTATCATGGATTACTTGCAAAAGCAATATATGTTAGCTGAAAATACTGTGGTAAATCTATTGCAAGTTAGTACAGGAATTATAAAATGAATATTTAAATAGGAGGGTTCTCATGCTATAGACCCTGCCTTTGAATATATTATTTGATATACATTTATTCCTGCAATCAAATGGGTTGGGATTACTGATAGGTAGTTGACAAGTCAGATCTGTATGATTTGGTAAGACTTGCATAGACAGTGAATTTACAGTGGGATGATATGTTCTATAGTTTCTGAGCAATGCAATGACGATATGTGTAATGGGAGACATTACAGAACCAATTAGACCCAAGAGACATTTGCAGAGTGCAGACACAGCCATGGAGAATCTAAAGGACTCCAGTATTAGCTGGCAATATGATTTTTTTTTTTTTTTGGTATTGCACTGGCAAACACAATTTTTTATTTTCCTTTTAGGGAAATTAGGAGAGGGAAGTGACTCTCCTGTCACTCATCATGACAACAAAGCACAATTAGATTGAATGCAGCTCTTATCTTAACTCACTGGCCACTGTGTATTATGGCATATTCTTAATTTTTATGAATTTAAATGGTAGAGCTGTATGATTTTTAATTTCCAAGTGGTTTTCAAGATCCTGAGTACTTGCAGTTTTTTAACAGTTAAACAGGTTGTAGGTGGGTTATGGGGAAACGAATGACAGGATCCCAAACTTGCACTCTTCTTACATGAATTACTTCTGGGGCTGACTGTTTCTGTTTAAGACTTTTTCAAGTAATATCTGTGCTGTGAAATCAGCAGCTTGGCAGTTTTAAAGTTGTTTCTGCAGTTTGAAAAACAGCAGTGAGCCTGAGTAGGGTCTTGTACCCTCCATGCTGCTGCAAGGGGCGTGGACTCACATGTGAGACTACAGATGAGTGGGCTTTCCAGTGCAGTTTCTGCCATGGTTTGCACTTTTTCCAGCCTGTGTCCAAATTAACAGAATCTAGAGAAAGCCTGGGTATGAGACACCAGTGCAGTGGGACTTCATTTGGCACAATAATTGTTTGAGAAAAGGGAAGAGAGTGTCTGAGGCTGGGTTTGATCTGCTTCTTTTGAAAAGAACCTGTCTGAAGCTTTATTTGCCATATTCTTTTTTAAAGATACCTGGACCTTTTCAGAAGCTTATGATGACATACACTCCATCCTGCTCAGTGGTTCCAGTGATGTTTTCTCATGTGCTGCTCTCAAGTAAAAGGGCTAATTCAGTCATTATCTGGAAGCTTTCAATGGAATGCTTATTGTTCCTCCAGTGTTAATTGATCATCACTTTTACTTTTTTAGTCAATATTTGTCTATGTTCTTATTAGTATGAATTAAATACTCACTAGTTTATATAGTGTCAAGACTTGTGAAATAAATGAACAGATCTTCAGTAGGTGGTTTTTTAATGGTAATTGAAGGCAAACTATTCACAAAAGAATTTAAAGAGCATTGCCTTTATTCTGGAGTGGGCAAGCCTGTGTGCATCCAGCCTCATTGGTGACTAGAATGTGTAGATGAGATTATATGCACAAAATTTAAATGTGACTAAATTGTGCTGCTCCTATAGGTGTCTGTAGGTGCTCTGAGTAGATGCAGTGACCTCTGTGCAGGTGCTGGTTTTGTGGTTCCTCTTGTCTGTTGGCATAGGCTGCAGAGTCATTGTCATAAAAAGGGTGAACCCTCCACAACTTCTGTACTGACACTTGGGATCAGGCTGCTGTGGGGTGAGAGGAATCCAGTAACATGTGCCAAAATGGTCATGGCAGATGCCAGCACGAATGTGGCAGGAGAGCCAGTGATGGGGAAACTGGACTGGCCCTTTGAGCCGTGGTCAGGTCAGAGCAGTGTCAGGTCAGAGCAGTTGTGAGCAACAGGCTCAGACACTTGTTCAAAATTTTTGTAAATTATCACATGAATTGTCCACATGACTTTAATTTGAACAACTTTTTAATCTTAGCTTTTTTTAATTATTATTTTTGTCTGTGTCTGCTTTTTTCAGCCTTTTAGCAGTTTTAGGGTGACACATATGTGACGCTGCTCAGTACCTGGGCGAGGATTCAGAAAACCAAACTTAATTGTTGATCTTTTTGCTTTTTTGTTTCCTCTTTCTGGAGTTCTTTTCAGCCAATGTGGCACCCTAATGAGGTTACAAATGTCTGCCAGAAGGTTGTGTCAGGTTGGAAGGGTAAGACAGTGGAACTGAGTAGCAGGAGACAGGGAGGAATGATGCCTGTTTGCTCAGGACTGTGGCTGAACCACAGCCTGCAGGTATGTCTGTGAGGAGGTGCCACTGCTCATGGCAATTTTAAGCTAGTTAAGCTCAGGTATTGCTGGCAGCACAGTTGTTGCACCATAAACTACATCCAAGCTTGCAAAACCTGCTTGAGATGTTCAGTTGCTTAGATTGTGGGAGTTCTGTGCTTGTGCTGCTCTGCTGCTCCCGTGGTGCCTGAGCCAGCCTGGATATGGTGTAGCCACAGAAATGTGTTTACCAGACCTAAGCTAAAATATAAAGTTACAAGTTCCTTAGCTGGGTGTCGAGATGAAGTTACAGGACATGGACACTGACTTGGTGCTCCTAAAGGACAAGACCTTGCTCCAGTTTGTTCCTTGCTTGCACCAATCCAGTTGGTTTGGAGCTATTGAAACACTTGCTTAGCAGAACACGCCCTGCTGCCTTTGAGATTTTTGCTCTGTGGGATTTTTGCTGTGTAGAATTTTTAAGCTCCCCAAAATCATTTCAGTCAGAATTTAGTCTTTATTTATTAATAAATAATACGTATATACTACTTTTTCTGCTAAACTGGAAGATCCATGTGTGGCTACACAATTAAAATAAAAATAGTAGATTTCACTTGTTTTCTTCTAAAGAAAGGTAAAAATTGTGGTTATACTTCTAAGGAAGATTTTTTTCCTGTAGAAATAATTGTTTGCCGTGATTCAGATTTCTTTCTCTTTTCCTTCAGTATTCTTCCCTGACACATTTCTTCAAAAGGCAGAAGTTTCCACCCAAGGGGGAATTTATGTAAATAATTTGTTGAAATGTAGTGTTTTTGAGTAATATGATTTAATAAATTAATATGAGAACTCAGAAATGCTTTCTTCCTTTTCCATTAGATCATACAGTGTGCCAACAGACTGAAGAATTTTTAATAGTTTTATTTCATTTTTTGATTGAAAATGGGGCTCTAGGAAAAACAATTGTGCAAATGTTAATTCTGTCTTTCTCCATCAGTGATTGCTGTGTTTTAGGCAAGTACTGTGTAGTTTCCTAGAGGAAAAAATGAAAATTCATTTTAAATGTTTATTTTTTGTGTGTGGCTTGTTACATCCTTGTTACTAAGAGATGATTAAATATTTGAGCACCCAGTAGTGTTCTATAACATAAAGTTGTACTGTGAACTGGTTATTTCATCGGTAAACTTTTAGGGTTTAGGGGTGCAACAGGGAAATCCTGTGCATGAGTTGCATGGCAAGAGTGGGTTTTGATACTGCAAACATTTAGAGATGGAGGCAGCTCATGTGCATGTATCAACTGCAGTAAGTATTTGCATGTGGAAGGTTAAGCAGTTAAAACTCTGCAGAGCTGGAGTCATCTGAAGGAGGTCAGTAGTATCTTGGATTTACCATGAACCTTGCAAAGGTGGATCTGCATTTCAGGAAACCAGCATACACTTCCACTGTGGTTGGTGGAAGGTTCTGAACAACAGAACCAAGCTTGAAGCTGAGATATATTCACAGTCCCAAATGGCAGGGACAGTCTCCTGAAGGCAAATCATTGGCTTTAGACTTTATTAGGCCCTTACTTTAATTACCACCTCATTACTTGCTTTGCTTCCACAAAAAGTATTCCATACTGTCATTTTCCCTAAGTAACTGGAAATGTGATTGAAAGGGATGTTTAAAGTGAGACTAATTCAAGATTAAATAGTCACAAATTATATTATTGCTACATGTAAACAAATTACTTGCATATCTGATTTTATTCAGATTACTTTTCAAGTGGTAAATAATGCTTTATCACTTATATAGTGCTCTTACATCTTTAGAGTGCTTTTCTCACATTAATTAATCATCATTAAACACTCTGAGGTGGGTAGGTTAATACTATTATCCCCATTTTGCAGATGAAGAAATGTAGACTGAGAGGTTGTGATTTGCTCAAGGCCATATAGAAGAAACAAAATCAGAGCTGGGATTAGATCTGTGTCCCTAGTTTCTAATTTCAGAAGACCAGCCAGATTGTGAGCCACAGTTTTGAAGCAGAATACTCAAATGTGCATGTAGAAACAGCAGCCACTCGCTTGGCCTCTCACATACCTAACTTGAAGTTTGTTTGAACAGCAGCTTTGCTTTTGTGCCGTGCTGCATATTTCCATGTTCATACCCACCAGTGTGGAAATGGCCTCTTGTTCATTTAGGACCTCTTCCTAATCTGATGGGGCATTTTTGTTTTCATCACTTTCATTGAAATTTACTTTCATCTTAAAAATACCAGTTTCTACTTCTTTGGACTTGACCATAACTGCGTGACTTGGATACAGCAGGTTTACCGTTGGTACCCCAAACTGCCAGCAGATGATACCAGTACCAGCTCTATTGCTTACAGTTTTTTTCACAAGCTGAGACATAAATAAGATTCTGACTTGGCAACTTGCCTACTTGCTATTCAGAAGAGATGAGAGAGAAGAATTGCACCTTTGTGGGCAGTGAGTGCCCAGCTTCTTAGTAGAGAGAAGGATTCGCACACATGCACTTCACCTCGGAGAAGTGCCTCCATAAAACAAAAGAGTCTTGGAATGGAGAGGAGAGCACTATTTGTGCACCACTTTGATAATCAGAAGCACCTCAGATAATTATATTCAGCTGTTAGTAATATCCAAACAGAATCAACAGGTAAGGAAAAATAAGATGTAGGAAAGAGGTGCCCTTGTACAGAAGGGTAAAGACCTGCTGGGGAAAGGTGGGGTAATGTGGAATAGGTTAGAGACCCATGGGCATGTACAGGTAAGAATCTGCTTTGTGCTCCAGTATCCTTCTGGCCTGTTATCATTGCCAAGGAAATGTTGCAAGTGATTGTAGTGCCTGGCTGCTGAGTTAGGAGCTCTGGTTTCAGTTCCCAGCCCTGAGCAGTGTTAGTGATTAAGTTACTCAGCCTGCAGAATCAGTGCAGTGCTTCTTCAAAGTGCTGTACACTTTAATTCATGAAAGAGATTTTGAACTCTTCGGATGGAAGATCCTGGAGAAGGTGGAGTATAAATAGATGGACTAGAAAGAGAGAATATGTTGCAGACAGAAGGAATTTTTTGTCTTTGGTCAGCTGATTAAGTCTTTGGCTGTCTGATAGGACTTGCTTGGAGGTGGGATTTGGAGTTGGAGTCTACACCAGCCTGCAAAGTGCCCTGTGATCAGATTGGCACAGTGGGACTGGGGCATACCTAGGAAGTGATGGTCTGAAGCTGATCCTCATGCTCTGCTTGTGACACTTAGAAACAGGAGATTCCCTAAAAGCAGCAACATGGGTTTGCTTTGAAATAGCTCAACCTAGTAGCAGTGAGAGCAGAACCAGCTCATAATCTCCAGCTTTAATGGTCCAGTTTTCAATCCAGGAGGAATTCCACGTTGTGTTACAGGTGTGCAGGGGTGTCCCGAGGGGGTGCTTGTGGAGCTCTGTCCAGTCAGGGGCTTGAGAAGCACGAAATTTTAACAAGTTGCTGTTAAAGGTGGAAAGGAAGGAAACGAGGTGTTTGCCCATTTACTTTCTTTTAAGACTACAGAATGTGTTTTCCTACAGTGTTTTAAAAAACAGACCCGTTATTTGGTAGTGTTAAGTTTGCTGCAAGAATTGTTTAATAAAAATTTTAGTATGCAGATAAGCCACCGATAACCATGTGCATTCACAAACTTGTACACTTTTATGCCTAAAAGGGCAGAATTCAAAGTTTATTGGTACCACTTCCACTACAATGTCTTAAAAGTGGTGCATACTTGGTGACACTAGGTGTCCAGGTAAATTGAACTCAAGTGAACAAACAAACAGATCATTTATTTTATTTACCCTAAAGGGGATTTTCATTCTTTAATTGTAACGCTAAATATAAATTATGTGTGGAAGATAGACTAATGATTTTCCTGTGTTTGATTAAAGGCAAAGAATCAAAGATTTGTTTATATATTTAGCTATTTGTTTCTTTGCTGTGATAAGACCAGTTGTTATCCAAACAGTGGGACTGACCTAATAAAGGACATATGCATAATTGATCTCCATCTGTTTTTCAATATTTATTCTCTCTATTCTTTTAATAGACTTCAGTTCCAGAAGTGCAGCCTGCAATATTTTTAAGGTGGTATATTTTAACACTTCTGTAAAAGGTCTCATTTTATACTGGCCACTGAAACGAAAAGGTTTGTTGTTGGTTCCACCCTTTAGTATCCCTTCAAGAGAGATTATATCAAAGAAGAAGAATTAAATTAAAATTGATTGGTGTTATTGATTTTTCTCTTTTTTTTTTTTTTTTAGGGGGGATAAAGGGTGATGGAAACAGCATATTCCCCTATGCTATTTTACTGATGGACTATTTTTTAAAAACATAAAAAGCATATGTGCCCAATTTACATATTTACTAATTAAAAAAAGCTTCCTGGAAACATTAAGTAGACTATCTTCTGTAACCTTTAACATTGTAGCTAATAGATATAGCCTGGAAATTTTCATAGAAGGTCCTCTAAATAATGTAAATGATTATGAATATGTAACTAGTTAATATGCAGCTACGAAAGGATTATCATGTAGAGGTTAATGAACATGCTGCTCTTATGGTTTGCAGGGCTTTTCTTTTTGTGCTTTTAGCTCACTTCATGCATGGAAAGTCATGTATTGGGAATGGAAAGCTTCCTGTCTTTTCCATCTTCATCTGTAATGGGGCAATTAAATTGGAACTTTCTTGAAGGATTTCATAAACATTTTTGTATGCTAAATTATGTTGTGTACTCCACAAGTGCTGCCAAATGTGAAAGGATGAAGGATGTGGGTAGAAGAGGCTCTGACTCTTTGACTTGTCAGTGGTGGGCTCCAGTGTGTGTTAGCATTGTTATCAGATGTTGCTGTGCACTGTGATTTGTACCTTCTGCAGAAACTTTACTCTTAGTTTTACTCTTAATATTAACAGTATGAACTAGATTTCTGGGTTGATGTCCTGTACAAGTCTGTATATTTACTCTTAAGCTTAAAAATAGTTAGCTTGCACATTAAGAAAGATATTTGCTAGGCATTTGATTTGTAGGAGTTTAAAGCAAATGATAAATTTAAACTTGGCTTATGTGGGATGAGCTACCTGGATCATCCTGATGGATTATGAAATACCATAACCACAAATGTAGAACTGATCCTTTTCATTTAAGAACTTTACTCTGTTTAAAGAATTATTAGCTCACAAAGTAGTCCCATTTTTTTACTCCTACATGAGTAGAAAGTGCAGGGTCTGAGATCTGTTCTGCAATAGCTGCACATATGCTAACTGAAAAAAAAAAATTGTCTTTCATTCTGTTGTTTCGGGAAAAAAAAGAATTATCTGCTCCAGTGATTTCAGTGATACTTGAATGTATGTTATTGTTTTCTCTGCAAATTTTCTCATTAATTGCTTTCAAATGTTAGTATTATTTTGGCTATAGGAAAAATGAAATTTGTAAAAAAAAAAAAAAAATCCAGAAAATACTTATATTGAGAAGATGTCTAGACATATTTAACTGCCTCATGGCTTCATTGCATTTCATATAATTGAATGAAATTGTTTGTATATTTTTGGTAACCATTATTCAGAGATCAAAATATGTTTTGAAAGACAAAATCTCCACGTAATTGTGGCAGAGAAGGTCACAGGTTTCAGCATCCTGTCTGTTTGGTCTATATTTAGTTTAAAAAATACAGTTAAAAAAGAAAAAAGTATTAAATTTTAACAATGTGCTTTATTTTGTAATTTCTTTTGTATCTCTTGGGAAAGCCTGTGGCATAAGGAAGTAACTGAAATATTCATATTAAAACTTTGCTTTTTTGACACCCAGCAAGAACAGAAGGAAAGCCAGCAGCCCATCATGGTGTCAAATATCCGTGTATTTATACAGCACAAAGTTAATTCGTGCTTTTTCAAGTTGAAATGGCCAGTGGAAACATTTGTTGATGTACTGGTAGAGGAAAAATGTTTTTGGTGCTGTGAGGTTCATTTGTTTTTGTTTTTAATGACTGAGTATGGAAGTTACATTGATGTCTTGTTATAATTTATGTTGTTTTCTTATTCTGCAAACATGTAACACTGAAAATAGATCGGCAGATTGCACAAACTGCTACTTATCTCAGATGGTGTGTCACGTAATAGTTATGGAGCAGGTATTGTACCAAAATATGGAGTGAAAAGCTGTAATTTTTTTCTGTGGTTATCACTCTGCATTAGTGTGTGATAAAGTGTGCTGCTTAAGAACGACCATTCACATGCCTTTGCCTTGACAAATAAAAATGTATATAGAGGCACCACCAAATCTGTAAAGCTACTGTTCTAGTTTCTGATGCATTGACATTGCAGCTGTGTGCTTAGCCTTGTTTTTTTCATGAGTAGTTATCTGTTTTAATGACAGGTGGTCACTAGCTGCCAAGAAAAAATCCAGCACTGGTAAGTAGAAAATGTTTGATTACATGCTTAAAATACTGATGAGTAACCTAGTTATATTTTAGTAAAGTACTGCTATTTATTCAGATGAGAGTCAAATCCTGCTAGCATGTTTTGGGGATTATAGTTAGTGATAGCTCGGAATTGTTGCAATGCACTCTCTTTAAAATGTATATATTTCTCACTGATGTCATTAAATCACAAATACAGTGAGCTTTAGTGTTTATACTTCTGCCTTAAATACCCATCTAATTCGTCATTTTTTCCCAAGTAACCTTGTGGGATGAGTGCTGAATTTGCCTGATTGGTGAAAAAGTGCTCCTAGGGTAGAATTATTCTTGTTGTTTTCTAACTATGGAGCAAGTAGGGAAATTCTGCTTGCTCCCCTTCATGTGCTAAAACAATGTGAAAGTAATGTTTCATTGTTCCCTCTCCCCCCCTCCCCCAGTAAAGAATGTGCTAAAGCTTAGTTTTTAATACTTAAAAGAAATGGTTTGTTATGTAAAAAAATTATCTCTGGGCACTTTTTTCTCTGTTGGCAATCTATGGTTAATAGAAAACATGCCTAGTAAATAATAGTTTTGTATGGCATCTGAGGAAAATGTACATTTAATGGTGAATGAAATCTTATATTATGAGTTACTGTGAGATATAACAGTTGATCTTACAGATATCAAATTACGATATATCCATGCTGTGTTTACCATGATTTTACTGAGAGAACAACAGGAGCTGTCTTGATTATTGTCTGCAGGGTTATTGCAGAATCACAGCAACTGCCCCTTTAGTGGTGAGATTAAACCTTTGGTTATACACCATCAAGCATATAATATTTTAAATTTATTTTAAGAGGCTTTTTCTTCATGCCTGAAAGATCTCCAGGCAAATAATTTATATTTAGTGTGTATCAAATGTTTTTAGTTTAAATGCACATAGGCTGCAAGCCCTGGATAAGAGGGAAAAAAAATCAAGGCAATCTATACACATCATCATATTAAATTCTGACTATTGGCTCGCAAAAATAATCTAAAACTAATATGTTTCATTTATGCTTAAAATTCAGAGGCTGCATTAATTTTCAATAAGGGAAATATTATTGAAGTGCCTACTGGTGCTGCTGTGGTGAAGGCAGGCAGGATATCTCCAGCACATGCACTTTCTCAGGAGCTTTGCAGTGTCTGTACCTATTTGGTGCCACGTGAAATTCTGCATGGACATTCTTTCACTGAGAGACAATATTGTTCAGAAATAAACTGTTTGACAGAAAGCCTTGGAATTTGAGCAGATTTTTAAAAGTTTGGAAAGTTGTGACAATGATTTCCCCTTTTAAAATGGCAGAGGTTTGTGGAGCGGGTTGGGAGGCTTGGCTGTGGAAGGAGAAGTTGCCTCCTGTGTTTGCTTTTGTGCAAACTCTGGTCATGACCCCATGACCTTGGGGGCTTTGGGCACAGAATGTCTAAAGAACAACCTAACTTACTGGTATCTTTTATATAGAAAAGCAGTTTGCACAGCATCCGTGCAATCTTCACTTTATAAAAAATTATTTAAAATTTAGTACCCTTATTTAGGTCTTGATTGTGCAAGAGCTGAGTGCTCTTGTTTCAACTGAGTAATTTGTTCATAGAAGACCTTTTAAGTAGTCAGTGACACAGAAGAATGTTAAATAGAATTGGGTGAATAACAATAGGGTTTTAAAATGCTCAGCTTCAATATATTTCCATTAAATTATTTTCTTTTTAATTTTTTCAGTGCACTTTTTGAAGTATATTTCTAAAGTCATGAATCCTATAATGGGTCTGGTATGGGATTAAATATCTAGACATGCATTTCCCCTGCTAGGGACATGTTCATAGCTGTAGTCCCAGGATTATTCCTCCCTGTTCACTTTAGTTCTTCATTTCCTGGGACAGAGCGTAGCACTGGCACACCCCAGAGCCTGTGAGACCATCAGCTGTAGGTAAGGAGGGAGGTCAGCTTCCTTCCTTAAGTAATGCTCTTTCAGGCCAATTAAATAAAAGGATTAATTTTAATTTTATGTTGGTGGTCCATTTCAGGATGTGGCCCTGCTTTTAGAGATTCCCGTGGTGGAGCTTTGCTCAGCAAAGGGCAGCAGTCCCACTGAAAAAAGCAGAATGCTTTGCTCTCCAAAGCAACGTGGCTTTTGTGGCAACTGATTTCTCCTGATTTCAGATTATTCAGTAATGGGCAGCAGTCAGCCCTTAAAGGCAGTGTCTTCTTTTCAGATTAATGAAGAAATGTTGAGTGACTTTCAGCCATGAAATGATGGGAATGTTTAATTCTGCTGCGAATGGGGGAATTTTCATACCATTCTCTTGCCATGGAGGCTTCTCTCTGCGTTTGAGACATGGGACAGGATTGTGTTTGTTTTTCAGTGAGTGGTTGGAGTCCATTTCTCAGATCCAGATCTCTCTGAGGCAAAGGCTGGACTCCGTAAATAGCATTAAGTAATTGATTGTTATTGTTGACACCAAGTTGTCATTATGTTCCTTCCTCCCCCAAAACATCTCAGTGATTTTTGTTAAGATTCATGAGTTTGTCCTTCCCCTTTGAAGGAAGTGAATTATGTTTTCACTCTGATGTGGGCAATGGACAGAGAAACTTGCCTAAAATGTCTGGGAGAAATCTTCTGTCAGAGCAAAGCAGTAGCAAGCATCTTTTGTAAATCACTTCTGTGGAATACGTTTTTAATGTCCAAATGACATAAAAGCCTAAATTAATTTTTTTTCAGGACGAGTTCAGCAACTTTAAATAGGTATAAAGTAGGATGGTTACACCTAAGTTAAACTGTGAAGCAAATGAGTCAAACATAGGAGTATCAGATAATTTTTCATAACGAATGCTGAAAAAGATTTCACTCAGCTTATGAATCTGAGAAAATCGATGGTAATATTTTGAGAGTTGTGTTATCAACTATGACATTCATTTTTCAGCACATTTATAGATTGCTTTCCTGAATCATCCCCAGAAAACCTGTAATTTGCATCTTGGGTCAGCGTTGTTAAGTGTGCTGCTCTGTGCTTTCAGTTGCCTTTTATTGCAGAATTTACTGCCATATATATGTTTACTGTTTTGAAGTTACAAGTAAACAATATCATCAAACCTGACATTTATATGCCAACTCCTTCATGCAGGAGCTGATTTCTGACCATCTTCAGAATGGCAGTGGTCCATTAAGACCTTTTCCAGACAAATTTAGGTGTTTAAGAATGTCTTCACAAAATAAGGCTTCTTTTTGGAGGGAGTGTAGTTCCTTGTTTTGCACACAAAGGAAAATCCCTGCAGCCATTGAAAGGCTGTACCTTGCAAAGTCCTGTGAAGAACCAGGTGTCTGCCCTGGGAATACTTTGCCTGAGTTCCCCAAGCCATTTCTCTCCTGGGTAGCAACATGTAGCGTGAGCCTTATTTACATTTTAGATAGAGAAGTAGCAGAAGGGACACTCCTCACCTGTATTGTCCCTTGTCAGGGGCTGAAGATGGGACAGAATCCTGGTGCTCGAACCATCTTTCAGGAGTGTTGACTCTTGACAGGAGCATGAAGTTTATGTGAAAATCAAAATTAATTAAAATGTTGCCGATTGATTCAGCTCAAAGGGAGGTCATGAGTTCTTTATTACAACTGATACTTTGAAGAATTTGCCTCTTATAAAATATAAACGGGATTTTCAGTTATTTTTCTAGATGTTGGTGGTGTTATAACTTGAATTTGAACCTGGAGTGAGATATGTGAGATCCTAGTGAAAGAACTGATACTTTGTACCATGGAAAGTTCAAATTCAGAAAGAGACATGCACAAGCTAAAAGAATCATATACCTATCTTAATACACATTATTATAAAATAATCCAGCTATTATGTTTGTCATCCCATGTCTTTTATAAATAAGTTATTAATCTATCAACTGCATGTGTTTAAGGGTAAAGTAGTTTATTTTTCTTGTGTGTTGTTGATTTTCTAGCAGAAAAAACATTGTACTTTATCTCTGAAATGGAATCAATTTGAATTTGTCAAACAGGAAGAAGGTGGAGAGCGATTATGAAGCTCTTCAGGAACGACTCCATACATTGCCTGACAAACTGTCCTATGATATCATGGTATGTAAAGTGTAGAGGTCACACAAGAAAATGGGCTAGAACTGTTAGTAATGGGGTGCCTGCACTACTGGTGAGGTGTTACTACTTAGTAATGTTACATTTATTATGATGATAGTTAAACCTTTGCTTTTGTTTCTTTCTCTTTTCTTTGAAATCCATTATAAATCACAGTGTTACTGACAACTGAGAGCTGATGACATAAACGCTTAACACAAAACCTGACATGTTTGATATGTAAATCTATTGTATAGAAAACTATAATTATGACTGAATTACGGTACTTAGTCATTTCCTGAGAAGAAAGTGGCCGTAGTATTTCCTGATTCATGGAAATAAACCCTAGAACATTGATTTTTACATAAAAAGGTGCTGCTAATTTTTGTTCCACCGATCTTCCTATTGACATAGCGATCTTTTCTGGTGCTTTGAATCTTCCCTAACAACTGCACAGCTCCCTGTGTAAAATTTGCCTTGTTGGCTTGAGCTCACCAGAATTTTGTACAAATTGGCTTCTCTCTCTTTCTTTTTTCCCTCTTCCCCTCTCAGGTTCAATTCAAGATAGATCTTTGAAGGGAGGGAAGTTGTCCTGTACATAACTGAGTGGCTGATTTCAGCACACAATGCCTGACTGCTGTCTTCCTTGGCAGTCTGGCTCAGATGTACAGTTGGGTTGTTAATAAGAAGGCGTTGGAGTACACTTAGCATGTGGGAAAAAGGAGTGTTTCCCTTTCCTGTGCTGACGATACAGCTCTGGATTTTATGTGTGTAGCCCATTTATCATGTATGTACATGTGGCCACATGATGTAAAGCAAAAAGATTGTGTTGTTTCAAAGCACAGAACCCCCCCTCTTTTTAAAAAAAGCTTGATAAGGCTTATTCTAGTTAAAGCAGCAATATCAACTCACATCTGTTATTTTAAATGTATATAAATAGTTCCTCTCCTGTTAGCCAAATATTTTCATATGTTTTCAATTTTGCTTTCATCATTTTGGAGAAAGAGTGAACAGGCAACTGGTGCAGTCTGCTACTTTAAAACCAAGTCAAGGAGAGTACACGTGTAGGAAAAACACATTCTGCATAGTCTTAACATCGGGGTCCTGCCTGCTGGAGAACTGTTTCAAGCGTTGGTACCCTCCTGGATATTGAAGCTAGGGAAGATTGCTTTCAAAGGAGACAGACCCACTAGGCCAAGTGCTCTGCTTCAGCACAAACATGATGAGAAAGCAAGTGGCTGTAAGGAAATAAAAAAGGAGGCAGAGGAATAAAGCAGAAGGAGCTGATACAAACTGTCGGAGACAGATCTCTTTTTACCCTGAGAAAGAGAAAACTTGATGTGGATGTGGTTCTTACCTTTTTGCCTCATCCATTTTAAGTTTAATTTTATTTTGGTCTTCTGTTCTCTTTGATGGAAGCCCAAAGGCAGCCAGGCAGGTGACCTGAGGGTCGGATGCCAGGGAATAGTGCAGGGGACAGGGATGAAGATGGCTAAAGTTCCTCCTCAGCCAGAGGACTTGCCCAAGCCCTGTCTGTAAAGTGTGGCTGGTAGAAGGTGTCTTATGTACAGGGCACTGGTTTTATGACTTTACAATACATGTTAAAATGGGGCCAACACATTTTAAGAAGCACCTATAAAGTTATAAAATGTGTTTATTACCAGTGTACTCCTGCCTGAAGTGTTCTGCTTTTATCTGTTGTCCTTGTGCCTGGAGAGCTGTTGCAGGATGAGTGATGCTGGAGCATCACTGGAAGGTTGAGGTCTGTAATGTTTTGAATAACACAGCAGAGTGACATTAAGCACTGTCTGTGGTCCTGCTAATAGCCCCACAGACTTACACTGGAGTTTGTTGGTGCTTAATATTAGCAGGACAGATACTGAGAAAAGCAACTCTGAATTGGCCATACCTGTTCAAGTATTTTAAAAATTTTGGCAAACCTAATCAGGCAATTAGGAAATTAATGTAGTCTGCATGCAGCAAATAAGTAACTCAAATGATAATATTTGTATTATCAAGGTTGATATGTTTGCATTAAGTGAATTTGTTTTCCATGTGAGCATTCAGCTATATTATAGTTTTCTGTCACAAAACAACTTGTCTGGTGAAATACAGCTTTTCAGATTTTGTAAGTACAATACTAAGTTCAAATGGATCTGGTCATTTGAATATTTCTGAAGGGTTAGTCATTAAATAACTTCTGCAGAATTTTCTTTTAAACTCTATTTTACTTTTTTAAAAAAAACCTCCAAGACATGTATAACTGTCTACATTTTATTTTCATTAGTGATTTTCAGCAGTTTCTTCTGTGTCTTTGACAGGTACCTTTTGGTCCTCTTGCCTTCATGCCAGGAAAGCTTGTCCACACCAATGAGGTCACTGTTCTGCTTGGGGACAACTGGTTTTCAAAATGCTCAGCAAAGCAGGCTATTGAGCTGGTTGAGCACAGAAAAAAACGTATGTATGCTTCTGAACATAATTTAATAGTCAAAATGACATGTCTTTTTGTTGATATATAAAATTAGTGACATCTACGCTGTTCACTTTTTTTTGTGAACTCACAAACAGGAGTCTCATTCAGCTGTAATATCAATTTAGCACCTTATTTTCCATCTTTACTTGACAGTTGATTGAAGACTTCTAATTAGAAAGGCCAAACCAAACTAAAAAGCACCTTTCACTTTTCTTTAATGTGACAAATGCTGTGTTCTCTTCCAGAAAGTGGACACCATGTAGTGCTTTTTTTCTTAGTCAGCTTATTCCCTATATTCTGTTCCCTTATCTGGTTTCTTATTTCTTTGCTGCCTTGTCCTCTCTTTTGGTTGGGCTTTTTTGTCTGTATAATTTTCCAGCTTTCTTCTCCCTCTATACATACTTTCCTCCTGCCTGTTGGGTTTTTTTCTCTCTTGCTGCTCAGCTGCATTTCTGCCTCCTGCCTTTGACATTCCTGTCCATTGGTGTGGAGTGATCCGCTGGATCTCCCCAGTTCAAGTGCAGTTGGTCACCACCAAATTCATCTTACAGAGCAGCACATCACAGAGGCAGACAGGCAGTTCCTGGGTTTGTTTCCAGCTCTTTTTAGCTGGTGGTGAGATCTTGGCTTTGAAGAGCCAAGAACTACCAGCAAGTGCTGTGCATGGCACACTTTGCAACCTCTTTGTGTTGGAAAGACTGAGAGCCTAAAATATTTGATGTAAATGTCAAAGAAGGAAAAGCACAACAGAATGGAAAATAAATTGGTGCCTATTAGCCTTTGCTGTTTGCTTCAGATAAGCATTTGAGTTGATTTTTTTCATATTGGTTTTACCTGTAATCTGTCTCATTCCTGAGTGAGTGCTCACTGCAGCTTTGCCCCGTGTATTTTACAACTACCACGACTATTTACACTGAATTTTTGTTTGACTTCAGCTGTCCATGTTGCTGCCTGCAGCAGAACACCCTAGAGCTTCCCCATCTGAATAAGTTTTTTTTTTCAATTTTGTGCAGGCAATATCTGTGTAAGAAAAGTTTGGGTTGTTTTATAAAAATTCATTTGCTGTATTACTTTATAATATTCCTTTATGAAGAGCACTGTCAAAAGTATGTGATTTGTATATTTTACCTATTATCTTTCTTAATCTGGTTCTCATGACACAACTTTGCAATTTTCTTTCTTACTGAACTGAATCTGTATTATTTATTGTGACTCTTATGAGATCTCAGATCCACATCTTTTTCCTTGGTCATCTGATATTTTTTTCAGTGCTGCAGAATATTTTTGTGGCTGTTATATTCTGTGAAATCATTTGACCTTTGCATAGTAGATGTTTGAACATTAAGTAGTCTTCTGGGAGACACACAATAAATGCTGGATTCTTTCCTTTATGATCTTTTAAATTGTATTTAAAATACAAACTCAGAAATACTAATTTCTTTTAAAGCAAAATAGACATTGATGCTGGATATAAAGCCTCCATTCAGCTGATAGTTCACTTTAGCTGTGTGATGGCTGCCAGTGGGAGGCTCCAAAACACTGATATTAACTAAAAACTTTTTTTTTAAAGGACTGTTTTCAGTTTGGGATGATAAAAAAACATATTAGTACATGTGATTCTGAACAAAAGATACTTTGTCCCTAGATATACTTTTTTCCCTTAAAAAAACACAAGTGACTTAAACTCTTTAAACCATTTTCATACTAAATGAATGCAACTTAGAGAAGAATACTGGAGATTTTATTAGTTTGTTCTAATCTGAAAAATAGTGTGTGAAAGACCTGTAGGACACTGCTGTATAATATGAATTGGCTGCTTTTGGCACACGTGTGCAAGACTGATGTTTGGCAAGTGTTAGTTTTGAGTCTCTTTTGTGCATTTATTGCACTGGAGTTATTTTCCCAGGTATGACTTCTGATTTCACTGGCATTTTGTGAGCAGAGGCTCTTCACAGTTTACAGGGTGTATTGGGCATTACTGTTACGTTGACACAACGTGATTTGATTTTTAGCACATAATCTTTTTGTTTTGGACATCAATTCCGCGAGTAGGTCACACCCGCTGGAAAGGAGGGCACGCTCAGTGCAGGGGATTACACTGCCAGCAGTCCCCAGCGTGCCAGGGGGAAGGTCCTCACACAGCAAAGCTTTTTAAGCATGTGCTTAAGGCCAGTGTGTGCTTAAAGGCTTTTGATATATAGGAATTGGGGTCTGAACAGAGCAAAGAAAGGCTCATGCCGAAATAAAGCTGGCAATATTTGTTGATGGTTTGCTTCTTCAGTGACCTACATTTTTTTTTTTTTTTATCTAATACTACTCTATTTAATTTAGATGGGTGTTTTTTCATAAGTAGCTGGTCAAATCTGTTCAGATAACTGAAATGAACTTAATTAGTACAGCACTGGTAATTCAGTGCTTTACCAGAAATTAGGAGATATAAGGAAATAAATACAAGACATACATTTTCATTGCATGTCATATCTCGTGTGTCTCACTCTCCTGAATGGTGAGAAGTGGGAGAGCATCTGTTCAGGGTTTAAGTTTTCTGTTGGGACTGGCTCTTAGGTAGAAAAGGGTAAGAGATTCCTCTAACTCAGTTCTGAATTTTTTTCTCGCTGGTTCTGAGGAGTTTTCGTTATTGCCTTTGACTAATCTGACGTGGGTCTGCCCATTGGAGACCTCTGGCCCCGCTGGCCTTTGAGCACATCAGTGCCCCAACAGTTAATTTAATCAAGGCTCACAGGACATTTTCTTCACAGTTATATTCCTTCTGTGTGTGTTGGATGCATGCAAGAATGGAGAATATGAATTTGCATGCTTAAGCAGCAATAGTGCCAGATAAATCAAACAATATCAGTGAGTATAAAGCCTTGGAAGTTAGGGGTAGCAATAAGAGTGTACTATATATAAAAGCTTTAAATATTACTTAGCACTAATTAGGTCATCCTTTTTGTCTTAGTAGTTTTGTTAAATTTGCTTTTTAAAGGAGAACGAGTGAAAAAATGTTTGCTTCTGTGGAACAGAGAAATGCCCAGCCACAGCAGATTAATTTCTTGGTTAAAATTTATTTAATTGAAAGGAATAATTGAAGGGTGACTGTACTGAATTTTGAATGCACTTTAACTGACATAGCTGTAGAAAGCTGTATTTTGGGGATACATTTTTGTTTGCTTAGCTTTTGATTTAGATGCAAACTGTTCAGCACTGTGATTGGTTGAAATGTATTTGGTAAAATTTGGGACAGTCACTCATGTCAAATGTTACTTTTTCATAAAATATTGATCACGTTTTCTTGAATAATATTTGAGTTGCAGTAGATCTTTGATTTGCTGTGCATATTTTTGACATTTGAGAGGCTTAGTTACTCCCCAAACTGTTAATAAATCTAATGAAGTTTATGGAATTACCAAGCATATTTTTAATTCTTTTAAAATCATTGCAGTTTGATAAACCAGGTAGTACAAATAATGGGAAACACTTTACACATATGTTTGTAAAAATGTGAAGAAATAGTGAAGTAGATTAAAGGATATGCACACCAAATTCCATTAAAATAAAAGAAATTAGCTTTTTAAGTATGTCACAGTTTAGCACAACAATAATGCAATTGTACTTTTTTTTTCTCCTACAATTATCTTGCTTAAGGTACTTCATAATATTTCTGTTCTCCTCAAGGCAAGACTGTATTGTCTCAGTATTCAAAGAGGAAATAAAGATTCTTTTTGTGAATATGGGATTATATCTTTTACGTGTTTGTGATGATATAAATTACATTTTTTCTCTATATCAGTAATCTCATTAATTCTTTAAGATGGGAAATTTTTCATTACAATAGTCCCTGTGGTAGTTACTATAGAAAAAAATTAAATAGATTTTTCTTGTAAATATTTGTGGATTAATTCAGTATGCTAGGTATTCCAAGTGTCTAAACACTTTAAAGGGTGGGAAATTAAAACATGCACACAGAACTAGGAGTGGTTTTATTGTGTTAAAAATTTATCAGATTAAAAAAAAAATCCCACTTAAAGGAGAATTGTTGAACTACTTAGTGATTGTGTCTTCAGTATATGTAAGAATACCCTTGCAGTGTCATGCTGCAAATGAATTCATGAAATGAAAATACTGATTACATTAACATACAGTATTGTGATAGTACCCAATTGTAAATTGCAGTATGTAACCTTTAATACAAATATTTGTGTCAATCAAAATTGACCGATAGCTTGGTACACAGGGTTTAAAAGATACCATTGTTTTTAATAAGATGATCCGGGAGGATGAGGACCAGTTTGAATTTGTTCCTTATCAGCATTTCCAGAAAAAAAAAGGATATTGTCTCCAAAATACATGATAGGAAGGCTTTCCATTTCCCATCTGTGAATGAGTGAGGCCTTTAGAGGTTTCAGTGTTTCATCCGAGGGTGAAAATAACTTCCTTAATATTCTAAAGAATGTAGCACAACTTGTCTACTCGCATTTTTGGGGGTGTAAAGAGCAAAAAGTGCAGGCAGTGCTACAAAGAAATTTAGCCGTTACTTTTCTTTATTAAAAAATTTAACCACTGGTTTTCTTTATTAAAAAAAAATAATAATTTCTGTTCTTTTTCGTGCATGCCAGAGAATTCTGCCTCACTGTGCTTTTGAACTTGTTTTTAACCATTTTTTGCGACTGTCACTTTTTAGTTTGGTAACCTCCATCAGTTCCTTCCTTACCCTTGTTAAGTTAGGAGCTGATTCTGTGGAGTGCTAAGTGCTCTAAATTTGCTCTGCAGTTCCCAGGAGGTGTTTGGTTTCTCACAAGACCATGGCCTGGGTATTTTAACCAGAACACAGTGGAAGAAAGTAAGAAGCATAGACTCCTTTCTCTAAGTTACATACTGTGATCCAAAGAAAACCTTACCTTTTCATAATTTTGCTGGACAACAGAGGAGTTATCTGAATGCCAGCCACCCTTCTTCATTTAGGAGGAATTCAGATGTATTCACTTAATTCTAGCAATTACATAGGTGTGTTGAACCTAAGAGGGAAATGTGGTGCATTTACTTAGTGTTCCTAAGGCCAAATTGCCTGTACAAATTTTTACAGAAGAAATGACGTTGGTTTTGATACCAGGGGAACATGGAAAACAGAATGAAAATTGTCTTTAAATGATGCAAAGTTCCTGCACAAAGGATTGCATTGCATTTTAAAAGACTAGTGCAGTTGCTGTTATAAGGAATGAATTTATGTGTCTTGTTGCAAGCACAAAGAGAGCTTAAATCCATATACACAAAGAGCCATCAGGATTCTCCTTTAACTCTTAAATCCATTTCTAGAAAAATGAACAGGAAAGAATAGAAAAACAGAGAAGGGTGTTTTGAAAAGCTTTTAGTAGATCCTGCTTTCTGCAGAACTGCAGATCTTACTTGTTTCAAGTAGCCTGTGATTGTTTGTTGGAAAATGATTAGCCACAAAAAATTCCGTTGCTTATTAAACATGTATTTATTGAAATACATATAAAAATCCTCAGATGATTGATCTACTTATTCAGACCCTTAAAAGCAAGAAAATAAGTAATGCACTTCAAACAGCACACCATAAACTCAACCCATTAATAGTACTTGCAGTTGTGCTGTAGTGTTGTACTTCTGCAGGGAAATACCTTCCATCTCCAAAAGAATTCAGGAGTGGAGCATGTGCATTGGTTTGTATGATACTTCACCTCCAGCCTCAGTACCATTAACATGGTCTGTTAACAGACTGCATGATAGGCATTCTTGTTTTGTTCAGGGGTCAATAATAGTTGGGCTAGAAATTGCTGATTGGATTCTGCATGCAAAATGCTGTTCTGTGGGTCTCCCATGTAACTTCCCTTCTGCACCTGGAGTGGGATGGTGGCAGCCCAGCATCTCCATGGTGGAAAATGCCAGCTGTTGAAGTACTGCCTTCAGGTTGTACCTCCAGGTTCTTGCTCTGGAGGAACTGAGTCAGTAACAGAGGTAGGTGGTTGTTCCCTGGCCTGTACCAACACTCTGGGTATAACTGTATTAACCCTGGTTACCTTTTACTTGAGAAATTTTGTTAGGCTGCGAGAAAATCTTGACTCTAAATCTCAGTTGCATACAGAACTCTTTGTTATACTTAATTTAAAATTTCTGTCCCATCACCTATCCTCAAAGGAGATTATTTCCTAACTTTCGTGTGTTTTTTCTGTTATATATCCATGAGACTCCCCTGAAGGCTAACGGAACCTAGTGAGGTGCACTAGGCTTCAGCTTTGTCTCAGTTTGTCCTGTTTCACAAAGTCTGACTTTTCAAAATAGATCAACCTGTTCTCACTATTCTTGTCTGTTCTTACTATTTAAATCCCAGTGTAACACACAGTTTCCAGAAGTAACTAAAATAATGTCTATGATTCCCCAAATCCTTATAGACAACACTCCAAGGACATTAATGTCAAACTCAGATAATTAAAATTTGTATCCAGCCAGGCTAATTAACCCATTAAAACCAAAACGCATAGATGAGAATTTGTGTCAGTTTGGCATTAGTACGTTGTCATGTCGTGTAAACTCTGGTTTCGGTGGACTTCATTTCAACAATATGAAATGTGTTCCCCAATTATTTTCTCCTCTACCAGCGTATTTGTAGCAAGGAGAGGGCTGCTTCTTAAAAATGACTAATCGTGGTGTAGGAAATCCAGTCAAGTCCTTTCAGACTAATAAGGGAGCTGGGAAGGAGTGATCTAAATGTAAAGAGATCTTGCTGCCTGGAAATATTCAAATGCTGCTGTGTAGAGGAAATCTACATATCCTGATTTCTGGTTCAAATACCTTTTCCTTTTGGCAGTTCTGGAAAACAGTCCTGGAGGCTCTGGCTGGTCTGTGGGGCTGAACTGTCTTTCCAAGTGGTTTAGCTGAGACATGTAAATAGGAACTACGCGGGTTCACCTGAAAGCCATGTCAGACTTTGCTCAGATTATTGGATGTGACAAAGTTGGACAACAGCCTCTGGTTCAATCCGTCTTAAAAGGCTCTAAGAAGCTTAAACCACGGGGTAGTAAGAGGAGGAGACTGTGGAGCCTCTCTTATTCTACTGATATTTTTATGGGGGTCTCAATTAATAAAAAAACCCCTGTAGTTTGTAGAGTGACTTGTTTCTCAGTAGTTACTGTGCATTTCAAAATTCAGTGAATTATGTCGGAGACTTTTAGAGTGCACAGTGGCAAGTTTAAAACACGAAACCCTGAGCTTGCCCTCCAGTTGGGTGAATGAGCCTTTTTCCAGGAGGCCCCTTCTTTGCTGAAGGGCCTGACCAAGGGAAAGTCTCTCCTTTGGCCAGGCAGGAACCTCGGTTTTCTGCTGGCAGGGCAAGGTGAGCAACCCGGTGGGGCTGAGTGGGGACACCGGGATGGAGCGTCAGGGTAATCCCAGCTGTCCGCTGCTGTGCCTGGGGCAAGTCACTTAAACTGTCTGTTTCTTCATCTGTAAAATAGGAGAGAGTAACTCTCACCTCCCTCACAGATTAGTTAATGCTTGTACAGCATTTTAAAGTAAAACACCGTGTGTAACCGCTCAGTGTCCTTACCTAACGGAGCAAACCAAGGTGCTCCCATCCGGAAGGCAGCATCACAGCCTGGTGCTCCAGGAGCAGCGTAACCTGGATGGCTGTTGAACAATATTTAGATATGCAGGCAATGAGTGAGACACTCGTGGTGTTTAAGAAACAGCTGAGCACAACGTTTACTATGAATGTAAGATAACAACTTGACGAAAATCGATCCCAACTAGATGCTTATGTGTACTGAGAGTACCTTCAAGGGCTGAAGGCACGGGTGGGAGCATTTTGTAGGAAAACTATCACCACCTCTCTTTTATTTGGACTTTGGAGGTGCATTATACACCAAAAGAAACTGTGGATGATGTTTATACGAATTAACTGATAATAAGAGCTGCTGTGTGTGATGGAGGATGAGGCAGCTCTCAAAGGAGTTGTGTGAGGGGAGCAGGACCCCGGCTGTGTGTGGAAGGAGCTGTGTACTCTGATGGGTCTGTGTTGGCACTGCTCGAGACATCAAATACTTCTTGTAAATGGTATTTCATCCAGGAGGAAATGCAAATGCAGAGCTTTTTTCATAGAATAATCCTAAGCTATTTCCTAGAAACAGCCTAACTAATGGAGATGACTGCACATTTGACACATAGGTTGCTGTTTGGTTTAAAGGTTAATGCTTTTGAAATACTCCAGAAGTCTGAGCTGTGCTTCTTGTTGGAAAGGGGGGACTTTGCTTGAATAGCCTTTTCCAAAATGCGTAAAATTCTTTCTAAACTATTTACTGCAAGTAATACATTTTTAAGGAATTGTATTTGAGACACTGTGAGATATCAACAAGGAGAAAAGCATACAATACTGAATCTGATAAAATTAGGATGAGAGTAATCCCACACACTTAGTGGTAGTTGTTTTCCCTTGACTGTTTCATGCATAATTCTCTCTTCTGCATGTGTAGAGGGGGAGGAAGAATCTGAACCTGTTCGTAGAAGTCTGAGTCACTAAGATTTTGTTTTGTAAGTACAAGTACAAACTCATTTTGTCTACTTAAAGGCATTTTCTAATAATTTTGTGGTTATTAGTATATTTTCACACATCCTTATCTGAAAGGCCTATCATTATATGAAATGCAATCTCTGAAACATTTACTACTGCATACCCTAGCCAGAAAACTGTATGGGGAGTAGCTGTGTATGGACTTAAAACTTTTTAGGATTCGCCTCAAGACCAGAGAGATACTTAATTAAATATTAAAGTAACAGGCAAAAGGAGAGTTAAGAGTAAAAAAACCTGAGAATTGTTTTGAAAGTGATTTTTCAACCGGAATATTTTGTGGTTGTTGTCCCTCATTACACGTTCCTCTCTGTAGAATGGGAAGAGCAGGATGCTCTACCATACTTCTATACGGTGAAAATAA